>NC_142116.1:26215000-26547500 GCF_056152115.1 Neolamprologus brichardi | reverse complement strand
ACCTCATCACCATTATGTAATGGTTAAAGGCGCTATATGCTGCACTTCTACAGCCATGAAAAGACTTTATAACAATGTTGTAAACAAATGAATCCATCCCTAGCCTCGCAGTTAACAAAAATTATAGGGAGGGAGTGTTATTTTATATTTTGTCTGTCATATGGAAAGGTTTCAGAGATTTTCAACAGAGAACTGTGTGATCTTGTGTGGCAGAAATCGATGCATTTTCCTCTCACCTGTATGCATTTGATAGACAAAAGTGATTGGCCCTTATCTTTGGCTAAAATAATGCCGTAAAGCAAAAGCACAAGTTCAGCATGTGGAAGATAAATAAACTAGCATTGGAGGTTGCTTAAAATCTCAGTAGTTTGTGTTAAAAATGGCTGCAAATGAATGTGAATCTATGTGAACATAGCATTCCTTCGAATAACAGAACCCAGCTGAATCGCATCTGCTCCTTTCTAGCGTGGCAGCGTTATCTTGAGTGGAGTTCTCGTTAGGCGTGCAAGACTTTCTTTGTCTTTATTTGGTGCTGTTGTGTTTGGCTTCAGGCTCGAGTGAAGTGGATATTTCATCTCCATGCATTTGCAAACATTTGCAGTCTGGATCACTGAAAGGAAACTGATTACTAATTTTAGATCAGACGGGGTTACTGTATGTTTATGTGGTCTTTGTGTGAAGATGTAACAAGACTAGTAAGATATTAGGATTTTTAAAATAAACTTTTGCTTTTCCAGATTCAACAACTGGAGACGCAGGTGATCGATGCAGAGAAACGGGCGTTCACAGCTCAGCAGCAGGTGAGGACCAGAAACACAAGTTTGTTTGTCTTTCCTTTCGACTGCGATTATGTGAGTACATGTGTGATGATTCCAGGTGCAGTGGATGGAGGAGAAGCTCAAAGCAGCAGATGGTCAGTCTGGAGACTCAGAGGTGCGTCTGTTTCAGCGGTGCCAGGAGCTGCAGGCGTTAGTGCAGGAGAAGGAGGATGTAATCGCACAGCTGGAGCAGCAGCTGGAGGAGCAGGTAAGAAAAAGCACACGCATAAAGAATTTCAACAGATGTGATGCCAGTGGAGTAATTCATAATCCCCTTTTTTTTAAATTTAATACCAGGTCTATCTCTATGAACACCATCTTTAACCTCCTTACTGTTCACTTATGTTTCCCCGCCCTTGTTCTCTGTTTCGCTTCATCTCAATCTGCTCTTCTTATTCCAAAATATATTCTATTCACCCGGAGAGACAGACGGCTCATTTTTACTTCTTTCAACAGAAACAGCTCCGCCTTCAAGATGCCAAGACGGTGGAAGAGAAGGCAGCTAAGATCAAAGAGTGGGTGATGCTGAAGTTGTCAGAGGTAAATCTGTGTGTACGTCAGCTGTAAAGGCTCCTAAAACACAGATAAGAAAGAGACGGAAATCTGGAAGATAAGTTAAAGTATTTAATGTGGTTGCTGGTTTATCTGAGAACATGTTTGTGCTTCAGTTTGAGGTAGAGAATGCAGCATTAAGAGAAACCAACAAACAACAGGAGGCTCAGATTTTGGAGCTTCAAAAACAAATACAAGGTATAAGCTTTTGGAACTTTGTTGGAACAAGTTAACCTGCAAGTTATACGCAGGTTAAAACTCCTAAATGCCTGCTACTAGCAAATACAGATTTATCAATGCTAATACATTGTAAGCACACGCTGCAGTATGTGCATGACTGTTTGCTGCTTTTGCAGCCTTTGAGCAGAAGTGCAAGGGTGGAGCTGGAGCCCTGTGTAGGCCAGGTGAAGCCCAGCGTCTTAGCAGCCTGACGTTCGGCTGCTTTCAGGTGAGAGGGAAGAACCCGCAGGTCCTGACTGGACCAGCGCCGTCCCAGAAGACCCTGAGCACGCAGGGGGAGACAGACGCCAGGGACAAAATGGGTAAGTCACAGTCACGCAGCTATGGATAATGAAAACAGCATCTGTGAGTGGTTAGATGGGACTCTGGGGCAGAGCTGGACACAGGATGGTAACTATCTGAGTGAGGTCATAGTCATGCTGTATTAAGGAAAGTATTTGCCACTGGAGTATTTTATGGGCTATTTGGAGACTTTTAATAATAATAATAATAATGTGTGATAGTTATATAACATAATAACATCACTGATTGTTAGAGTAAGAATGTGAAGAAACAATATAGTTATACTGTGAGATACTAAGATTCTTCAGTCATAATTGTGCAGATCTATTTAATGTGGTGCTGGAATTGTATTAACATTGTTTGCCAAACTGGTTTTAGTGTGTTAGAAAGCCAACACTCACTAATTAGCTATAAACACACAGCATAGCAGAGACTGATGAGAACAAGAATTGGTTTTCCTAGTGTTGTGTCATAAACCAAGTATTCTAAACCAGCGGTCTCCAACCTTTTTTGCGCCACGGACCGGTTTATGCCCGACAATATTGTCACGGACCGGCCTTTAAGGTGTCGCGGATAAATACAACAAAATAAAACTAGTACCGGTACCGAAAAAAGAAGATTTATTCATAACACACGTGAAAGGATCCAGGAAAACCGAGTTAACGATAAAAACGATAACAAAATAACGCTGAAAACCGCTAAAAACCTTGAAAACCATACATTTCACACCTGAGCCTCAACTCTTGCGGCCCGGTACCAAACGACTCACGGACCGGTACCGGTCCATGGCCCGGGGGTTGGGGACCGCTGTTGTAGAGGAAGAGCTGAAAGCTTTAGTCATAACAAAGCATTTACTAGATGGTGTTCCTGGGCACAAAGGTCCACAAAAAAACCTGAAGAGAGGCTAAAAGTGGGTTGAAGAGCTGGAGATGATGTACTGCTGCTCAGTGCTCAGTGATGTGTGTCAGGTGGGTTAGAAAGGAACCTGGAGGGACGCCACAGGAAAGGCATTCACACATAGGGGAGGATTTACTAACTGGGGGGAGTTTGTGTGATGCCGCAATTGCAGATTTGCACGAATGGGGTTGGAAAGATCTGCAGGTGATCTACAAAAAATGGTCTAACTTACAGACAAAATACAGCCAGTACATTACAATAATAACCAGACTTCTACCAAGATCAGCGCAAATCAGCAGGTTTAAAACACCAACCTAAAAATACAGCATAACAGCAGGTTTTTGTTTTTTTTCTCATTATGTGAAAAAAATGTTCTGTGTGCGCACTGCTGATAAAAGACTCACACAGACGTTTTAATCATGCACCGAACTCTGAAAATGTGAAAATCTGAAACGGTGCAGTTCTGTTGCCAAAAGGTTGATTCTGTTCATGTGGACGTAACGTTTTTATAGCGACTTCTTCAGTCTCAGCTTCATTTAAATGCTCTCCTCACAAAGTTTTGTGCTTTGACAGGGAAACTCCAAATCGATAAACAAAAAGGCCAACCACCAAAACATCTGCCGCAAAACTGATGCCACACCTCTTCATTAAATCCTGAAAGCAGCTTTTAAGAGTCAAAAGAGGTTTTTGCTGTGGTGCAGAGCATTAATAAATCTGGCCCATGAACACACTTATTATTGCAGACCTCATTAAATATGCATTTAGATTCACTTTCAGATCCCGCAAGTCAGCCATAATATAAAATGCGATCAATAAAAATACTTTTTAAAGCACCTTGCAGTGTTTTTGAGTTTTACATTGAAATGTTTGTCAAAATGTAGTTAATGAGACTCCAGAAGATCAGAAGTGTTAATATCTGAGTCTTTCAATATATAATACTCACTTTAACTAATGCACAGCATTACAGGGCAAACAGGAAAAGGATGAGTCAGGATCTGACAGTAAATGATTATTCCTGTGCTCTTGCACACTGCACTGGTCAGATGCAACACAGATGTCAGGTTTGCATGGTGAATGCTGCCTCCACCCGAGCTGTCAGATATATTTCTGTTTGTAACGTTAGCACTAGCGTAGATTTGCAAATTCACCAGAAAATAAATGAGGGAGAGAAATTAGATCAAAGAGAGGGGGCAACTATCCCAGAGGAACAAATCCTTCAATTAACTTATTTAATTTGAATTATTTAACTTTCTTTCATTTAAATTTGTACTGTAATCTAGAAAGATCTCAAATGCTTCGTCTTTAGTGCTCCACCAGCTGTGAAATTATTGCACATTTTTATGCTTTCTTTGGCAGATAAAAGTAGTAAGAAGACAGCCTCATCAGTGACAGATGGTGAAGTCCATAAACCGAGCCAAACTGGACTGCTGTGTTCTCCACTAGAGGATGACGGTGCACCTGAAAGCTCTGTTAGCAATGCATCTGGACCCGAGTCCCGCCGCGTATTGTCTGTGCTCTCCAGCGCTGCATCAGTGGAGGAAGAAGTATGTGAGAGCAGAAGCGGAGCGTGTGTTCTGGAGTTCAGCCGGCCCAGTAGTGAGACCTACCTGACAGCTTCGGACGACAGCAGCTCTCTGTTTGACGATGACATGCAGCGTACAGAGCGCCCCAGCTTTAGCCTGCTGGAGCCATCAGATGGATCACTAGCAGGGTGTAAGAATGAAGAGGATGGACGCACGGTTAAGTTGGAGGATTGCACCTCTGAGGAGCTCAACAAACGATTCCAGTCACAGAGACTTGACTCCTCATCATCTTCCAGTGAACCTAACACTCCCAGCCCCATCCTCACACCAGCTCTCACCCCTAAACGGCCCAACCCGCCCCAGGATCCAAAAGACGACCCCGCCTCACCCAAACATCCCCGTCTGAGGACTCCAATGGGGTTCGGGTTGATGAACGTGTCTCTGGCCAAGAAACACCTAAGCCAGCCGTCAATCAGCAGTGAGGCAGCACATGGCCAAACGCGTAATGCACTCAGCATGCTGCGCCCCCTCCACCCTCAGGAAACTGATGTTGATGCACAGCAGGAGGTTGGAATGGAAACGGGCAAAGCCACAGTTCCCGAAATCCTTCCCGGCTCACAAGCAGCAAGCACCGTGCCATCCGCACCATATTCATCAGAACCTGGGACAGAGATGGGCTCAGAGAGGTCAGACTGTGATAGCATCACACCTGGCAGCAAACCTCCTACTCCACCTTTGCACAGGCTCCCCTCCTGGGTAAGACTGCCCTTCATGTTAGGCACACCAAGTTGTGTTTTTTTTTATTGCAAATTTGGCACTGGCAACAAATTCGAAAACAAATTCCCAATGTTCAGCTAAGTATGAATAAAGAAATCAAATATGTTTCTTACAGAAATCAATCCTTAATACATTGGAAAGCTGCTTATGTTTTAGGCAATTTGTTTATTTTTTTTACAGAACTTGTTTTTCCTAGATAAAGGAAACAATATTTGCACTACTGTGAAACACAAATAGTCCTTCATGAAGTCCTTCATGTGAAACATTACAATTTTAACAACATATTTTCTTCTAAGTGTAGGACTAAGTACAGAAACTTCTCCATGCTTGTAATTCTGTTGTTTACACTGCCATCTGCTGTAAATGTGAGTAAACAGAAAAGTTTCAAATAGATAAATTCAGTGATTAGAATTAGAAAGCCGTCTTAGCAATGGGGCGGATAACAAGGTTTAAACAGAAAATTAACTGAAAACCAAAGTGAATAAATAGTAAAAAAAAAAAAAAATCCAGTCAAAATAAATGATAGTAAATTAATGGACATAAAATGAAACAAAAAGTTAAATTAGCATACTGAATTGGTAAAATTGTTAGCTAAATTGCTAGCTTTAACAGCTACCATGCTAAACAAAAGGCTATTAAGTATTAGCTAATGTACGGCTAACGGCTAAACGGCTTAAAGTAGTAACAGTTGAAATTTTTATTGTAAAATAACTTAAAAGCACTAAAGTCGCTAAAGATTACAAAAGTGTATTAAATTTATATGCAAATTAAAGTAATGGGCAGGTTGTTGAGATATTTGCTACTTCTTGGCTAAACAGCTGAGAGTCAGTTTAAAGGTAAGATGAACTCTTGCTCATATTATTAACCAGGAGTTGCCTTCATATACTGAAGGGAGATGATTTACAAAAATAAATATAGTGTATGCAGTTATCAGCTTTTAAATGTTATTATCTTAATGGCAGACTTGGTTTTAAAATTGACTAATGACATGGCACATTTTCTTTTCAGGAAAGTCGTATATATGCTGTTGCTAAATCAGGAATCAGACTGTCTGACACTTCATGCACAGACCTGTCTAACAAAGGTAAGAGAGTGGGTAAAAAACAGGTCTCCCTACTTAGTTGACAGCTTAGTCTGCTGTAGTGGTTTCTAATAAACAAACTGTACTTTGTGTCCTAGACCCATCCCTTCAGTCTTCCTATCCAGCCTTTGTAATGTACACATCACTCATCTATAAAAACATGACTACACCAGTTTACACTACTCTGAAGGGGGTAAGTATAAGAGTACAAGACCATGTTTAATTGTAACACCTGTACATTCCCCCACTGTCTATTTGATCACTTGTGAACTTGAAAAAAAAAAGCTTTTTTTTTTTATAGTTAACAGCAATTGTGTCACCAAAGTGGATTTTAATATCTAGTATATGGCTCTGAGTGTGTGCCATTTTCAAATTGCAGAAAGCTACTCTGCTGAGCAGCAGTCCCTTCTCAGATGAGTCATCAAGCTCTGAGGAGTCATCTAGTTCAGGAGACGAGGACGGCTCCCTGTGCAGCTCCCACACCTCCTCCAGCTCCAGAAAAGACAGCAGCCCAGGCAGCCCACGCTCTCTCAAGAGAGGTACAAACAACCACTGCATATAAAAGATGGACATAGCCGCTAGTTTTGCATTGTGACCTTCCCCAAGTTTTTTATACCCCTGGTACTAGATAAGATACTAGAGATGGCACGATACCACTTTTTATGTCCGATACCGATATCATAAATTTGGATATCTACCGATAACGATATAAATCCGATATAGCGTATTTTGTAATCAATAAAATGTTTTTTTTAATATCTTGCTGCATTGTGTATAAGTTCATACTCAAGTTTAAAGAACAAAACAAAACTAAAGCTATTCTGTTATACCTGTATGCAAAAAATACACTGCACCCAAAATATTTCGTAGTTCAGCAACACTGATCAATCTAATAGACATAAACCTGCACCATCCTCCCTATTCTGGTATTTTAAAGAGAACTCAGTGGAAATATTAAACAACCTAGCTAATAGGGTTGCCAACTCCCAGCAACAAAAATAGGGAACCACCCCCAACCCTCCGCCTCGTGATGCTTAATCGATGTAATCGGCTGTAATTTAATGCACGTGTAAAAAAAAAAAAATGCACAGAAATCAATAATATTTCTACAGTAATTAAATAGATTCAATATCTTTATTCAACAGAATTTTGGATCCGTCCATCTCTAAACCATACACTGTGTAAGCGCATCACACAGATCTATATTAGTACCATACTAATTAAAATACTTGAATTTCACTCACCAAATTAGACAGGATATGAGTCCAACTGACCACTTAAGGTCAGCTGCCATTTTTTGAATTGTTAGTACACTTGTCAGGTTCAGTCCTTAAGAGAAACATAATAGTTTTTAAACCCAGATAATTATGTTATCCTGTTAAATTGATACCAACTGTTATAACGTTACAGACAGGCAGGACTAATAACATTTGCTGCACACTAATGCTACAGTTTTATTATTAGCCATAGCTCCTAGCTACTAACTTATTTATAACTAAATAGCTAATGTGGCTATTGTTGACACAGTCAGTGGTTCTGCATGTTTAATTTCACACAACCCTCCCGGAGAGCACTAGCTTGTGCACCACAGGCTAAATTTGTAGCTATTGGCTAACTGCTTATAGATAAATAGGTTTTAGTATCAGTTAGTATTTGAGAATTGATTTTAAGACTGATATCTGTGGGAATGGACTCATTTTTGGAGCTAGTCTTGTGTGGCTATCACAGGACCTGGAGATTTAAGAAGCCTTTTTGTTTAATTCTTCACCACCAAAGACTGACTTTCTCTGTTTTTCATGTGTGAACTTACTGTCCTCAAGCTGTGTCCGTGGCGTCGATGACATCAGAGTGTGACTATGCCATCCCTCCTGATGCTTACTCCACTGACACGGAGTGCTCGGAACCGGAGCAGAAACTGCCCAAAACCTGCTGTTCACCCAGTGACAACGGCAAGAGTGTTAGTGACAGATCACTTTACCTCTGACACGCTCAACACTTTGTTGTTATGCTTTAAACAATGCTGACTGGTTAAGTTACATCATTTAAAGCTAATTTTAATAAGCAAACTACAACTGAAGTCTTTGAGGTAACTCTAAGATTAGAAATTGATGCGACCGCATTACTGAACTACCTCTACCTTCAAAAGCTATTTGAGCAGCATGATGGCATCATGTTTTTGAACCTAAGGCTCATTAGCCAACCTTTAGTTAATTTCTCAGGTCTGTTTCATTAGCGGTTCTCTTTGGTGCTGCATAAAACTGAACAGTGTCACAACCTTTAGGAGCCAATGGAGAAGTCCGGCTATTTGCTGAAAATGGTCAAAACCTGGAAGAAGACCTGGAAGAGACGCTGGTTTGTCCTCAAAGATGGAGAGCTGCTCTACTATAAGTCACCGGTATGTTGGTTTCAACAACAAAAGCTACTTTCGGCTTCTCCGCGTGTTTGATTTGGCAGATTTTTACACCAGATGGTCTTTCTGTCCCAATCACTTCATCTACTTTTTCTGGATTTGAAACGTTTTTGTTTTTTCCTTTGTTGAGACTTGTGGCCGACAGGTTAACAAGATTAGGATTTCTGATTCTTCCACAGAGCGATGTGATCAGGAAACCTCAGGGTCAGATCAAGGTCAGCGCCACCAGCAGCATCGCCCGTGGCGAGGGCAAGCAGATTCTCCAGGTATTCAGTCTTCGATGAACGGCCACAATCGTCTAACATTTCTTTTTTTTAAATCCTTTCCTTCACATTTTCACGTCCACCTGGGCTTTTATTTATCCTTGTGTGTAGATAGTAACAGGAAAGCGCGTTTACTACCTGAAGGCGGACTCTCCTAACCTGCTCGAGGAGTGGCTTCGGGTCCTGCAGAGCGTGCTGAGGCTGAAAGCCGCCAGTCCTCTCTTCACTCAGCCGGATATTCGCCCTGGCATGAAGGGACTACTCATCAAGGTCCCTGCATCAAAGTTTACTCATTTTCTAATAGTACAGAGAAAATGGAACAATATTTCACAAACTTCTGTGTTTTACGCTCCGATTTGTACTTCCTCTGCTGCAGGTGAAACACGGCTACTCTAAGCGGGTTTGGTGTGCTCTGATCGGCAAAACGTTGTACTACTTTCGCAGCCAAGAGGACAAGGTGAGCATCTGTAGAAATACATCTGTAGCCTTTGTCAGGAGCAGGTGATCAATTTAAAACTGACCGGAGCTGTTACTTGTGACTGAACGTGGAGCGCACGTCTGCTTTTGTTTCCAGTTCCCACTGGGTCAGATTAAGCTGTGGGAGGCTCGGGTGGAGGAGGTGGACAGGTCAAGAGATTCAGATGACGACCTAAAGGCATGCGGGCGAGGCCTACAGCCGGCACCCTTCACCATTGCCATTCACCCACAGGAGCAAGGACCCACTTACCTGCTTATTGAATCCCGCCATGAAAAGGTCAGCGCGGGACTGAAAGGTTGAACTTTTCTGTTCTGTAAGGCAGGCAGACCCGTGTATCTTCTGTCCATGGCTTTTAAGCTCATGTGTACAGTCATTTTTCTGTACTGCAACAAATCTGCTCTGAGATGAGAGCAGCTCCATGAGAGGGGCTTCCTGTATTTTACTTGAAGCTAAAACCAATCCAGTCAATTTTAAACTCCAAACTGATGATTATGCATAATTATGTTTCCTGTTGTGATTTTTTTCTCACGTGTCTCTGGGATCATTGTGTAGGAGTCATGGCTGTACCATCTGTCTGTGGCAGCAGGCACTACGGTGGGCAAAGTTGGCACTGAATTCGAACAACTGGTGGGAAAACTCTTCCAGCTGGATGGAGATCCAAGTGAGTACAAACGATTTTGTCTTGTGTTGTGTTTTATAGTTTTGTTTTACTTGATGCAGTTTTTTTCATACGTTCTCTCATCCACAGATAATTTTATTGCAACTTAAAATGTCTTATGTCACAGGAATCCCCCCCCCCCCCCCCCAAAAAAAAAAAAAATACTGATGTAACATTAATAAGGAAGTCTGAATTAAATAAAGAAACATTTCTCACTGCAAACTGTGTGACCAGTTAAATGAGCCCTCATGTTTAGTGAGACGTAAAGGAAGACACATGGACTCAGAAAGTTAAGTACCTTATTGTACCTTACGGGTATAACACCTTCTCACTGTGGTGTTCCCCCCTATTTTTGCCCTTGTGATTACTATTAGCTCAGGAGATAGAGCAGTGGAAGGGTTGGTGGTCCAATCCCTGGTTTCTCTGGTCTGCATGACTAGGTATCCTTGGGCAAGATAGTGATAGTGAAATATATATATATATATATATATATATATATATATATTTATTTTTTATTTTTTTGCCTGTCCAAGATGCCCAACGGATTTACTTTACCAAATTGACCATCACAGTAATGGTCTATTTGATTCACCTTTTATTGTTTATTTTATTTTATTTTATTTTATTTTATTTTCACTTGCTAGATACAGGACAGACTTGAATGAGGAAAAGAAAAGGGAGAAAGGAAGAGGGGGAAAAAACAGCGGAGAAGAGGGACGGGGATAAAGGGCAAAAAACCCCAAAAACCAACTAAATAAGCAGACAAAAAAATAAATAAATACATATATCAATCACCTGGATCACCTGTTGAGAAAGAAAAAAGAAAACAAGCAGAAGAAAATGAGAGCAATAGAATAAACAACATCATGATGATATATGGGAATATATCAGTAAATACTAAATATTAAACATTGTTGTTCAGCACGTAAGATCGACAGTGATAGTGAAATAGAAAGCACTTACTGTGTGAATTGCTAAATTAGACATTTGTATCAAGTTTCAAACCTGGACCTCTTTTGTTTGCAGTGACATTACTAACTTATCAGAATGTATTACATTATATTTGTCTTTTTTCAGTGTTTTACTGAACACAAACTGTGTCCTGCACACGTTTTACTGCATGTGAACATATTATTTTATTGGGCATCTATTTGGTCGTCAAAACGGTGCACGCACCTCTAGGGACATTAAATAGCCCTGAAGTGTACACTGAGGGTACGTTTTATTTGTAGGGACAGAAATTAACTGTAGCTCGGGAATTTCTTAAGTAAGAAGCAAAGATTGTTTTTCTTTCAACAGTGTTTTATTTTTCAAAGTCATTGAGTAACAGCTCGACAACTACAGCCTCACTTTGGAGTCTGCAGTTAGAGAGACTTATGTGAAATACAGTAGGATTTGTTGTCCTCTGCACAGAGTTGCACAGTGAGCATTTTTTTGTCAAGAGATTATAATTAGACAGAAAACAGAAAGCAAAAATTCTTAAAATGTTTATTTTTGTGCTTGGTTTTTGCTCGTTTTTGTTCTTCTTATTAATGTAGGGACGTTATTTGTCAGGTCACGTTTACAGCAGTGCAGTAATAAAGCTCAATAATAAAAATGCATGCACCACTGTCTGTTATTGGAGGTTGTTTTGACAAATTTGACTCAGCTTAGTTCAGTTTTGGAAGTACACAACATTGTTTCTTTCATTTTTATTTTAGTTGCTATTCCTTCCGTCTTTTACTCTCATGACCCACTCTCCTACCTGCCTTTCAGACTCTCAGATTTGGAGACATCCCATGTTGTGTTTCAGCAAAGAAGCCTTGTCATTTCCTCTCACCACCCTGCCCTCACAAGCTCTGCAGACAGAGGCAGTGAAACTCTTCAAGGTACCACAAACCTCCACATGTTCGAATAAAAAATGTAGCCACTGAATGTTTCTTCTATCAAATGACTAATTGTATCAAAAATATTTTCTCTCTTTTAAACTCTCTCCATCACCCCCTCTCAGACTTGTCAGCTCTTCATTAACGTGGCCATCGATGCTCCAGCCATCGACTACCACGTCTCCCTGGCCCAGAGTGCCCTGCAGGTGTGCCTGGCCCACCCCGAGCTTCAGAATGAGTTTTTCTGCCAGCTCATCAAGCAGACCCGCAAGAGGCAGCCACACGGCCATCCGGGACCCCTGCAGGTTTGCGTTCTCACCACACAGTGGCAGCAGCAGTATGCATTGTTAAGTGGAAAGGCTGGCAAAAAAGGCGTGGTATCATCAGGGTTCACTGACCTAACAAATATCAAAACTGCCTAGAAAGGACATCTTTTAGTATCTTTTAGTAAAAAGAGGGAAAAAAAAAAGGAAAAAAGTTAAATAATTTGTACAATTACACTCCAACATTTGCTTTCAAGACGCACACATTTGCATGGGATGATAGTGTTGTTTTCTCTTTCAAGGTAACATAAAATGGTCCAAGAAGGAATACACAAGTTTTGGATTTGATACCACAGGAGATCCTTTCTTAACTAGGTGATACACAATTGTGCTCTTCTTTGTGTAGGAAAGGCAATGGATCAATTTGAGAAAAGTGCCAACATAAGAGAGGCAAGAAGAGTCTTGCCTCTCTTATGTTGGCATGAAAACCAGAAGAGTGTGGTAGACTGTCTGTTCACCGTCACTCTGTGGTAATCCTCCATAGCCAGTAACCACAAATACTGTCAGAGGGCAGAAAGAACAGCAGACGCTTTCAAAAGAAACTTCAGATTCCAGCGTGTGCTGATGTCTCCTTCAGCTAGAAACCAAAACACTGTGTCACAGCACGATCATCCCTGTACATGAATGAACTCAGTGTAGCTGATTAACAGGAACCAGTATGGCCACTTGTTTTATGCTTTATACGAAACAAGGGAACAATGCAGTCTTAAGTCTGTCAGTTGTGGTCGTGCATATGTGGTGACTGAGTGTTTGCACGTCACTCTCCAGGGCTGGCAGTTTCTAGCCTTGTGTGTGGGACTGTTTCTGCCACAGCACCTTTTCCTCTGGCTGCTCCAGATCCACCTCAAAAGACATGCAGATGCCAGGTGAGAAAACACAGGGGCCCTGAAAACTGTCACAACGAAACAAAGCACAAAATACAGCCAGTGTACTGTGTATGTACCGTCTGGATATATATGCTCTTTGCACTCGAGCACTTCTTTACCTCCTTCCCAGGAATACTGTATAATAAATCAGCTTGAATACAGTTATAATACTTTGGGATTGAAAGACCGAGTTATTTCATAAGCACATATTTATTCTCTTTCTCTTTTATTTTACTGATGGCTGTTTTCATTTCCTTTGCTTTGAGATCTGAGTTGCTTTCAGGGAATTTTGGCTATAAAAATGTTCATGTATCTGTAACTAAAGAGTGGCTACATTTTGTCCTCAGGACAGAGGTGGGTAAGTATACCGTCTACTGCCAGCGCTCCATGGAGCGGACACAGCAGAAGGGCGAGAGACAGGCCAGGCCTTCCCGTATGGAGATTCTTTCGATTCTTCTGAGGAATCCCTATCATCACTCCCTGCCCTTCAGTGTGCCTGTGCACTTCCTCAACAATACATACCAGGTATAACAGTCACTCACTACACAGAAAAAACAACGATCAACGGCTGCCTGCCTCCAGTCCTAACAGCTTAATGATGTATGTGGCAGTTTGAGCAACGCTATTTTTCAACTGACAGTAAAACAATAGCATATACACCATTTTAAATCACGTGCTGTGAGTCATGTGACCCAGTTAAACGGATTTAAAGTTGTGTAGGATTATGTTATATGTTTGAAAGCCATTCGACCTTTGCCTCGGCTCTTTAATAAACCGTAACAGAGTCACTTCTCTAATGTTTTCTTGCACTAGATGATAGCCCAACCCCACTGACAGATACTCTGCTGAAGGGTGTTTTATACAAGGATCCACTGCTTTTCTACCTTTAACTTCATAAAATCATGCTACTGAGTATCACTTTTCCAGAACTATGTTCTTTATGGTTGGTTAGTGTCCAATGTGAGACTCTCCCTGTTCACTTTTCCTTTTTTTGGCTTTTCTATAAAGAGCTATGTACACATTGAGGCATTTAGGTCGTATTCTACACAGACCTGTGTACATCTAAATCCTCAAATATCCAGTTTATTGTGATTACAAGAAGTGCAGAATTGTTCCAAATGTCAAGTTGTTTGTGATGCAATAAACAGGAACCAGTGCCCTAAATGTTAAACCGGAGCCCAACATGAACTGTGGCTCTGTTTGTGGTTGTTGCATTTTTTTCCTAGTTTAAACGATGGTTGAGTGAAACTAACTCATCCACGCTTGATTCTTGCTAACTAACTCTCCCAATGTGCACTCGATATCTCACAGGCTATGATATGAGAAAAATGCCAATTATTATGCCTTTTTGTCATCAAAGTCACACAGAGATGTTTATCTGTTCACTTTGTTCCTCTGTGCACCATCGTCGCTCTCTTCGCTTCACTGCTCCACCCAGTATCAAGCTAACCTTGCATCTCTCCCCTGGGTGTGTGTGTTTCCCTTTGCTACCTGCTTCCTGGTTGTCCCCGCCTATACATACTGGAAGTGATGAGATCATTACCGTTACATGTATTAACAGTTCTGGACTCAAAAACAAACAAAGCTATGAAACCTGTTTAGTGTCTGTCTGTAATCGATGTCAAGCTTATTGTGTGAGAGAATAAAGTAAAGCCAAAACATATATACTCTGTATTATATAAAGTTAGTTTCAAGATATTTTTAATTTTAATTACATTTTAATAGTTTTTTAATTTGACAGCTTTGATAATTATTTGTTATCGTTATGACCCCGCTGCTCCCTTCATTTTGAGGTTAACCACGGAGTATCCACCCTAACGTCTCGACTAACAGGTTGCACTGACATTGTTTTTGGTCCAGAGCTTCATGATCCTCTCAGAATGAAACAGAGCAGCTTTCTTTAACCCTAAACTTTCTTTTAGCTCCTCATTTTATTTATTCGCAATGATCACCCCTTCCAAAAAAAAGGCAAATTCTGCCTACATTTTTATTGCATAAGTACAATGTTACATTTAAAGGGATCTGATCAAATGAAATTAACTTGGTTGGTATAAATTCAGTTTATTTAAAAGTCTTTTAATAAATAAACCTTTGATCTTATCTG
Organism: Neolamprologus brichardi; assembly: GCF_056152115.1. Taxonomy (NCBI): domain Eukaryota; kingdom Metazoa; phylum Chordata; class Actinopteri; order Cichliformes; family Cichlidae; genus Neolamprologus; species Neolamprologus brichardi. The sequence goes on along the minus strand of NC_142116.1, from coordinate 26,532,363 downwards.
TTTATTGAGGGTGAAAAATCTCTTTTTGAGTGTAACCTATAATTATTGCTGGCGAGACTATGTAAATATATATTCAAATTCAAATTCAAATTTATTTGTCAAACACACACAACCATACACAGTATGACATGGGGGTGAAATGCTTGTAGCTGTACAATGCCCGACCATTAAATGACAGAAAAAAAGTTTTACAGTATTTACAATTTACAGGTTACTACAAAATTTACAAATTAACTTAGAAAATTACAGTAAAAAATGTGCAAATGGCAGAAAGAGATTATAAAGATTATAAATTATAGGAAATGTGTGGTGATGCGTGTGGTGATGTGATGTGTGGGAGAGTCCAGTCCTACACCTGGTTCAGGGCCCGAATAGCCTGGGGGAAGAAGCTCCTCCTCATTCTCTCTGTTTTGGCCTTAAGGGAGCGGAAGCGCTTCCCAGACCTCAACAGTGAGAAGAGTCCATTGTTGGGATGGGAGAGGTCCATCAAAATCTTCCTAGCTTTGGGCTATTTAGATGGACAGCAGGTCAGGGAGCTCTGATTGAATGATGCGTTCGGCCGAGCGCACCACTCTTTGCAGATCTCGTCTGTCCTGCTTGGTGCTGTTCCCAAACCAGGTGCAGATGTTTGCCGTCAGGACGCTCTCGATGGTGCAGCAGTAGAAGTTCTTGAGCACCTTCAGTGGCAGATGGAAGTCTCTAAGTCTTCTGAGGAAGAAGAGACGCTGACGGGCTTTCTTAACCAGGGTGTTGACCATGCCTTTTTACTGTAAACCAACAGTGCTAACCACCATGACAGGTCCTGAGTGATGTGGACACCCAGGTATCGGAAACCGTCCACTCTCTCCACTGGCGTGCCACTTATGATGAGGGGTTTGTAATTCCTCGCCTGCTTTGTAGTGAAGTCCACGATCAGCTCCTTAGTTATGCTGATGTTTAGGAGGAGGTTATTCTCCTGGAACCAGGTCTCCAGGTTCCTAATCTCCTCCAGGTAGGCCGTCTCGATGTTGTCGGAGATCAGGCCTACAACAACAGTGTCGTCAGCAAACTATTCCAGAACTTTCCAAGCCAGCATATAAAATCTATGTTCGATTATACTTTTATGTGCTTTGTTATGTGCCTGTATTAGTAAAGGAAAGCTTGCACTGAAGTCATGCTGGACGTGATTAGTGCAACTTTGACGTTACCACCAGAATGATGATGTTGGATATTTCAGTATTCATTGAATAACAAGGCAAATATAAATTATTTATGATATTCATCCATAATATCTAATGTATAATGTTAACAGAACAGAAGATGTCTTGTGCTTTCCTGTCTGTGAAGTTTATTTCTGTATCGGCACTAATAACGCGGCACAGTCAATCAGCAGCGGGAAGAGAAAAAACTGTTCAAACCGTCGCTGTGACAGGAAGTAGATGCATTTTCACACATGCGCACAACAATTCATCTTTCCATATCAGCCAGTCATAACACCTGTTAAACATTAACAGGTGTTACCTGAGTCAGTGTCGATTTATCACAGTTTCTTTATACAGCATTTAAAGTTTAACAACATGGAGATGTTTTGAAGAAATCTTGTTCTTTTGAGCTGAAGCTTGACCCGGATTTATTTTGAAAACTCTGAAGAATCATTGCACACTCAGATTAGATTATTGCGTCTTCCACTTATGCATTTAATTCCTTGTTCACCTACACCTTGTACTGTAGGTGGTGAGCTTTGACGCCTCGACAACGGTGGACGAGTTCCAGTGTCGTCTCAACCAGGACACCGGCATGAGGAAAACGGGACTTTCTGGTTTCAGCTTGTACACCGATGACCCCACTGGACGGTCGCTGGAACACTGTCTGCAAGGAGGCCTGAAGGTGCGCCTTTTAGTCATGCGGTGATTACTTTAGGAAGATTGAAAAATCTGCGTTTTCCCACACAAAGGTGTCTCGTCTCATGTGCAGATTTGCGACATTATCTCCAAATGGGAGCAGGCCTCCAAGGAGCATCACACCGGCAAGTCGGAAAACACCAGGACTGTCCGCCTCACCTACAAGAACAGGTAGCGTCCAAACATCAGGTTCAACAGTTCAGTGTTGAAATAATGCTCATTGGGATAAAAGAGTTTGTTAGCTATTCTGCTTATTGAGGGTCACTAAAGGTTACAGCTGGGTGAGACACACCGTGGATGCCAAGTGGTCACACGTGTGAGAAAAGTTGCATAAAAGCTTTTGTAAAGCTTGAGTCTGTGTCCTGTGTAGCAAGTTCGAGAAAAAAGGACGAATACAAAACAAAACATTGAAATAAAATATGCTGCATTGATTTCAACCCCTTTTATTTCAGTCTGTCTGTTGCAGTTCAGTCTTAAATAATTCGAATTCTTGATTATATTTGATGGCATTGCTCTTCACTGTAAATTAAACTAGATGGCGGATCAGAGGCAGACTGCATATAAAGATCAGGGTGGACTGGGGTTACTGCCTGGATTACATGTTTCTCTCAGGAGGATTTATCGCCCGGTCGCTTTGTCCTCATATCGGTTCTCTTTAACTTTTCCTCTCCATCTTCAGACTTTACTTCTCTCTCCAAGTGAGGGGGGAGTCAGAGAGGGAGAGGTTACTGCTGGCATATCAGACCAATGAAGCCATCGTAGCCGGACACTTTCCTGTCAACAAGGAGCTGGCTCTGGAAATGGCCGCACTGCTCGCACAGGTCTGATATCAAGTGATTTTTCTTTTAACTCACTTCTTGCGTTTCATATCTCTTTCACAGCGTAGAAGCATAATGTGGCCTGGCTTTATGCAGAGGTTCATGTGTAACTCAGGCCCTGGTCTAAAAACAGTGACATCTGCCACATTTTTCGTCATTTTTTATGTAATTTATTGGTGAATAGTGCCACATATGTCGTATCCACTCCTGGATTAAAGTGAGAAACAGAGGGTGAAGAATTTCTGAATACTTACTGCCTGCACTGCGTGTCTGTGTACAGGTGGAATTTGGAGATTTTGAGCGTCCCTTCTCCACCTCTGGATCGGCCCAGACTAAGTCTAATCAGAACCTGAAGCAGGTGTTGGACAGATTCTACCCCAAACATTACCGCAGGAGCACATCTGAGGAGCAGCTCAGGTACTAGACACAAAACACACCCTGAGAAACAGTGGCTTTAAATCTGAACTCACGTCCTACTTTGTAGTGCATGCACATTATCTGTTTATGCTTTTATAATCTTTTATTACACCTATAACATCAAGGTTTCCATCCCAGAAAGCAGCTTTGTGACTGCTTGTGTTTTATGTTTCTTTCATCATACAGTACCTGTCTTTGTGTTCTCAAGTCTTTAATGGTCAAAAAGAGACTTACAAAACTGTAAATGCTTTAAAAGCAAACTCTATTTTGTCCTCTGCTTTCCCTCAGACAACTGCTACAGCGTCTCTCTGCCCGCTGGGCTTCACTCAGGGGTCGAAGTTCACCAGAGTGCGTCAGGATCTACCTGACCGTAGCCAGGAAGTGGCCGTTCTTTGGTGCCCGACTGTTTGAGGCAGAGGTGAGCACGTGTGAGCAGTAATCTGTTTGTAAATAAAGTTTATCTTATCATCTCAGATACTGAATATATGTTACAAATGACAAAGAAGTATCATGAATGGAGGGAAACATTTAAACTAAATAAACTGTCAGTGTGCTCCAAAGAAAAGAAATGGGGACAAAAACTTAAATAGGTTTCTTTGCATTGTTTCCGACTACAGTGTAAACAGTATCTGACAGAGTGAGTGCTGCAGTTTTTCGACACATCGTAAAAACATGCCCATAACTAACCTCACCCTCTCTTCTCTCTGCTTTAGTCCATCACGCCCTCTCCGGAGCCCGGTGTTCGTGTTTGGCTGGCTGTACATGAAGATGGTATCAGCGTTCTGGAGCACAACTCCATCGTGAGCAGCTTTGTGCAACACAGTAACAGAAACCTGCATAGGAAAGATTTCTCCGCTTTGCTGCCGTGATTTCAGATTAACAGTTACTTAGGCTACGTTCACTCTGCAGGTCTTAATGCTCAATTCCGATTTTTTGATCAAATCTGATTTTTCTCGTCTGCTCGTTTACACTACAAATAAAAAGCGACAGCAAACGCGCTCTAGTGTGAACGCTCAAAGCGGCCCGCATGCACAAAAGAAGACCTCACACACAACGCGCTCTGTTTAGACCCAGAGCAAACAATATTGTTTGACTGATGGCCGTTAATATAAAGACTTCGGACTTTACGTTTCCCAATTTTTGCTTTAAGTTATTTTGTTATTTACATAATAATGTAGATAACCTAATAATGATCCTTATTGCTGTTTTAGAGGAGCGGTGCTTCAAAGGATAGTTGCAGATTTCTGTCAGAATCTGCAGATTATACAGTACAAATAAAATGTTCACGTTTCTCCAACGTTGTCTTCCCAACAGTTTCACTGACATCTACACGGGATGGCCAGGAAGCGTTTGCGATGTCTTCTCGGGCGCTGATAATTGGCGTCTGTGTTGTGTCAGTGACGTAAAAGACGGATTTAATGCGACTTGACCATTCAAACAGCAGTCGCTTTCTAAAACATCGGATATGTATCGGATTCAGTACCACATACCAAAGTGACCCAGATCGGATTTGAAAATATCGGATTTGTGCCGTTCACACTGTCATACCGTGATCGGATATGGGTCGCATAGGGTCAAAAAAATCGGATTTGATGCGCTTTCGCCTGCAGTGTGAACGTAGCCCTAGTCGTCATGTGTTTCTTCAAACTCCAGAAGTAAACATTTGCATATGGTGTAAAATCACTTTTAAGTATCATAATGTAAAGCACAGGGCGTTACATCGTTTTTGCGTCATTGTTGTTTCTTTAATCTTAAAACTGAGGCCCAGAATTCAGTTTTTACATTTCACATCCTATTTTTTAATCAAATTCTGTTACTACAATTTATTTTTGTGTCTGATACTCAGAAACTGCTGGTGTGCTACTCCTACAAGAACCTGATGACATTTGGAGGCTGCAAGCAGGACTTTATGCTGGTGATGGGTCAGAACGTCGGCACTAATGCCAGCAAAGACAAACCTACAGAGAAACATCTGTTTGCTATGGACCCCTCCAAGGTCAGTGAGAGGGCGACAGTCCAGACGGCCACGCAGAGTTTGTATTCTTAAAATGGATAGCACATTTGTTGTCGTAGTAAAAGTTAAAACTGTGTCACACTTTCATTTCACTCATTCTATCTCAGTATGTGTCAGTACATGTTGCAAAACAACAGGACAAGTTAGACAATTAACTCCTGCCTGACTCTTCATTACCTGTAATGAGTGGAGTTGACCAAAGTGAAACAGAACGTAACAGATTTCTCTGGGAAATTAAAGGCACGACACAAAGAAATAACAGAGACATTATGTAAAAGATATTTGTCTGATTCTTTGTGAATCCTTCAGGTGAGTGTTTTTGGTGTTAGCTATGTTGTTAATCACAAAATGTGTGAGTTTAGTGTTTTTTTTAAGAATGCCTTTATTAGTTTTTAACATCCATCCATTTCTTGCACTTAGCCGAAGGTTGTGGGGAGGGTGTCATGGGAAGAGAGGCAGGGCACACCCTGGATAGGTCTATACTATTGCAGGCCTAACACAGAGTGAGACAGACAACCGTGCGTGCTCACATCCACACCAACACCCAATTTAGAATCATCAGCTAACACTACATTCATGTCTGTGGTTATTTGTGGGAGGAAGCTGGAGTACCTGTAGAGAACGCACAGAGCAAGAGGCAGCACATGCAGGCTCCACACAGCCTGCCGGTGGATTTGAACCCAGGGCTTTTTACTGTAAACCAACAGTGCTAACCACTGTTCCTCTATTCTCCAGTTCTCTATAGAAAAAGGGAAGAAAACAAACTGTTGAACTTCACAGAAAATCACAGCAGAACAAATACTGCATGATTCAAACAAGTTCATCTGTTTTACCTTCTTTTAAAGCTAAAGCTTTGTCTTATCCATTGAGTAACATTTGGTCTTTTTAATTTAAAACAATGCTAGTGTCTTTTTGACATAAAAAAAGGAGGTTTGTTCATGTCTATACTACATTCTTTGGATACAGACAAAATAAAAATGTCTTGGGTCTGGTAAATGTTTCGTGAATGACACTTTGGTGCTGGAGTTAGCTTCATGTTTGAATCTTTTACGCTGACAATTTGGCTTAAATCCTTTAGCTGCTGTGAGTTTCTTACCACATTATAAACAAATGCAAAGTTGGTACTAGATAATGTATTTATAGAGAAGACCTGAAACCCACAACTGGGACTACAAACAAACTTACTTCATCTATCTGAGGTCACAGATCAGGGTTGTTTTCCTTCTATACAGTCGACTTCTCTCTGCAAACAGAGGACTTTCCCTCCTGCAGATACAAGCGCTTCTGCACTGGCTTCACTTATTAGATGCAAAGACCATGTCCATCTTTTATATATAGTCTATGAGATGTACAAAAACTGGAATGCATCTCTGTTTTTGTTTTGTCCACAGATCAGGGAGGTCACGCTCCTCATTTTCAGTTACATCAACAGCGCACATCAGCAGAAGGCCGCCGCCCACCACCTCTCTGCTCCGGCCCTGATGGTGGCCCAGCCCGTGAGCCTGAAGAGCAAAGAGTTGAGGAGCAAATCCCCACCAGCTCTGGGACGCCCCAGCAAGGCCCCCACTCTGCTGTGATGGCGCAAAGACGTACACCCTGGTCTTAATTTACATTAGAAACGTAGGATCTTTTGCTGCATGGTTTCATCTGTGCACTTTAGCCCAGCTAAATTCTAATAAGTGGAACGGTTACCCCTTCGTGACGAGCCGGGCGCTAACAAAAACGTATCTGTTGAGTGCAGTTTAATATCGCAGACCAGCTGAGGTAGCAGCAATTTGCAGGTATCACCATGTAGCGCCTTGGTACCTTCCTCAGAGAACACTTGATGAGATCTGTGGCTCAAACTGGAGCTAAAGGCTTTATACAAAGGTACAATGGGGCCAAGAAGCACTAAGAGGCTTTGCTTAACATTTTTTGTGTCCCTAATGATTGTGTTGCTTTCATTTTGTCACTCCAAGGAGAAAAATCAACAGTATTTATTGACAGACTGAGCAAATGTTCTGAAACGTCTCTATCAATCAGTGTTACCTGGTACATTTCTGTGTGTTCAGTTAATTTTTGTATTCCTGTCTTTAGAACGTAATGCACAGTGCAGAGGAGGTAATGATCAATTGTTATTAAAAAAAATCATTTAAAGAGGGCGCCTGTTGTTTCCTGCCTTCCTGTAGGGCAGAGTGGCCCAAGCAGGAAGTGAAACTCTTAGTGTTACAGTCATGCATAATGATGAAAGCGGGAGGCAATAACAGGTAACCGGATGGAAGTGGAGCACAGCTGTTTTAAAATGTGTTTAAACCACCTCATCTGGGGCTGTCTGTGTGCAACTTTTTGCAGTAGATGTGAGGGAAAAGAACTGTGGACTTGGTGGGTTGTGTTGTTGTAAAGGAACCAGATTGTCCTCTTTGTGCTCCTGGTTACTGAACAGCCAGGAGAGTGGTAAAACTTTAATCATGTACAAATACATAAGGCCTTTCTCGTGAGGTCAGTGGATTGAATCAGCAGGAGGTTTCGACTCAGAATGTTACTTGACAGCTTTTGTGGAAGTATGGAAAAGTGTACTTTATGTACAGCTGTTTCTTTATGACACACATTCCTCTATACTGAGTCCGTTGCACAGTTCGGTGGCCATCTGCACAAACTGCCCCACTTTAGGTATTAACATATAAAATCTTAGGTATTATTAAAAAAAAAAACCCTCCTTGTTTACTTGTTATGAAGTCAAAATTTGGCATTTTAACACTTTTGTATCCAGCCTCAAGTGGCCATGTGAGGAACTGCACTTTCCATTGGCTTCATTTTATTCTGCCCAGAAGGTTCCAGTCCAGTCTAATTATTCATCAGAAACTTTCCACCTCCATACACACGCACACACACACACACACAGAAAAATCCTCGGTTCATGTCAGGAACAATATTGAAGGTAAATGAAAACTGTGCTGTGAACAGGTCAAAGTGGAAGACAGTGATGAAACACCACTGCCCATTTTTCCAGTAAACAATATGGTGAGTAAACATTCACAACGGAGCCTTGATGGCTGTCAAGTCTGAATGAGAAAGCAGTTTTAACTGAAAAAAGGTGTGGATAATAAAACAAAATCGCACACACACTAATGGCTAAGGGGTCTTTTTTAAGGAAAATTCAGCAGTGTGAACTCAGCTCTAAGAAATGTGTATTTCTTAAAAAGTATGTAAAAAGAAGGTGAGAAGATGTAGGAAATGTGTTTTTAGCATGTTATTGAAAACATCCGTTGGTCACTGAACAGAGATTCCAGAGAACTGTAACGTTTTTCTTTGTTTGCTGCTGTGACAAAACACGAAACCGAATCTGATATAAACCTGAAGACAAACTGGAAAGGCATGACAGTTTAATGTAAGGTACTCCTAGTATTATCTTGATCCAGTATACAGTGAGAATAATCAGGCTCTATTTATTTGTGACATGGAATATATGTATCTAAATCCTGGAAAGCCTGTGTCCTGAAAATGAAGCTTTGATTGAGCCACTGGTGTAAATCCCAGACATTCATATAAAAATCCTCACTCTGTAGGAAACTGTATAAATCTAAAGTAAGCTTTAAATTCGCCCCACTGAAGCAAACTGAACACCGACATGTCGGTACCTGCAACAGGTGCCTCACAGCGAGCGGCACGCCTTCATTCCTGCAGTCTTTCACAGAATAGAGGGGTGGGGGAGGGTAAAAGGAGCGAAGCTACATGATACCTAACCTGGCTGAACAAGTTAGAGATCTGCTTTTGTGCTCCTGTTGCTATGGAGCTAGAGAGAGGGGGCGGGGCTCACAGGAAGGCGCTGGGTGAGGCCAGAGGGAACTAAGGTAGAGCAGGTGACTGATACTGTGCTTTATGTGGGGACTGAGGTTAAAAGAAAGTAAGTCAACTGCTGATGTTGAAAACAGAATGAAAACGCACACAATAAACAGGAAGGTATACTTCTTTAGGTCAGTATTCTTTCAAATGTGCTCCAACCTTCAGGAAGGCTCCACACTGAAAAAGTGTAAACAAGCACGGCCTCCTCGAGTGCTAGCTTCACAGAACCAACCACATACTTCTTGCAATACAAACATGTTGCAACAGGAAACCAGGCGGTTTATTTATATATTCAGATTGAAAGATAATGCCAACTTCACAGTTTCTGTTTGATGAGACGATGTCTGCCATTTTAGTCCACTTGGACTTTGGCCCTTTCACCCGACTCAGTCAATCATTCCTGCCCTAACATTTTAAACCGAGGGCAGTCTCAGTACAAGCATATGCATGCATTCGTGAGTGAGATGGAACCTGTCCGACGGGTTCAACACATCGCCAATGACTGAGCGCAGCTAGAAATGACTACCTATAATAAAAGGTTGTCTGTCTCACCTGAGGCAGTGTGACACACAAAAAGAAGTCCTTTCCATCTTGGCCATAGTGGCACAAAACTGCTAAGATCTGAGTTTTGCTTAACATACAAAAGTCCACTACAAAGCACATTCACATAATTCCTGCCACACCCGTGCAGTAGCTGATCTCCAGCAGACCTGCCCCTCTAAACAAAGTGCCTGTTACGAACAACTACTATCAGAGCAGCCATCTTCCCAGACAACGGAGGCTTTACGCTTCTAAGGAAATACACCAAAACATGTCTGAGAGGTGGAGTATCGAGGAAGGGGGGAGAATAATTAAAAACCCACACAACTTTAATTCAGCTTCAATCATCTCATCATGTTCAGTAGTTTCCTCCATCTTGTTCCCATCCCCCACATTTAGTCTGGTAACAGTGGAAAAATACAGCCAAAACATCAAGAAACCTGCTTCAGTGTCTTTTAAAGCATGTTTTATTACAAACAATCCAAACAAACACAATAGAAAGTAAGAAACTGTACACTCTGATGTGGAATTTAAATTCTAATGTTAAAATGAGGCATGTCAGGCACACTTTAAAAATGCACAGTACTTATATGGCATGTAGACCAGAGGGATGATGCTTTAAGACTTTACATGATTTATAAATAAATTGTAGCAGTAATGACACCCCAACAAAAAAACAAAAAACAAAAGGTGATTATTCATTTACAATCTGCAAGTCTCAAAAGATAAAAATGGCACACTCCCACAGCGAAGAAAACAGAACATGGTAATCCAAAAAAGGCGATTGTATGCGTCGACTCTTCACACTCTCTCTGCTTTACATTTGCTCCATCTCTCTTGGCTGAATTAGAGGAAAGAGCAGACACGCACAAAAAGTTTAGACAATGACCCTTTTTTCTCAAAAGAAATTTACCAACAACAGGTCGTTTATCTCACCTGAGCTTTTTTGTACTTCCTCTGTCGCTTCTGGAAAAAGAACTGCAAACACAGAAGAAACCAAATTATGGCTTGAAGAACAAACGTTAAAACAACAAATGACACTTCTGACATGCAGATGCGCTCACCACAGCCAGCAGGCCAGCAATCACAGCCAGCACCACCACCACGATGACGGCGATGATCCCGCCTGTCAGGTGCTTCATGGTCATGGTCGGGGGCTCCTCGTCCACATAGTACACGATGATCTTCTCCATCATCAGAGTCTTCCCATCCACAGAAGCGGTAAAGTTTTTCTGGTCATGAAACAGTGGCAGCACCTTCACCTGCAGAAAGTCACATGAAATGATGAAGTTAGCCAGTGGGTCCATTATACAAAACGCACACACACACACACAGGTTGTACATACGTCTTTCTCCATGTAGTAGGCCATTTTGGTCAGGTCATATGAGCGATCTCCTTTCTCCTTATTCACATCAACCACAATCATGCGAGCGTCTGGGTCATACTGTAGAATGACAGGATGTTAGTTAGCATGGCAGTGGTGCTTTTTGCTTTGTTCTAAATTACAAGCACTTTTTTGTTGGACTCTCACTCACCTGAACTTCCTTTACCAGGCTGGGGTTAAGTTTGTAACGCTTTTCAAGTTCAGTTGCAATAGCACTGTTTTAAAAAAGACATTAGGATGGTGAGATCTGGAAATGTCAGCCTCGGCATGCTTCTTAACTTTTAATAAGGGCTGAAGTGGACTTACGTCTTCAAATTGTTTTTATTCACGTTGGTGGGCCCCTCCTTGTGTGTCAGCTGAAGACGGATCCAACTGGGGGAAAAATAAAATAAAGAAATGTTGAATACTTGAACTATTCATCCTCACAAGAATCCTTCACTATAGTAAAATCACTTACTGGGTCTCCACCAGCTTCTCACACTTGAGGGTCTGGTCTCCCTTGTCAGTTCGACGAACTCCAGCGCTGTTGACGCACCAGCACACATCTGTGCCGTTGCACTGCTTGGCCTTGAATCTGCCGTCATTCTCACATTCAGGGTCATAGATGCCATCGTTGTCCACAATGGCAGTCTCGTGTGGCTTTCCTGCAATAGTGCGAGTGCTCAGGCCCTTTCTAGCTCTGTACATTTCAGCTTTCATCAAGAAGCACTTGGGGATCACTGAGGGGGGAACAAAGTGCACACCATGAGCAGGCTGGAGTGTCAAACAGAGGACATGAAACAGGAAGGAGCCCCTTTATCACTTACATGCTGTGCAGTCTATGAGCTGTTTAACACCATTACCAACCAGAAGAGTACATGAACATGGGGATCCGTCGCATGTAGCCCACTTCATAGTGGCACATGGTTGACCTAAAAAAGGAAAAAACACCACCACACTGGCAGGTTATTAACAGGAACTCAAATATGTAACCACATTACTATACTGTGACTTCCCGAGGCTTAAAAAAAAAAGAAAAAAGAAAAAAGAAAGGGAGAACCCCCCCCCCACACACACACACACACTTAAAGCTGGAATACAATAGAAAGATGAATCTTTGGTATGACAGTGTTTGAAAAGATTTAGTCTTTTGTCTTCCTTATAGCTCGAAACGGAGACGTTAAGTCGTACAGGTAGACCAGCAGGTTTGCCTGGGCGTTGGTTTCTCCCCACAGAGCGGAACAAACCTTCCCAACCCCCACCCACCTGAACTAGCTAGTGTTACATTAAAAACAACTTTTTGGTCTGGCGACTAATTACAATATTTTAACAAATAAAACAAGCGAAACTACATCTCATAGAAAGCTAATTTATCTATGTCTTAAAAATAAAGCTGCTTCAAACTTTAAAAATGTTTGTTTTTGTGAAAACTTCCATCAAATCTACGTCAAAATGAACTGCGCGATTTTTCAGCCAACAATTTTATATCAAATTTAAACTACTTACAGTCCTGAGCTGAGGCTCCGACCGCGAGAGCGGCGAGAACAGCAAAAATCCACATTTTCATGATCAAACGTAAAGAAAAGTCTTCGTCTGTCCGCTTCCTATGCGTCCGTCTCCCGCAGAGGTCAAAGACCGAATGAAGAATGCCCTCGACGCGCCCAACAAGGCTCCTTTTCTCGGCGCAGGTGTGTCCCGGTCAAACCTGTTTTAGAGAGGAACTAAAGCGCGCGCACTCACAGGTGAGACGAGGAACCGAACGAGCGCGAGCACACGCTTAAAAGTTGAATTCAAATTCAAAGCAGAGCTTATCCTGGATTATATTCCGTTTGGTAGTTGTTGTCCACCTGACGGAGGAAGGACCTGAGCAGTAAAATTTATAAGAGAATTACTCTCATGACGTCAGGCTAATTTGCATAGGCGGCGCAGTGCGGGGGGAGGGGGCGGGGGAAACGCACCTGAATCCGGCATGACCATATTTGCCCTCTCTCTGTTGAGATATTTTCATCTTTCAAATCATAAATAAATTTAACATTTACCCCTTATGACGTCATCATCTTGTTATATTTATCAAAAATGATCTAAACTGAATTTTGGTTTAAAATTTGGTTGAATTCATCTTTAAATACCTTTAAATGCCTATGTAACCATCGGCTTTTAGTGTTTTGGGTTCACTAACACAGAAAGGAATCTGTTAGGAACTGCAAGGAACTGGTTATTAAGGTGTTTTTCCCTCTTTTTCCCTGTTTTCCGTGTTGATATTTTCCTGACGTGCTTGTTGAGTTTTGTGTAAAACATGTAGAAAAAGGCAAACTCTCCTAGGCTATAGACGCCATGTCATGTGGTGTTGATTCATATCATAAATTTTACTTTTAAACAAATAAAAGCGTTTTTTATTATAATTATTATTTTCAACGAATTTTATTGTAAGACCGCCATCATAATATTCCCGCAACATTTTGTGGCAGATAACTAGAAATCCCACGTTGCTACACTGAAACTACCTAATGGTGTAGTTTCACTTTAAAATACATAAGTGTTGTTCATGCAGATGTTTTTCCTTGTTATGAATTGTGAAACACTGCGATGCGATGACATCATCAGCAGGTATCTAACAGAAACCGGAGAGGGAGAAAACATTTCTCAGGTGTTGTGAGTCACATTCTCACGGATGAGTCACAGCTTCGGGTCTCTGTCTGAGAGATACTCTCACCAGCTCTGCACAAATCCTTTCTTACCTGATCTAGCTAGGATCAAGTGGCATAAAGTGTTGTTTTAAAAGATTAAACTTTTAAGTTGGGGACAGTTTTTATTTGGGCTTCATGCACAGCGAACCAGACGAATGCTCTGCTGCCACCTACGGCACACAGTGTGCTTTTTGTGTTTTTCCTGACACACCTTTCTTTTTTATGAGCGTGTTTATAGATTGAGAATCTTTAACTGCTTCTTCTTCAGTCTGGACACTTACCCGTTTAAAGAAGACAGTTGTTAAACACTTAAAACTTTAGCAGGGTTTTATATGTCACTCCAGAAACACGAAAGGAAACAAAGACACATATTGGAAAGAAATCGCTTCACTAGGAAAAACTGAAAAAATGTGTTGCATGTATTTCCCAATTAAAAAACACGCCCTGTTCTTTTTGTACACCATAAACAAAGTGCTATAGAAATAGTAACAAGTGCTTTCTTTATATTTTTTTTAGACACAAATATTATCTACAAGCAGATACTTATTAAATGTATATTAAATGTAATTAATTAGATTAAATGTACAAAATTCGGTGGTAGAGAGCAAAAGATCTGATTAACTTTTTAATTCATCTGCATAGAAAAGCCGTGCCTATACGAAACAGAAGGTTGTAGCCCATAACTACTAACTACACAGAAAGGTCAGGCAAACACCAAATGGGTTTCCAGATTTGTCATGAGAACAACATATTAAATCTTTGGAACTAAATGTAACAAGAAAGTGTGATGTCTGTCTGTTTAAAACACCAGATGGTATCTGCAAGTGGTGTAAGTCTTTCATATCGTGCACCAAAATTATTATAGTTTACTAAAACTAAACTGGAAACTACAAGAAGCAAACCTCCGCCGACACAGCTCACTCACTGGTATTTATTTTGAAGGAAAGATTGTCGTATTTATATATATTTTCTAGATATTCATTTTGTTTTCTTTGTTCTTTTTAAAGAGTAAAAAAAATGTAGAAATATGTATGTAGCTTGTTACAGCTTCTTTTATTTTACTTGGATATATTTTGCATATCTTATATTTTTACTTTATTTCTCAAATGCTGTGCCACTGGAGAGTGCCATACAATAACATTTTTTACAAAGAAAATTGTAAAAACATGGCTTTGTGTGTGCACTGTAAAAAAAAAAAAAAAAGCACTACAGTTATTTCAGTAACAAATGGTTCGAGATATTTATGCTTCAGTTTTGTTGCTGGAGGTTCTGGTTTTTTAATTGAAGGTTTCTTGGCACTAATTAGCAGGTCACTGTGCCTGGATGAAGCTTGTTAGCCTTAGCTGGTAACGTAGCGCTCCATTCTCTGGTCACATTTAACTTAAACAAAAAGGAATTGCCTTTTAGCTACAATAAAAATGAGGCTGATTCATAAACACAAAGGTTATCCAAATTGTTCAAAACAAGTACACATAGGTGCAAAAGTATCAGTTTTACAGCTTTTTGTATTAGCTCTACATACTAGATATTATAATCTCATGTCTCTCATTACAGTCTGTGATAAACTATTAGCTGTAATTCCAGCTCATGGCAGACATTTGCGGTAGGAGCAGCACACAAGTAACAGTAGTTGTTGTGTAAGGAGTGACAGTCTGAGTAATGAACAAAATAACACTGAAACCAAGAACAAAAGGACAGCTCACTGTCATCGTCCCAGGGTTTCCTGGACTGTCTGTTGTTGTTTTTCCTTCACTCCTCACCACCAGGGTGGAGTCTGGCTCTGGTCCCCACCTCAGTACTCACCTGTTCAGCTCTACTCACCTGTCTGCCATCACTGATAAATTACACACATGCCATCCATTGCTGCTGATTACTCCTGCACTACTTAAGGCCTTGGTGGAGGCTGACTTGTCGTTGAAACTTACGGTTCACCATGGCTAAAATGCAGCGAGAATTACAAAAGGTGGAGGGTTGGGCTCTGAAATGGGGGTTTAGGTTTTCTGTTTCAAAAACAAAATGGATTGTTTTCACACATAAGACAATAAATTGCCAGTTGAGTCTAAAGCTATATGGGAATGACATAGAAAGGGTTGGCTTTAAATATTTAGGTATTTGGTTTGATGAACGGCTTACATGGAAAATACACATTGGGAAAATGACTGAGAAATGTAAAAAGGTTCTGAATATTTTACGGTGTTTAAAAGGTAATGACTGGGGTGCAGACAGCATTGAGAGCTCTATATGTAGGTCTCATAGGTCAGTGCTGGATTATAGGTGTCTGGTTTATGGTTCAGCAGCTAAAACTTTGCTAAATGACCTGGACAGAGTTCAATATGAAGCTCTGAGGTTGTGTTGTGGGGCTGTTAAGACTACTCCAGTGGCTGCTCTGCAAGTTGAAATGGGGGAACAACCATTAGAACTAAGGAGGCGTCAAATTGCTTTGACTTACTGGGCAAATTTGAAGGGACATAGAATAATCCTTTAATTGTCCTACAAGGGGAAATTTGGTAATTTCACATAGTGAAAGTCATATAGCGCAGAGTGTACTTAAGCCTTGCCAAGAACAAGAAAAAGGGATTGGACAATGGAGAAGTTTTGGGTGGACTATAGGGAAAGAAGTCAACGAGATGGGATTTAGTGGCACAGACCCAGGCCCAGCAGTAGCCTTGTCAGTGTTGCCACCTTGGTTATATGACCAAATAATTCCTGACTTCTATTTCCTACGTAGGGGAGGGGGGAGGGGGGTGACTACAAGTGTTAGATAACAGAGTGGGTGTTGCATTTGTTCTCCCAGACATAAGTTTCGTGGCGAGTGAACGAATTACAGATGATTTGGCAGTTTATACTGGGGAGCTTGTAGCAATTTTACTGGCTTTGACCTGGGTGGAGGACGCACCAATAGGGAGGTATTTGGTTTGCTCGGACTCTAGCAGCGCACTAGTGAGTATAGGTAATATGTCTTTGGACTCTAGACAAGATATTGTTTTTGAGATATTTCATTTATTGTATAGAATTAAACATTGAGGGATAGAAGTGGTTTTCTTATGGGTTCCTGCGCATATCGGTGTTGATGGTAATGAACAGGCCGATAAGTTTGCAAAAGGTGCAGCAAGAAGGAGTCATGTAGGTTTGCCTGTAAAATACATCAAAAGTGAGGTGAAAAGTATAATCAAGGTAAAGTTAAAGGAGAAGTGGCAGTAACAATGGGACGGAGACGAGAAATGCAGGTATTATTATAGCATGCAGAAAACAGTTGGGCAATGTAGTGTTGGAGTGCGAAAAGTACAAGCGAGAAAGGGAAATATTGAAGTCTGAATTGCAAGAAAATAGTGTTCAGTGTGTTCAGGGTGAGGGACATATTTCAAAGGGATGCAGGGGATGTTATTTATAGGGCAGGGTTTGGCTTTTTAAGATCGACGGGTGCGTATCCGAGGCTGTAGATTACAAAACCGCTCCGACCCACACTCCATTCCAGAGGGTGGCGGTAAATGCACCTAAAAGTTGTATGCCAACCGCCATTAAAATGTAGGAGGAGAAGAAGAAGAAGACTTGTTGTTGGAACTTACAGGGTCAGGGACGGATCACCCTACATTAGATGTACTTAGACCTTGCTGGGAGAAGGGCAGGAGGGAGTTAAAGAGCTTTGGATGGGTGGTGGGGGAAGAGCTAGAGAACTTAAATTGGAGCACTTAGACATATGTCAGCGAGTGCCGAGGCGTGCAATCCCTCCATGGTTACTTCCTGAAGCAGCTGTAGATTTTGCTTTATTGTGCCAGAAGAGTAAGGACTGGGCAGGCGGTCTAGACTCAAATATAGTTCAGGGTTACATCGATCAGTATTATGGTTATGTGCAAGTATATACGGATACTTCAAAGAATCCAGCTAGTCAAGTGGGGGTGGCAGTAGTAACTCCAGACTTTATGGTAAAAATTGGGAAGAGGATTAATAATGGATTATCTGTGTTTACAGGAGAAATGATAGCAATTCTATTAGCAGTACAGTGGGTGGAAGATTTGAGGCCTTTGAAAGCAATTATTTGTTCAGATTCAAGTGCAGCCTTGGTCAGTCTACAGAATGGTCATTTGAAAGGTAGGTCAGATATTTTAATAGAGGTTCAGCAAACTCTTTTCAAGATACATATGATGGGTCTGTCAGTAGTGTTTGTATGGGTCCCGGCTCACTATGGGGTAAGGGGGAATGAAGCAGCGGATAGGTAAGCAAAGGAAGCCACTAATCATAAGATGGTTGATCTGGCGGTGAATTTTGGTCAGGAGGAAGTAAAGAGTATTACACTGGAGGTTCTGGTCTCCCTTGTGAGTTCGACGAACTCCAGAGTTGTTGACGCACCAGCACACATCTATGCCGTTGCACTGCTTGGCCTTGAATTTGCCTTCATTCTCACATTCGGGGTCAACGGCAGTCTCATCTGGCTTTCCTCCAATACTGCGAGTGCTCAGACCCTTTCTAGCTCTGTACATTTCAGCTTTCATCAAGATCACTTGGGGATAAGGCAGTGCGATATGGACAAAAATATATATCACAATATATATTTGAAAATTTGCGATAACGATATAACTGACGATATAATTTCTGCGAGACAAAATACAACTCCACAACTTTACTAGCGCACAAAAACCCCATCCATTTATTTTACTTAAACAAGCAGCTGTTTTTTATGTGCATTAAACCTATATAAACATTTAACAGTGCAAATGCAAATTCCTTGCTGAAAGTTTAACCAAAATGCATTTCCAGTAGAAATGGGCTGACATATCCTGTGCATAACCATGTATGATAAACACTGAAGTTAAAAAAGGAGGAGAGGGCGGGACGGCGGGGATTCTCTGGCTGGCTGGAGCTAATAATCTAATAACCAACTCGCAAAATAAAACAAAATAAAAACAAACCAACAAACACAAAAACACCAGACATCATGATACAGACTTATAATTTGCACCAATGTTTTTTCGAAATTCTATACGTGAAAAGTAAACGCGAGAGCCCTCGGTGCGCCTGCTCGCTGCTGAAGTCAAAGTAAACTTTATTGTCATCTCCGCTACATACAGTCCAGTATATAGAGAGACGAGACGACGAGGCTCCTGTTACAGCAGTGCAAGTAAACAAACAATAAAGAAGAGTAAGAAAATAAATATGCACTTTAGGACCAGGGGTAAAGGGATCAATAACAATTTAACATTTATAACTTACAGTTTGATGATCTCACACACAACCTGTCGACAGGGGAGGGGGGGCGGCTGCTTCAAAATAGAGCACATTTCATTCATAATAATGTAAATCCAAGCCCATCATGTATTCATGATTTGAACCCTGGGTTGTGTAAAATCCCAGAAATAAACCCTAGACAAAGTGAATCTGTGAACTAAGGTGTGGGTCTATTAGGTTATGTTGTGGTGATCCTCGGGTTGAGGGATGGGTGTTCATACTGGAGTGCAAAATTAAAACCAATGGAAGATGGACAAGAAAAGTTCAAAGCCATTTGGTGCTCAGTTTAGAAAAAAGAGAAAAGAAGAGCAGGAGAAATGAGCAAAAGATGCAGGTAAGAAGATGTGTGATTGGATAATAGCAGGTCATCCTGAAACAATCAGAATCAGAATACTTTATTAATCCCTAAGGAAATTATTTGGGTTACAGTTGCTCCAAGAAGAAATGGTAATAACAGTAACAGACTAAACTCAAAACAATATGTTATGTTACAGATTTTACACATTTATAGCACTAATATATACAGATCACTCAATTATAAATATCAAGGATTACCAGAGGTGATTATAAATAAATATCAAGAAAATTGACGAGAATATTCATGAGTAGAAAAGAGCGTGTGTTCAGCACAATATTAATTAGTCATTGTCTATTCTTGATTTGTCCTGTTCTCATTGCATGGTGAATTATGATGGCTGTTTGGTAGCTGTTTGCATAGTGTGCATACTCTCTCTCTCTCTATCTTCATATGTGTGTGTGTGTTTCTCTGGTGAAATTCAGTATGGTTTTGACAACATTTTTATGATAATGTACAATCTATAATATGTTTTATGTGTGTGTGTGTGTGTGTGTGTGTGGGGAGGTGGGGCGCCAGAGGGAGTGTTTGCCCAGGGCGCCAAACAGGCTAGGACCGCCACTGCACCTAGCCCAACTTCAGTAACCGTACAAACGTCACTGCTGTTTAGTTTCCTGTCTTTATTTATGTTGGAAGTGATAACAGAGCTGTACGTTTGAATTTTTTCAGAAATCTCTCAGTCAGAACATGCTTAGGTAACTAGCGAAACTAGCGAGCTAACTTCCGCTAACTTCTAACTCCGTTAAATGTAATGAATTCTGTTTTCATGGATGCCTGGATGTTAAACATCATAGTTACAGTGGGGCAAAAAAGTATTTAGTCAGCCACCGATTGTGCAAGTTCCCCCACTTAAAATGATGACAGAGGTCAGTAATTTGCACCAGAGGTACACTTCAACTGTGAGAGACAGAATGTGAAAAAAAAATCCATGAATTCACATGGTAGGATTTGTAAAGAATTTATTCGTAAATCAGGGTGGAAAATAAGTATTTGGTCACCTCAAAAAAGGAAAATCCCTGGCTCTCACAGACCTGTAACGTCTTCTGTAAGAAGCTTTTCTGTCCCACACTCGTTACCTGTATGAATGGCACCTGTTTGACCTCATCATCTGTATAAAAGACACCTGTCCACAGCCTCAACCAGTCAGACTCCAAACTCCGCCATGGCCAAGACCAAAGAGCTTTCGAAGGACACCAGGAAAAGAATTGTAGACCTGCACCAGACTGGGAAGAGTGAATCTACAATAGGCAAGCAGCTTGGTGTGAAAAAATCAACTGTGGGAGCAATCATCAGAAAATGGAAGACATACAAGACCACTGATAATCTCCCTCGATCTGGGGCTCCACGCAAGATCTCATCCCGTGGGGTCAAAATGATCATGAGAACGGTGAGCAAAGATCCCAGAACCACACGGGGGGCCTGGTGAATGACCTGCAGAGAGCTGGGACCAAAGTAACAAAGGTCACCATCAGTAACACACTACAACGGCAGGGAATCAAATCCCGCAGTGCCAGACGTGTTCCGCTGCTGAAGCCAGTGCATGTCCAGGCCCGTCTGAAGTTTGCCAGAGAGCACATGGATGATACAGCAGAGGATTGGGAGAATGTCATGTGGTCAGATGAAACCAAAGTAGAACTTTTTGGTATAAACTCAACTCGTCGTGTTTGGAGGAAGAAGAATACTGAGTTGCATCCCAAGAACACCACCTACTGTGAAGCATGGGGGTGGAAACATCATGCTATGGGGCTGTTTTTCTGCCAAGGGGACAGGACGACTGATCCGTGTTAAGGACAGAATGAATGGGGCCAAGTATCGTGAGATTTTGAGCCAAAACCTCCTTCCATCAGTGAGAACTTTGAAGATGAAACGAGGCTGGGTCTTCCAACATGACAATGATCCAAAACACACCGCCCGGGCAACAAAGGAGTGGCTCCGTAAGAAGCATTTGAAAGTCCTGGAGTGGCCTAGCCAGTCTCCAGACCTCAACCCCATAGAAAATCTGTGGCGGGAGTTGAAAGTCCGTGTTGCTCGGCGACAGCCCCAAAACATCACTGCTCTTGAGAAGATCTGCATGGAGGAATGGGCCAAAATACCAGCTACTGTGTGTGCAAACCTGGTAAAGACCTATAGTAAACGTTTGACCTCTGTTATTGCCAACAAAGGTTATGTTACAAAGTATTGAGTTGTATTTTTGTTATTGACCAAATACTTATTTTCCACCCTGATTTACGAATAAATTCTTTACAAATCCTACCATGTGAATTCATGGATTTTTTTTTCACATTCTGTCTCTCACAGTTGAAGTGTACCTCTGGTGCAAATTACTGACCTCTGTCATCATTTTAAGTGGGGGAACTTGCACAATCGATGGCTGACTAAATACTTTTTTGCCCCACTGTACACCTGGTAAAGCACCAATGCTGATCGTTTTATTAAAGATGAAATAATTTAGACAGGTTTTAACTCTCAGTGATACCGCAGTGTTCGTTTGACTTTGGAACCTTAAGGATGGAGTTTAGGACCCAGATTACCCCCAGATTTACGAGCGCCTTAGTCCGACAAATACGGCAATAACAACAGCCCGCTTGCGTGTTCTACAAAAAAATGTGCTTTGTTGTGAATCTGACGGACAAACACCAAACCAGTTAAGTTGCACCATTTTTACAAATCAATTCTGGTTCATCCATTTCACTCAACAATCCACTTTCCTCCCTTCTCGTTCTCCGTTGCCGCCGTGCTTTTTCGGCACTGCACATGCGCGTTTTGCCCATATTCTATCGCGATATTTCATTTTCTTATCGTTAGCATTGTACCGGTATTACCGTGAACCAGTGTTGCCAACTTAGCGACTTTGTCGCTATATTTAGCGAGTTTTCAGACCCCCTAAAAAAAGACGTGAAAGCGCATATTGCTTTTACTCTCAACGAGCAGCGGGTGCTGTAACACAGTCAGTTCTTCTTTTACTCTTATGCTGTTTTGTGGATCACAAGGTTTAAAACTAATTATAAAAACACACACACACAAAGTAACTCCACCAGAGTGCCTATTTCGGGTCACTTTTGCCAGTCGAAGCCCGGATAAAGGAGCAGGGTTGGAATTGTGACATTAAAAAAAACAATAATTGCTAAAAGAAATTTAATTTGTAGTTCTAAATAAATTCTAAATGCATTTAGGACGTTTTTTACTCACTTTATGTCTCTTCCACGATGTTATTTCTCTCTCCAACAACATAGGTTATAATTACATTAGCATGACCAATTATGCAAATTAGGCGATGACGTCATTTAGCGACTTCTAGCGACTTTTAGGACAGCCAATAGCGATTTTCCTTACTGAGGAGTTGGCAACACTGCCGTGAACGGTATAATATGGCCCAGCCCTACTTGGGGACCACTGATGGGGGTACAAAATGCACACCATGAGCAGGCTGGAGTGTCAAACAGAGGACATGAAACAGGAAGGAGCCCCTTTATCACTTCTAAACTTACATGCTGTGCAGTCTATGGGTTGTTTTGTACCATTACCAACCAGAAGAGTACATGAACATGGGGGTCCGTCGCACATAGCCCACTTCATAGTGGCACATGTTGTTGGAGAGAAAAGAGAAAGAGAAAAAAACAACAACACAACACTAGCAGGTTATTAACGGGAACTCAAATACGTAATAACATCACTGTACTGTGACTTCATGAAGCTTAATTTTTTATTTTTAAAAGATGCAGTATTATATAAGGGTGAATCTTTTGGCTGTGAGTCCCAACACAGTGGAACAAACCTTCCCAACCCCCACTCACCAACAAAACTAGCTGTGTCTATCAACAGTGCACACCTGTGTGGATGAGCACACTTGTATTCAAAAGGTTTCTCCATGTAACGATCTGCTAGACGGTGTGGGGGGCCATAGCCCCGTCCCCCAGGGCATGAAGCATGCATGGAGTACATCCAGGCCCCAGACATCCAGAGGCCCCAGAGTGTGAGAGCCCAAGGAGGACCACCAGCGGGGCATCCTTGCCACCCTTCTGGGAAGAGCAAAGGAGAGCCCCTGACGAGGGGTCACCAAGCAGCCACGGAGCGGAAGCCAGAGGGGGCTGCAGTGGCGTGCCCATGGGCTCTGCCGGCAGCCAGCTGTGCCAGAGTGAACCGAGCTGCAGGCCCAGAGGCCTGAGAGCCCCCCAACTGAGTCGCGGGCGCCTGGGCCCATGTTTTGCGGTAAGGTGGTACATACCTGAGTGCCCAGCCCCGGACACCAAGAACCACCAACACACCGACACCTGAGGGCAACAGCCACTGGCAGGGAGTGTGGTGAGGGCAGAAAGGCCTCTATAATTTGGAGGGCCTGAGAAAGAATGGTTAATTTTATTTTCTAGTGGGAACACACATTAACACAAACCATAAACATACCCGAAATCACAGACTCACACATACCTTTGTACCTTCATTTAATTACTTCAGGTACTTTTTGCACAACCCACTGTCATTGTTGCACGTTTCTATTGCACCGACTAGTGTATGCATCGTTCTGTTGCAGTTTTTTAATTTTTGCATACTTGCACTTTATGCAGTCCTGTGCTGATTTACTGTTACATGTAGCACCATGGTCTCAGTGGTTGAAATGACAATAAAGCCACTTGAGCTTCTTTTTGTAAGTTATATAAAAATAACTACTCATACTTAAAAACGTAGCCTCCTAGCTTACTTTAAGGAAGCTTATAGGACAAGTTTGGAACTCTGTGTGAAGCCATACAGGCTATTTAATGCATCCAGTCTGGATGCCAATTAGCCAACAGCTAAATTTGGCTTTTTCAGCGCCTTCCTGAACAAGCATACAGCATAGATGCTGAGCTTGTAACTGTTGCTTGTTGCTGTGCAAAGTCTATCACTGCTACATGTAACCAGGGTAACCAATTGTGCAGTCAAAAGGGATCAGACACCTTAATCTTTATAACAGGCCATAAGATTGTCCCGATTTTCTCACCAGTGGACAGAGCTAATAAACCTGCGCAGTATCTGTGGCTGTTTTATCATCCAAGGATTTATTACTGTGCCATTCTGTGACGTGAACAGAATGGCTGAGAGATGGCGCCACCATGTGACTGGTGCTGGCACACATTTCAAAACACTGTCAATTTGTTGTGAACTGATCTTCGTGGCAAATTCAACTCAAATCCAGAAAATTCAATTAGATCTTTAAAAAAAAAATCCCACAATGATCCTTGTTACTGTCATCAGTGTACATTAGTAATACAAACCAGCCAAAGCTACAGTTAGAATATGTTAGCATTATTAAATACCAGGAGGGGTGAGAAGCATGGCTCTAAACCCTTTTACAAAACCTGCTTTTAGCATGAATTAAATTCATAAACATATTTTGGACATTCCTCAGAGATTTTGTCACACGTTGACATGAAAGCATCATGGCCCACTGTGGAGGAACCCAGGCGGTCTTCCCCTCTCTCCATCCTCCACTTTCCTGTCAGTCTTCACTGTGCCTATCACAAAAGAATAATTTTCTGAAGTAAAAACACTTATTTTGATCTTTTTTCTTTTTTTGTAGCTGAAAAAATAAGATATAATATAGAAACGTCAATAAAAAAAATCAAACTACATAAAGTTTTTAGCAAGACTAAGAGTGTTCATGGCAATGGAGGGGGGTCAGGGGGTCC
The DNA here is from genome assembly GCF_056152115.1 of Neolamprologus brichardi. Lineage (NCBI taxonomy): Eukaryota > Metazoa > Chordata > Actinopteri > Cichliformes > Cichlidae > Neolamprologus > Neolamprologus brichardi. The sequence continues at coordinate 26,507,580 of NC_142116.1, read as the reverse complement.
TTTTGTCCCTCTGTGGGGGGATACTCCCACTAGGTTTAAATCTGGGACTCCCCACCATTTGACCTTAGAACTGAAGAAGCTTCTCGGATGAGAGGTGAAACGTCTTCAAGCAACTTAAAGAAGTCCAGACGCTTTTCTTTGCAAGCTCCTTTGACTTCTTATTTGTCATTTGCTAAAGCAGGTTGTTACAACCCGTCTAGGGGCCAGGCAATAACATGAGTGAAGGACTCGCTCGCCCCACAAGAGCGAAGCAGTGACAGGAAACAAATCAGTTTGTTAAAAGGTGATTTATTTACAAAGTGATAAAACAGATACAACAAAACGGGAGTGTCAACACGTCGGGGTGAGCTAAGGCCAAAACAATAAACAAAACGAATCTAAACTGATCCCCACACACCTAACCTTACCAAAACAAGAGCCAAAAACAAAAACAGGAGAAAACAGGTGATCAAAAGAAACGGCAGCTCACCCCTACCCACTCCACTTCGTCAACTGTCACAAAGTCACTGAAGTGGCTGTCACAGGCGTACTGCTTGGATGTTGGGAGAAACGCGAGAACCTCTCTCCCCACGGAGCTCCATCCTTCATTTGATGGGCGGGGCCTCCAGCTGGAACCAGTCACTCTGGAGCTGTATATCCACGCACCAATCGCAGCAGGGCCTCGGCAAAGCTGAATTAACATAACCAGATGCGTTGAGCGCACAAAACAAACACATACAATGCAGGTTTGTAACAAGGTCTCCCTCAAGGAAGATTAATATGATTTACACCAGGTGTGTCCATATTGATGTAACTGACTGTGCATCCAGAACCTTCTCCTGAGACACAGACAATAGTGTTGCATGCCCTGGAGACAGTATTAACATTTAGATGGTAAGGGATTACTTTAAAAAAGCATTTTTAAAATTTCTTTTAAAAATGTAAAAAAAATAAAATGGACAAGATGCACTAACAGTCATCGTCCACATAGACACGATGATCTTCTCCATCGTGTCTATGTGGAGAGCAACTTGGGGTTAGTATCTTGCCCAAGGATACTTGGCATGCAGGCTGGAGGAGCCTGGGATCGAACCTCCAACCTTCCGATCAGTAGGTGACCTGCTCTACCTCCTGAGCTACAGCCACCCCGATGATCCCGCCTGTCAGGTACGCGTCGACTCTTCACACTCTCTCTGCTTTACATTTGCTCCATCTCTCTTGGCTGAATTAGAGGAAAGAGCAGACACACCAAAAAAGACAACGACCCTTTTTTCTCAAAAGATAAATTTACCGACAGCAGGTCGTTTATCTCACCTGAGTTTTTTTGTACTTCCTCTGTCGCTTCTGGACAAAGAACTGCAAACACAGAGAAGAAACTAAATTATGGCCTTTTGTTTTAACATTTGTTCTTTAAACGACACTTCTGACATGCAGATGCGCTCACCACAGCCAGCAGGCCAGCAATCACAGCCAGCACCACCACCACGATGACGGCGATGATCCCGCCTGTCAGGTGCTTCATGGTCATGGTCGGGGGCTCCTCATCCACATAGTACACGATGATCTTCTCCATCATCAGAGTCTGCCCATCCACAGAAGCGGTAAAGTTTTTCTGGTCAGTAAACAGTGGCAGCACCTTCACCTGCAGAAAGTCACATGAAATGATGAAGTTAGCCAGTGGGTCTATTATACAAAACGTGCACAAACACACACAGGTTGTACATACGTCTTTCTCCATGTAGTAGGCCATTTTGGTCAGGTCATATGTGCGATCTCCTTTCTCCTTATTCACATCAACCACAATCATGCGAGCGTCTGGGTCATACTGTAGAATGACAGGATGTTAGTTAGCATGGCAGTGGTGCTTTTTGCTTTGTTCTAAATTACAAGCACTTTTGTTGGACTCTCACTCACCTGAACGTCCTTCACCAGGCTGGGGTTAAGTTTGTAACGCTTGTTAAGTTCAGTCGCAATAGCACTGTTTTAAAAAAGACATTAGGATGGTGAGATCTGGAAATGTCAGCCTCGGCATGTTTCTTAACTTTTAATAAGGGCTGAAGTGGACTTACGTCTTCAAATTGTTTTTATTCACGTTGGTGGGCCCCTCCTTGTGTGTCAGCTGAAGACGGATCCAACTGGGGGAAAAATAAAGACATGATGTTGAATACTTGAACTATTCATCCTCACAAGAATCCTTCACTATAGTAAAATCACTTACTGGGTCTCCACCAGCTTCTCACACTTGAGGGTCTGGTCTCCCTTGTCAGTTCGACGAACTCCAGCGCTGTTGACGCACCAGCACACATCTGTGCCGTTGCACTGCTTGGCCTTGAATTTGCCGTCATTCTCACATTCAGGGTCATAGATGCCATCGTTGTCCACAATGGCAGTCTCATGTTGCTTTCTTCCAATACTGCGAATGTTCAGGCCCTTTCTAGCTCTGTACATTTCAGCTTTCATCAAGAAGCACTTGGGGATCACTGAGGGGAGAACAAAGTGCACACCATGAGCAGGCTGGAGTGTCAAACAGAGGACATGAAACAGGAAGGAGCCCCTTTATCACTTCTAAACTTACATGCTTTGCAGTCTATGAGCTGTTTAACACCATTACCAACCAGAAGATAACATGAACATGGGGGTCCGTCGCATGTAGCCCACTTCATAGTGGCACATGGTGAACCTAAAGAGAAAGAGGAAAAAACACCACCACACTAGCAGGTTATTAACAGGAACTCAAATACGTAACCACATTACTGTACTGTGACTGTACAGTATAATTAGTATTATATTAGAATGAATAAGAATATAAGAATGAATCTTTTGGGGGCTAGTCCCAACACAGAGGAAGAAACCTTCCCCACCCACCAACAAAACTAGCTAGTGTAACATTAAAAACAGCTTTTTGGTTCAACTCTGGTGGCAAATTACAATATTTGATCAAATAAAACAAGCAAAACTACATCTCACAGAAAGATAATTTATCTATGTCTTAAATAAAGCTGCTCTGAACTTTTAAAATGTGTTGGGAGTTTGTTCGTTTTTGTGAAAATTTCCATTAAATCTACTCAAACTGAGCTGTGCCTTTCTTTTTAGAATCAAGTTTATATCAAATTTAAACGACTTACAGTCCTGAGCTGAGGCTCCGACCGCGAGAGCGGCCAGAACAGCAAAAATCCACATTTTCATGATCAAAGGTGAAGAAAGAAGTCTTCGTTTGTCCGCTTCCTATGCGTCCGTCTCCTGCAGAGTCCGAACGAAGAATTCAGTCGAGGCTGCGGTGGGCGCAGCGCGGTGGTTCTACAGTATGAACGGAAGTGTACTTGATGACATCACAGCTTAGCTTAGTTTTTAATGTCATCTCCCCTTAATTTAACTGTGATTAATATTTGCAATGGAAATTACAACTGGTATGAAAAACATAACACGAGGTAAAAGATTTCTTTAAGAAAAAAAAGATCATTTATAACGTTTATAAGCACTTTTTCAAAATTCCCTTTTACACATGATCTCTTTCGCCCTTTCTTCCAGTATGGCTGCCATGCAGGATGTAAATCAGTAGTGTTAACTGAAAGATAATTTATTGAGATGTGAATCTCACCCTGAAAATTTCAGCTGGTACTAAGGAGCCTAAACTATGACAAGGTAACATCAAGGAAAAATACATGTTGAAGCACCAGCAGCTGTCTGAACCACTGATAAAAGGCAGAACAGATTCATGGTTGTTTACAGTAAAGTCTGACACTACAGCAGCAGAAGTCAAGACTAATCAGACCAGAACATTTTAGTGATCTTATGTAAACTATAACCTCGGCTTTCTGTTCTTTGATACCAAGAAGATTTCCCTCACACCATTACACCACTACTGGTAGCCTGAACCGTTAAGACGGAAAGGGCCTTTCATGTTGTTCATGCCATATTTGGATCGTACCCTCTAGATGTTGCAACAAAGTCGAAACTCATCAAACCACATTATTGTGGTGAGCACTTGCAAACTGTAACCTCAGTTTACTGTTGTTTGCTAACAGGAGTAGCACCCGGTGCAGCCCATTTGCAATTCATTTAATTCAGAGACACTCTTCTGCATAACGTGTTTGTAACAGTGGTTAATTGCGTTACTGTTGCCTTTGTGTCATGTTAAAGCAGCGTGGCCATTCTCCTCTGACATCAGTGTTTTATCTTAGACTATTTTCTGTCCACCCAAAAGATGTTTGTGTATCAAAGTCCCAGTAGATCAACCGTTTCCGAAATACTCGCCTTCCTGGCACTAACAACTATGCCAGGTCCCAAATCAATTAAATTAAACCTTTCTTTCCCATTCTGATGCTTGGCTTGAACTCCAGCAGCTCTTGTCATGGTGAGCTGTGCGGCAAGCAAGGGTTGGAACAAATGCAGGACTCTGAGACACAAACTTTAAAGCAGCAGCTTTAATTGTTGGTAAAATGAACTAAAAACAAAGCAGATGAACACTAAGGAAACAAAATAAAGACAAATTATGACTAACAACTGCCGAGACTTGAGACCATGGAACTACAACACACAGCTAACGTGGAGGACATGACAACAAGCAGGGAGACTGAAGACTTAAACACACAGGCAGGATAACGAGGGGACTGGAACAGGCGGTTACTCAACTGGGACTAATCAGAGCTGACAAGACAGGGAGGAAGCAAAACTAAATACGCTGAACACAGTCTATCAGAATAAAAGAGGAAACAAGAGACATGACAGGGAATCTGATGAACAGACAAAAACACAGAGAAAACTTGGTAAACACAAACAACTGAAGGCAAACAGAAACACGCTCTAAACATAATGAAAGAATGACTAAGAACCCGAGACCCACAACGTAACAGAAACTCGTGATCGAACTTCTGATCAATGATCAAACGAGAACAGAAAACTCCAAGAAAACAAACATAAACCACTCAGAATATAATCTCACCCAGGTGAAGTCTAAAACATAACATGACAGCTTGTCTTGACCATGTCTACATACTGCACTGAGTTCCTGCCATGTGATTGGCTGATTCAACACAGGTTAACCCAGAAATGTTTCCAAGTGGAGATCAGGAACCAGCTTATGAACCTATTGGTGGACTCTGGGACTTACTGAACAATCTTTATCTTGCTCTCTATGACAGCGGCGCCACGGACCGGTTTATGCCTGACAATATTTTCATTTTTCATTTCATTTCACCGGCATTTAAGGTGTCGCGGATAAATACAACAAAATAAAAGTAGTACCGGTACCGAAAAAAAGAAGATTTATTCATAACACACGTGAAAAGACCAAGGAAAACTGAGTTAACGATAAAAACGATAACAAAATAACGCTGAAAACCAATAAAAACCCCGAAAACCATACATTTCACACCTGAGCCTGAGTACCAAACGACTCACGGACCGGTACCGGTCCAAGGCCCGGGGGTTGAGGACCGCTGCTCTATGATATCATTTTTTGGAGGCTGAATGAGCTATTAGATGAAATGGAGGCACGATATGATGAGGACTTTGACACTGACTTTGACAATGTCATTGAGAACAATGTAAACATTCACAATATTAATGTGAGAGACAATAATGCCAATGTTGACAACAATGATCATAATGCTGTTGTTGTTGTTGGCACTGAAAGTGATGATTCTGATGAGGCATTTGAAGACTGTGTGGATGTTCACCAGTACATCCCAGAAGAGGATCCTCAGCCAGCTGTATCCAGGAGGTCTAGAGAGATGGATGAAGAAGATGTAGAACCAAACAAAAGAGTCAGATGGAGCGAGGAGTTTCCTGATGATGACTCTGACTTCATCTCTGCTTGTGACACTGATAGCGAGGGCGGTCCTCATGTTGGTAATATTGCTGATGAGGACATCAATCAGGAGGTAACAGAAGAAGAACCGCTGCCTGGTGGATCCACGAAAAGGTCCAGAAAGGAAGATGTAGATGAAGAAGAGCGTAACAGCAAAAAAAATCCAGGTTTGCAAACTCTGATTCGGGGACCAGCTCAGCTGTCTTTTCCTCATCTTTTCCTTGTTTTGATGTAAGAATTCCAGGATCCAGAATTCAAAAATATGTAAATAAGAAAAAATTTAAATGGATTTTTTCTGAGCAACACAATCAAACCTCTAAGATGTCACAAGGCTTCCGATCTCTTTCACCTGTGCTGAACAGGTGAATAGAAATAATTTTGCCATCTTTTGTCTGCAATAGAGAGGACAAGCCAGGGCCTCTGGGTCTGTTCCACTTATTGTGTATGAACTGATACATCAGAGCAACATGGGTGTTCCCCTTCCCAGAGGTTTAAGATGTCAAGGCAGTGGACAGTATGATGCGATGGGCTATTGTACCCACAGGGGTGGAGAAATCCAGGAGGAGAAGAAAGCGACAGAAGCTGCTCGAGAAATAAAGTTTTACCCTGTGAGGAAAGAGCAGAGAAAGAGAAGGATCTGGAGGTGGCAAGCCCACACCGTCTACCCCCATTTCAGACGTAAAAAGGACCAGCGGACTCAGAAATATGAGGTGAGGAAGGAGCTCCACTACTTTATTCTGCTCTTATTTTATTCTTTTATTGGGGGCAAGGCACTGTCATGACTTAGAGTCACCGAGCCTCACATGTAAAGGTAACGTAAAATAATCGTTATTGCGTTTTTTATTGAAAAATAATGTCAGCTTGAATATAAATAAAGCACGAAAGCTTCACTGGACTGATAGTGCCTCGTTACATGTGTCAGTTTGTGAAATACAAGTGTATGTTAACTGTGACCTGCTGTCAAACTCATTTTGCATCGAGGTCCACATCCAGCCCACTTTAATCTTAAGTGGGCCGAACCAGCAAAATGCATTTAATCCCCTTTAATATAAAACAAAAGTGCAATTTCAAAACTTTTTTCTTCTACACAATAAAGAAATGCTGCTCAGAAAATGTTGTTTTCCCCCTGTGGACTCCAGTAATCCCCTGTAATCGGCACATTAGTAATACAAACCAGCTAAAGCTACAGGTAGTTGTTAAATACCAGGAGGGGTGAGAAGGGTCGCTCTATAACCTTTTACAAAACCGGCTTTTAGCATGAATTAAATTCATAAATATATATTTGCATCATTTTTACAATCTGGGAGCAAATAAAGTTTAAAAAATTTATTTTTTAAACTTTATTTAAAAAATTTTAAGTTTTTTAAATAAAATAGAGGTTTTTATAGAGGTGCGAAGTACAAATTCTACATTACTGCACTTAACTATGTGCTTTACTTGAGTATTTATCTTTAGGTAATTTTACTTTTCCTTCCTACACTTCAGCTTAAATATCTTTACTTTCTGTATGCATTTTTATTTTTTCCACCTCTGGCTTTTACAGAGGCTTATATGTTGCACTATTTCTTAGAAGGCTGTCACTTATTTTTTTTCCTTTTTCTTTTTGCAGCTAAATAAAGAAGATATATGTTAAGATGTTATGATAACACTCCCCCTTAAAGAAGATTAATATGATTTACACTAGGTGTGCCCATATTGATGTAACTGGAGTCAGCCTCAGTACTGACTGTCCATGCAGAACCTTCTCCTGAGACACAGACAATAGTGCTGCATGCCCTGGAGACAGTCTTAACATTTAGATGGTAATCTGAGCAGAGGAAACGGGATTGTTGGTATTATTCTCATAATTTAGCTCAACTGTACTCTGAGTCATTTCCCATAAAAATGCTTTGGTGGCAGGAAAACTACATGACATTATGCCAAGAAGATTTTAAACCGAAGCCCTCACCTCAAAACTAACTCACAGTTGAAACGCTGAGTTTAATTTATCAACTATAGTTATATATGTAAAAGGAGCCAATACTTATGTTTCCTGTGATAGGTGTTCATATTAAAAAGGTCAAAGTTTCAAATACTGAAAACCTGAGCAAATGTACTCACAACCAATTTATGTGAGCTGAAAAAAAAAGAAATTAGTGTGTTTAAAACACTAATACTTTTTCCATTTTTGGATTTGTATACTATCAGTGATAGGAGATACCTCCAATTCAATTCAATTCAATTCAATTCAATTCAATTCAATTCAGTTTTATTTATATAGTGTCAAATCACAACAACAGTCGCATCAAGGTGTTTTATATTGTACAGTAGACCCTATAATAATAGATACAGAGAAAACCCAACAATCATATGACCCCCTATGAACAAGCACTTTGGTGACAGTGGGAAGGAAAAACTCCCTTTTAACAGGAAGAAACCTCCGTCAGAACCAGGCTCAGTGAAGGGCGGGGCCATTTCTCACTGGTTGGGGTGAGAGATGGAAAACAGGATAAAAGACATGCTGTGGAAGAGAGACAGAGATTAATAATAAGTATGATTCAATGCAGAGAGGTCTATTAACACATGTTGAGAGAGAAAGGTGACTGAAAGGGAAAAACTCAATGCATCATGGGAGTCCCGCAGCAGCCTACGCCTATTGCAGCATAACTAAGGGAGGATTCAGGGTCACCTGGTCCAGCCCTAACTATATGCTTCAGCAAAAAGAAAAGTTTTAAGCCTAATCTTAAAATTAGAGATAGCGTCTGTCTCCCGAATCCAAACTGGAAGCTGATTCTGTCAAGGTTGGCTGAAAGAGAAGCCAAACGCTGGACTTTTAGAAAGGAGAAAGTGTGTTTATTTACAGAGAAAACAGTGCCAGCAATCCACAGTGTGTGCTCTCCCAATTCCCCGTGCTGTGATTCCTCTCCGTGATGCGTGGTAGTGTTTCGTCCTCCTCGGTGCTGTGTTCAACAGTGTGCTGCTCCCTCCACACGTTTCCGTAATCACCCTGGAAACAAGAGATGCCACGATCCCACGTCCCATCCACCGACCGACAAAACACATTAACCATTCCAACAAGAGAGTAATTGAAAACACGATTATATGAGCTGAGCACTAACTGTATTTCTAGATTAACAATCCCGCGCCAAGTAGAGCTCCTTGATTAGGCAGATCAGCAACAGGTGAGTGATTTTAACAGGTGTGGCCGGCTCCAAATCTGGGACTCTGCAGGCCTGGTGGGGCAGCAAAAATGACATAACAACACACAGGGAAACGAGGAACCAGGAGCAGATCGCACCACAACCGTAAATGATTAAGAAAGACGAATTAAACTCATAATATTCAATAAACTCAAAAATAACACATGATCCCTGGGTCACAGACCCATGACAGGTTCCACAGAAGAGGGGCCTAAAAACTGAAGGCTCTGCCTCCCATTCGACTTTTAAATACTCTAGGAACAACAAGTAGGCCTGCAGAGCGAGAGCGAAGTGCTCTAATAGGCTGATATGGTACTACAAGGTCATTAAGATAAGATGGGGCCTGATCATTTAAGACCTTGTATGTGAGGAGCAGGATTTTGAATTCAATTCTGGATTTAACAGGAAGCCAATGAAGGGAAGCCAAAACAGGAGAAATATGCTCTCTCTTTCTAGTCCCTGTCAGGACTAGAAAGGATAAACTGAAGGCTTTTCAGTGAGTTTTTAGGACTTCCTGATAATAACGAATTACAGTAGTCCAGCCTAGAAGTAATAAATATGATCTGCACCAAGGCCCAGTAATTAAGGAGGTTTTTTAGACCTCAACCAATCAGCAAATAATACCGGCTGACAATATTGCCTGCCAGTGTTAGCTGTTTGCCATTTTATCAGTGTTGCAATTTATCAAAGTAAAAAAAAAAAGTTTTTAAAGTAAAGAAGAGATGAGAAAAACACATTTTAACTATTTTATGAGGGTTGCACATCCTTGATCACCTTTTTTTGAATAATGGAGACAGTTGAACTCTCATTCAGCAGCCTCGCCCAGTTTTAATGCAACTTAAGGAGAGTTCCAGGTATTTAGCCTGTAATGACGTTGTCCTCTCAACTCACATTAATACGGCATTTTCAATTGCTCAAGACATAAAGACACAGGAATATTTATTTGTAACATGTAATGCACGTTACATAGTGTTACATAGTAACATGCATTACAACAAAACAAAAAAACAGCAGCCTTCCTTTACTTGACTTCCTTTAATATGTAAAATCAATATTCCGTGGTGTTAATACCAGTGTTTGGAATGCCACAAATACAACTACCCAGCTGCTGAGCAATCGGTGATAATTGCAAGTTTTATCATCATATAACAAAGGTTATAAAAACCGGTTCTAATTTTGTGTGTCCAAATAAATTTTAAAAAGTTGTCTCATATATTGGAATATAGTACTTTTAAATCTCCAAACACTGGTATCCATAATCCATTAAAAATCCTATAGCTGTCAGCTGTAATTACTTTTAATCTTTAATCGTGCAAAGGAAGTAGAAAATATGGCAGTGGAATGGCGAACTGTGTTTCTTTCAGTTTACAACACAAAGAGGATGAACAGGTCAGGTAAATTAAAAAAGAACATAAAACAAAACCAAAAAACAAATGAATAAATAATAAAAGTTCTTCACTTTTTTCATTTTGTAAATCTGGATCATCAGAGCAGAGCATTGTAATTACCTTAATTTCTTATTACTTCTCTGAAGTCAACAAAAAACTGAAAATTTTGTCATCATAATGCCGAAAATTATAACGTCATCAACAGAAATGATTTTTGCTTTTTGATCTTTAATACCATCACCCAGTTTGTGCAGCACATGACATTTTTTCAGAAGCCAAATAACAGCCAGATCTTACAAGTCCACAAAATCTATTTCTCATTGTCAGACAAAAGACAAATTAATCACACAAAGACCTTTAATCGGGTTTGGGGCGTTTATTTTTAGGTGAAATGAAATATTTGCTTTAAATATAAAACTCAATGTCTTCATTTATGGTAAAACCAGGTTGAAATATTTAGGCATGCTATGTCTTAGAAAGTGTTACGATTACTTTGACACTTCTTTTATTAAGTGAATGCATTAACTATAGGAGATCTAATTTTATGGTATGATGTAGCCATAGTAAAATTTTAGGAACTCAAGAAAAACATGTTTTTTCTTATTGCAAACGACAGTCCTACTGAGATGGTGAGTCAAGATAACCCCATAGGTTTATTTGTGTTAAATCGACTATAACAATGATGATGAGTGATGAAAGTAGGCCTGTAAGTAGAATAAAAAAGGTAACACATGCTCTCTGGTTACAAAAGCCTAGTTACACACCAAAGCTTGACAAACAAACCTGGATGACATTTCACCTCACTTTACATAATGTAGAAACTGAGGCCACTTGGGTATAACATGGGTGTTTATCTGTACTTAGAGAGCTATAAAAAGTCTAAGCTGGATGAAATTCCTCTCTCCTTACCTTTGTATACCTTTGTATGAACTCTTCTTGTTAATCCATTGTCCAAGAAGAGTATAGAATGCCTACAATGTTTCTAGAAAAAGTATATTGTTGCATATGCTACTTTAAATAGTTATGGGCAGTTCCCATAATTTCCTTTTCATTGCCTTTACAGGTTTTCACTTCTGTGGCTGTTCAGTCTATTTGCAGTGCTGGATTACTGTGGTGCAGGTATCAGACTTCTGCATAATACTTTCAGGTGACACATGATCAGGTGCATCTTCTTTCAAGCTCATTTCTTGTCTTTATGTCTTTTCAGTTGATCTGAGGGACTGTGAGGAAGCAGGCAGCAAATGTAACCCCAACGCTGACTGTATAAGGATCAGTAGCACCTTTACCTGTGTGTGTAGCATGGGCTACCAGGGCGATGGTCTGACGTGCAGCGACATCGACGAATGTGGCAGTGGCCTGAACAACTGCCACAAACAGGCAGACTGCACCAATACCTTAGGCAGCTATAACTGTGTCTGCCGCAGTGGATACACTGGAGATGGTACAACCTGCCAGGACGTAGATGAGTGTCAAAGAGACAACGGGGGTTGCAATGAATATGCCCTCTGTACTAACTTTGAGGGAGGACGAAAATGCCAGTGTAAAAGTGGCTTTAGTGGTAACGGCTTTCAGTGTACTGATATGAATGAATGCACAATACCGAATATTTGCCATTGGAACGCCACCTGCACCAACACCCCAGGGTCTCACGTCTGTACCTGTAATCCTGGTTATAAGGGCAATGGAAAGTACCTGTGTCTGGATGTAGATGAATGCTCAGAGACTCCTAATGTGTGTCCTTCTGGACGTGCCTACAGAGGTTGTAGAAACCTGCCTGGATCCTACAGTTGTGTATGCAACCCTGGCTTTGAAAATATTGGAAACAATTGTGTGGACATCGATGAATGTGCCGCTAGGACTTGCAGCCGTTTTGCAGATTGTGAAAACAGCTTAGGGTCATACATGTGTACTTGCAAAAGTGGCTTTGCTGGAAATGGGCTGACATGCGTAGACATAAACGAATGCAATGGAAACAATGAATGTGACCCCAGGGCGGTGTGCATCAACAGGATGGGCAGTTATGAGTGCTCTTGTCCAGTTGGTTTTCTTGGAAACGGAAGACAGTGTAACGACATAAATGAGTGTGAAAGAACTAACATCTGCTCTTCTACCACTACCTGTGTGAACACTGGTGGCTCGTACTACTGTGACTGTGGCCGCGGCTTTATCTTTAATAACTCCCAGTGCGTTGACGTGGATGAGTGCGTGCCCGGCCGCTGCAGCCCCTACGCAACCTGCACGAATTCACCTGGGTCCTTCTCTTGTCAGTGCTTGGAGGGATACAGGGGGAACGGTTTTACCTGTGAGGATGTGGATGAATGCTCGCAGGCTAAGCAGTGCCACACCAGTGCTCTGTGCATTAACCTTCCAGGCTCCTACAACTGTACTTGTCAGGTGGGTTATTCTGGAGATGGGATACAGCAATGCAGGGATATAAATGAGTGTTTGGTGGATAACGGAGGTTGCAGAAACAAAGCTACGTGTGTCAACAATCAGGGATCCTTTTCATGCCTGTGTCAGCCTGGCTACGTCTTGATTAACCGTACTCTTTGCCAGGATATAAATGAGTGCAAGGAATTGAACAATCCCTGTGGCGTGAATGAAGAGTGCAATAACACCGATGGGGCGTACCAGTGCCCATGCTGGGTTGGGTACTACCGCCCTGGTAGCAACATGAATTGCATCGATATTGATGAGTGTAAAGACAACCTATGTCATGTTCATGCCACGTGTATCAACACCCAAGGCTCATACACCTGCACCTGCAAGAGTGGCTTTGTAGCAAACGGCACTCAGTGCGTGGATGCAGACGAGTGTTCTCAGAAGGATATATGCCACGCACGAGCAAACTGCACTAACCTAATAGGGAACTTCTTATGCACTTGTCAGGAGGGTTTCAGGGGCGATGGCTTCTTCTGTCAGGACGTGGACGAATGCTCCATCTCTAATACAACCTGCCCCGCTTTCTCAACATGTATCAACTCGGCCGGTTCTCACGTCTGCTCATGTTTGAATGGTACAGTGGCCTTTAATAACACTTGTGTGCCACCCAGCCCACTGTGTGACCCTGCGTGCCACAGTCGCGGCCTGTGCCACCGTTCACCAACTGGACACCAGTGCGTTTGTGACCTGGGCTACACGGGTAATGGACTGTCTTGCTCCGACATAGACGAGTGCCAGAGGGAAAATGTTTGTCCTCAAAATGAAATGGAGTGTAAAAATATCCCAGGATCATTTTCCTGCACCTGCAAACAGGGCTACACTCTCAATGGAACTCAGTGTGTCGGTAAAACAAACTTTTCATATGTCTCACAATTACTCTGTCAAGGCATGTTTAACACTTTATTATAAAGTTAAAAAAACAAAATTCTCAATAATATAAATGCATCCAGAATAATGAGTTACTTCATTTATAGTATTCATTTCCTAATATTTGTTTTAACCTCCTAGGACCTGGCTTCCAATGTGGAATCACATTTTGGGTTGTCCAGACTAAAATACAAAATTTTGCTCTACAAGGGCCTGATATACACTTACGACCAGTGTTGGTCAAGTTACTTGAAAAAAGTAATCAGTAACTAATTACTGATTGCTTCCCCAAAAAAGTAATCCCGTTACTTTACTGATTACTTATTTTTAAAAGTAATTAATTACTTAGTTACTTTTTAAAAACACAATTTACAACCTGAATAGGTGATAAAGCGATAGATCTTTCAGCCCAATTCTACATAATCCATCATACAAAATGTAATCAAATGGAAAAGTCTCTTTTTAAAACTTGTTTTATTAGTTTTAATCTTTTAACTTTATGCATCAAGCAAAAATTTAATTATATGCAACATTCTCTGACTGGAAGAAATTTGTTTAATATTTAAACCTATTTTCTGCACATTCCAGCACATAAAATATTTTTTGTGTGTGTTTACACTCACTCTTTCAAATAGATGCAAGTAAAACACAGCAGAAAATAAGTAAAGTCAAAGACTAGCGGTCCTTTTGCTCTATTTTCACCTGTAAAGCAGGAGTGGGGTAGGTAACGCGTTACTGCCCATCTCTGCTTACGAGGACGTTATACCACCACTCTTCTATCGGAATTTAAAGTGAACGTCCTTATATGTGGGTCTAATTTTTCTCAGAAACAAAAATCAGGTTTAAAAAATCACATAATTCTTTGTTTTTACATTCATCAGGTCCCAATCAGCCCAAATAGCAAGAGAAATTAAAAATGCATGCCAAGGAAGAGTTTGGGTCTTAGGAGGTTAAACTTATATGTATTTTATCTCACTTCTAGATTAAAGTTTGCATATAAATTGTTTTTAATCTATATTAACCTTACACCTCATTTCCTGTTACCTTTGTAGATGTGAACGAATGTGAGACAGGTCAACAGGATTGCAGTGAATTTGCTAAGTGTGTCAACACAGTGGGCAGCCATTCCTGTTTCTGTCTCAGCGGTTTTACGGGTGATGGAAAAAACTGCTCTGGTAAGTAATAAATCCTCATTTAACCTTCAATTGGAAAAATTGGTTCTTTTGCACCAATCAGTGGACTTTCCTTGAGCTTTTTTTTTTTAGCACCATTCGGAGCTGTTTCGCTGACACTGTCCCATTTTGGATAAATTATAGACTTCGATGAGTGCCAAGGCCAAAACGAAGGATGCCACCCAGCTGCCAGCTGCACTAACACACCTGGATCATTCTCCTGTGTCTGCCCACTTGGCATGGAGGGAAATGGCTTTGACTGTCAGGATGTGAACGAATGCCAGGAGAATAGTACCCTGCCACACAACTGCAGCGCCTTAGCTTTATGCCTCAACACCAACGGATCCTACCGCTGCCAGTGCAAGCATGGATACCAGGGTGATGGCTTTGTGTGTGATGATGTAGATGAATGTCAGCTGGTCACAGCCTGTAGCAAGAACATGACGTGTAGCAACATTCCCGGATCGTACACCTGTTCATGTAGCTTGGGACGGGAGTACAACAAGGGCACATGTGTGAATGAAACAACCTGCCTGAACGCTAGTGCCAACTGCCACCCACTCGCCAAGTGCCTTCCACATGACGGTTCCTTCTACTGTCAGTGTGCAGATGGTTATGAAGGAACAGGAACTGACTGCTGGGATGTGGATGAATGTGGCAAACTACAGCATCAAATCTGTCCTGCCTTCTCCAACTGTTTCAACACAAATGGTTCCTTCATCTGCACATGTTGGAGTGGTTTTCAAGACAACGGGACGCACTGTCTGGATATAGATGAATGTGCGATGGGAGACTTCCGTTGCCCTGACAACAGTACCTGTACTAATCTGGAAGGGAGCTACAAATGTACCTGTGCCCCTGGTTTTACAAGGAATGGCACTCTATGTGTGGACATAGACGAGTGCTCACTTGGCCTTACTCTGTGTCCTAAATTTTCCAACTGCTTAAACACAATTGGATCTTCTTTTTGTAAATGCTGGGAAGGTTACCAAGGAAATAGCACTGTCTGCGAGGAGATCAATGAATGCCTAGATAGCATTACCTGTCCGGAACATAGCAGGTGTATCAACACCAATGGTAGTTACCTGTGTCCTTGCGACAGAGGATTTTCCAGCGTCGATAACTTGTGCGTGGACATTGATGAATGTAGTAACAAAGAACTAGGGGAGCTTTGCACCAATGGAACGTGTTTCAATGCTATTGGCTCATATTTCTGTGAATGTGTCGAAGGATTCTGGAGTAACAATACGAAATGTGTAGATGTGGATGAGTGCTCCAACTCTTCAGTGTGCCAGCCCCATTCCACATGCGTCAACATCCACGGGTCTTACGACTGCCCCTGTAATGAAGGGTTCAAACTGAATGGTGCTGAGTGTCAGGACGTGGATGAGTGTCAGGAACCAGAAAACAGCCAGTGTCCAGAGCACTCATTTTGTAACAACACCATAGGGTCCTTCCTCTGTCAGTGCTCTCCGGGGTACAAAACCATTAGCTCAGGCTGTGAGGATATAAATGAATGCAAAGACACCAACGCCTGCCGCTTTGACCAAGTTTGCAAAAACCTGCCTGGATCGTACAGCTGCTCTTGCCCATTGGGATATCATGAAGAGAAGCTGGCATGTGTTGACACCGATGAATGCAAGGATTCACCTTGTCACCCAGTTGCACGTTGCTTGAACACACCCGGATCCTTTTCATGCCACTGCCCAACAGGTTTCAATGGAAACGGCTCCTGGTGCAGAGATGTGGATGAATGCGCTGCCTTGAGTAAACCATGCCACCCTCTTGCTCGCTGTCACAACACCCCAGGCTCATTTGTTTGTATATGTATGCCAGGATTTATGAGTTTGGGGCCATTGTGTGTGGATATTAATGAATGCAATGCCATGAATGGGGATTGTCACTCTGCTGCCACATGTATCAACAATGTAGGAGGTTTTAAATGCTCGTGCAATCAGGGCTGGAAGCCCACCAATGACAACGGTCATGGAAAAGAAGGATGTGCAGACTTGAACGAGTGTGCGTCACTCCATCCATGTCGTGGGGAATCGTCCTGTATTAACCTACCAGGGTCTCATACCTGCTCCTGTCTGGGAAACAGCACATTATGCAGAAGGATAACTATGACGGGTTGGCTATGTCTTAGTTAATCACCTTAATAATTATACACTGATGTTTGTGTTTGAAATGTGAATATTTTCTTATTTTACGTTCTCAAAACTTTCTTTTGGTCAAATTATGCATTATCCAAATAAAAGGTTTTCACTGTGCTACAAGCATCTATTAGACCTTCTGGCAAGCTAAATTTGCCTTGAAATTAATTTGAGGGGTATTCATGTAACTTCATTAAAATATATTGTGTAATTAATAAGGCGTTTTTTAGTATACCTGCGTTGCCTTACTGATTAAGCTAACATTCCTGCAAAATGAGAAAACAAAACAAAAAAACAAAGAAATAAGAAAACCTTACCTTTATTTACACGTTTTCAGTCGATGGTTGTGGATTCAAAGTGCTTTCTTATATTATCACTGAGGTGGTTAAATATGTTTATCTAACACAATGTCAATTAGGCTGCTAGCTGAACGTAGTGTTTTCAGTGGGAGAAACACTTCGTCACTCATCCAAGTGACTTCTTCAGTCCTCAGTGGAGACTTGGATCAGTGGCAAACACTACCTTCAGATTAAAAGAATCAACTTTATGCACCTTTCTGTCTTTTCTGGATGATTGAGCATGCTTTAAGAAAGTTTTCAGCATGTTGTATTAGCAAAAAGGACAATAGTCTAGCTCACAGCATGTTAGGGTAGCAGTAAAGCTCAGTTGGATTACTTTTAATGACACATAAACAATCAAAACAATAATTGTGCATGTTTACAGCAAACTGATTTGCCTAGTTGATGACTTTAATTTGTTCACATTAATATGTAACTTATTAATTTTCTGTTATTCCCCCCACAGAGGGAAATCTGTTTCCCTATGGAGATGATGTCGGGGATAATCAAGTAAACATAGACACAGAAGATGGAAATTCTCCATATATCACACCACCAATGGGCTTCCCCTTCATGGGGAAATTGTACGACAGAATTTATGTGAGTTCTTACTACAATTATCTATAAATACTAGAACGAAAGTGCCCAATTTATCATAATGTTGTAGAACGTTCCTTCAAAGTAGCAGCAACTATTGAGAAATGTTTAAATCGTGATGCAAATGCAGTAATATAATAGAAACAACACATTTCAGAAATGAGGATGACATTTTCTTACTTATACATTTGTTGAATTACGCATACTGTACATGCAATGTACTAATTGCAGCAGGGTATTAGCCTCAAAATATGCAAATAATGTAGATTTTACTTAAAGGTTTACAGCAGTGGGAGTTCTTGCACTCAGCTCTTTATAATGAAGTAAATATAGTGAGGAGAGCATGTTAATATACAGTCAAATTAGCCATAAATATCGAGTTTCATAGGAGAAGATTGGTATTTTAATGTGTGTCTGATATTGTCTCTCCTTTTGTTTTCTTAGTTTTCTGATAATGGGCTTGTCCAGTTTCAATCTGTTGTTGAGAATGAGCAGTATCTCCTCCCGTCTCCTTTCGCCAGTGGTTTCCCTGACCACATGAACTTGACTTTGTTAGCTGTGTTCTGGGATGATGCAGACCTCACTCAAGGGAATGGACGGCTCCTCTCTCAGGTTCAATGCCATCAGATGTCATTGTTGAGCTAGGATGATTTTGTTTGGTTGAAACAATAAAGTAAAGCCGAGACAAAGAACAACCTAGTTTTCTTTTAAAGAGATACAGCTTACAGAGCAAGCTCACCATGGTGTACTTGCTTTGTTTTAATACTCCCTTTCTTGTTAAATGTTAGGAATACCACACACAGAATGTGTCAGATGTCTACTCCCAGGTAGTGGTTAATCGTACGGCTGAGGAAGTAACAAAATTTGAGCGCCTGAAAAACAAGCCAGCTTTTACCCCTGCCTGGATCCTCAAAATCACCTGGGACGATGTGATGCCTGTCTCCTTCCAGAAGGTCAACTTCTCAGAGGTGAGTGCCAGCCAACACTTGCATTCTTATTTCATATGGACATGTCACACAAACATTGCATCAGTAGTTTCATAAGAAAGCAATATAAAAAGAGCAAAAGTGGGTTTTGATGTTAATGATGTTTGTAAAAGTTTTGCTTTATTATACTATTTTCAAAACTACCAAACTCCATCTCACAACAATGCAGTAACATGCTTTTGTATGTGTGTGTGTGTTTTTTTTTACTATAATACTGGGCTAAATATGTTCACATTCATAGTGTTTACTGGAAAGGTTAATGACCAGTTTATAATCTGAACCTCAGGCTCTACCTGTTCCTGAAAGCTCTTATGTACCAGTTCCAGTAAAAGGTTTGATTGAGCAGGGAGTGTAACTGGTTACTTGTCAGATTGACCTCATTTACGTGTTATTCTTTTATGCAACGTGAGCCTTTTGAACAGTAAGCTGAGAGAAAGGCATTCAGTCTTGAGTCCTGGAACATGCTGTTTTATTTAGCTCTGGTGCCACCTTGGGGCTGTGTTGGCCTGAAGGACTTGAATGCAGAGTGCAGTAATATCTGCTGCCACCAGTCTTCATCCTACATCACTTTTACACTGTATCTAAGCTCTTGTTGCTCTTTTGTACTGACAATACTAGAAGCAAAGTACATCAAAACAAAAGCACACATTTATTAGCCACTTTGAATAAGTGATTGAATTCATTAAATTTACTTATTGTTGCAACATGTTGAGTTAGTTAAAGTTAATGTTTGTTATTTTTAGAGCAACACTTTCCAGTGTATCCTGACCACAGACGGAGCGCGTTCCTTTGCCCTCCTGCGATACGGGGAGATGAAATGGGGCCCAGGTCAGAGAAAATACCACGATGCTCTTATCGGCTACACAAATGGAAAGCTGTCTATCAAGGAAATCCCAGTCCCTCCTGAAAACCTCTTTGGCCCTGGGGGAAGATACAGGCCTCAGCAAGTGAAAGGAACCATGGGGAACTTAGGCCAGCTGGTCTATGATTTGACAGGACCGACGGGGTCAGACGTAGATCCCGGCTTCAGGTGCCAGCAGTGGGCAGTGATGGAGCCTGACCCTGATGAGTGGACAAAAGGGCTGCCTGCCTGTCCCTGCACACGGAACCAGGCTCTGGGGGATCTGTCATTTATGCAGGATACATCTGTGCCTAGTCCAACTGTGGTGAAGCTGAGGGGTCAGCGGTGGGGGAGTGCACAGGGGCAGTCCTTCCGCTCAGTCCTGTCCAATATATATGGCTCAGAGAAGAGGTGTGTGTATGAACCTGATGGTGCCCTGGTAGCTGGATACAGTGAGCGCTACTTCTCTGGATACAGCATACAGAAACATATTGGTAATACAGGCATTTTCTTTTGTCAAATCAGCCACAAAACTAGTATAACTACTAACTAACATATTAGTGTAATGTACAAACTTGTCACGGCCGCTTGATGAAATAACACGACTATGTTATTTTATTAAACTTCTCTCTTCAGATGACGATCTCCTGCCCTTTCAATGGTGTTGTATGGAGTCTCCGCTTTGCCACTTTTACCTCGACAAGAGGCCGCTGGACCGCTGTCAAGGTTACAGCTGGACTAGACCTGACGGCTTCACCCAAACCAAGAAGGCGACACAGGGTATAGGTGAGCAGCTGCTCCATTTTAAGAAAAACTAATACATATCAATCTGTCTGTATAAGTAAGTGTCAGTGTGTGTTTTTGATGTGGACCCAAGTGGATGAACTTTAACAAAAGGCGAGTCGTTTATTTTGCTGAAAAACATGAATACAAAAAGCAAAAAATGAAACTAAAACCCAAACTAGTAAAACCTAGAACTTTCAAAATAAAACAGAAATATAATTGAATGTAAACATGACAACACAAGCTTGACAGTAGTCATGGAAACACAAACACATGACTCACTGGGGAAACAGAACAAAAAGAGAGACATATGGGAACAGATGAGGAAGACAAAAGCACGGGCATAACTACACGTTAAACATAGAGGACACCCATATGGAAAAGATATACATAAATCTTATAAAGTTTGTATCTTTCTTGCGTGAAACTTGTATGAAAATCATACAAGAGTGAAAACAGATATAAGATCCCTTGAAAAATGATATAAATGAAACTTGTATGTTTTGGATACTTACTAAAACAGTATATGAAAGTAATGAGAAAGTGGCCACTTTCATGAGTAAATCATATAAGCCTTACATGATTCACTATATGAAGTAAGCCAAATCATATGCAAGTCTTTTTTCTATTTATAAGAAAAAAGACTTTAAGGCTTATATGATGGGACAATCGTAGCTCAAGAGTTGGGTGTTCGTCTTGTAATCGGAAGGTTGCCGGTTCGAGCTCTGACTCGGACAGTCTCGGTCGTTGTGTCCTTGGGCAAGACACTTCGCCTACTGGTGATCGCCAGAGGGGCCGATGGCGTGATATGGCAGCCTCGCCTCTGTCAGCCTGCCCCAGGGCAGCTGTGGCTACAACCGTAGCTGCCTTCACCAGTGTGTGAATGTGAGAGTGAATGAATAGTGGAATTGTAAAGCGCTTTGAGGGGTCCCAAAAAACGCAATATAAATGCAATCCATTATTATTATTATTTCTTTTCCAAATGGGCAAGACAGACAGAAGACTGGAAAAGACTCATAAACACATGGTGAAATAAAAACTAGAATAAAACTCAACTAAACCCTAACTAAATAATAACACAAAAACCTAACATTATCGCAATCTAACATAAAAAAAATCTAAAAGCTGGGTCACAGCCCCTGACAGTAAGATGTGAAAAACTTTTTAATTCCTAATTCCCCCCCCCCCCTCCCTGCAGCAATGGTGTATGGCAGCCTCCATTTCATCACCTTCGATGGGAGAACGTACTCCTTCAAGGCCCTGGGAGAGTTTGTGATATTGCGTCTCTCATCTGCCACCGGCTCTAATATCTTCACCCTGCAAGGACAGATTGACAGGCTACACCCAGACGCAAACAGGATCACTGAAGTCCCAGCGGTGGTGCGCATGGCTGCCTTCTACCAAGGCATTGGCAAGGTCAGGATAAGAGCGAGAAAGTCTGTGTGCGCTGAAGGAATAGTTCCATTTGGGAAAGCATACATATTCACTTCTGGGAGTTAGCCCAGGAGATGGATTTTTAGCTTAAGCGAGATTTTCTAAGCTAAACTTATCATCTCCACTTCATTATAAAATGCACATGGCAGTAATCTTCTAACTTTCGGGAAGTAAACAGATGATTACACTTTCTTTATTTTCCATAAAAGAGTAGAAATCTGCTGCAAATAGATCTATAACAATTTGACTGAACATGTGCGATCATCTCTGTTGTGGCAGGTACATCATCAAAATCTTTAGGCAGTAATGAATTTATCTGAAATCTTAATTCCATATTTTTCCTATGCTTCTTTCGTTGCAAGATGCATGCAGGCTTAAATAGATATTAGATGATACTGTTGATATTCCATGGATGAACCAAGCTCCAGATAAACATTTTAAATTTTCAGATTGAATGGAGGAGTTCAGAGAAGGACAGCAGACTGCGAGTTTTGGTGGATGACGTTGAAGTCCCAGTCACCGTTGGTAATAATCACCACACACATCTCAAGGGGATCAAGTACATATTTTTATTCTTAAAGTGTACTAGAGAAGCTTTGCATGCCGCTGGTGAGTGAGGAGTCTGTGATCGCAGCCTGAGCCGTGTGCCTGAGATGACCAAATAAGGCTCATTCAAAGTGAGCAAAGTGAACCAGTTGGCTCAGAGAGATTTCCTTGTTATTACCTCATTATTTTCAATTTTCAACACATTTAATACAATCATCCATCACTGTAACAGTGTATACATGACTAAAAAGGAGGAAAAGCAGTAATAATAGATCCCTTTTAAAAACTATGTAACAATTATATAACAGTAAATCAGGCACGTGTATGAAGTATTACAGATTTAAAACCTATTATAAACAACACATTACAGTCTTAACTATGTGATGCATATATGTTTGCTGTCCATTCAGGTCTTGTACATGCCAGTAAGAATAACTTTGCAGTGCGCTGTACTGAACTGCAACGCTGCACGGCTGTGTATGCCAACGGCCTCCACGTGGTGGTGTGGCGAAGTGGGGGTAGCAATCAGCTGTGCGCCTTAGTGGAGGTTCCTGAGGCCTTCTTCAACCGCACCGTGGGTCTCATGGGCCTCTGGAGCGCCAACCCCTCTGATGATTTCCTCATGTCGGATGGCAAGGCCATTCGCTCGACGAATGTCAGCACCCCTGCAGAGGAAAAACTGCATCTCTTTGGTTTGTCCTGTGAGTGGATCATTGCTGTTTTTAGAAACGGGTTGAGGCATTTTGAGAATTAGCTTAATACAAATCATTTCTGAGAGGAGTGTTTTTATTTGATGTTCATCGGTTTGTCTGAAGCACAACTCCAAATGAATGCTATGCTGCCACTAGGTGGCAAAAGTCTACGACTTAAGCTTGTGTTACTGTTTTTATTTATACTCTTGAGCTGTGCTGAGCTCCCTTTTGAGGTTTCTGTTGTTAAATCATTATCCTTAATACTAAACAACTACAGATTCAGATTTATTGGAGCGGGGGTTCTGGAAACTTTTCTGAGGACTTACTTCAAGTTTTAAAACAATTTAACTGATTTATGCTTAACATCTCTTGTGGACTGACTCAATATTCCCCCATGCTTGCCAGCTAGCTGGCTAATAAGCAAAACAACACTGCAGCAGAAACAGCTTGTTGTAGAATTTAGTAAATTCATGACAGATTGAAGAGATGTACTGCATTAACATCAACATTTCTGGCCCAAAGATAACAGGAGATGAAGCATAAAACAGAATTTGCTCATTTTAATGGTGTATGTGTACTTTTAAACAATGCAGTATAATTTTAATCGTGTGTGTGTGTGTTTAGGGGCAGTCCCAGGCCCAGAGAGCCTATTGTCCTCTCTAACTCCAATGAATTCACTGGTGGTCACCCCCACTGAGGACCTGCTGAAAAGCATCACTCCTGCTGAGATTGAAGAGCTGACAAAAACCTGTAAAAGCAGCATGCAATGTGTCCATGACACACTAGCAACCGGTGTTCCTGAACTGGGCCAGGAGACTCTGAAAGCTGAGACAGAATTTCAAAATCTGGCCCTGATCAAAGGTAAACTTGTCTGAACTCGTCTCTAAAAAACAATGGTGCATTTTTATCACTGACCTGTAATAATTAGATACAGTGTTTTTGTGATCTGGCAGGTAACATGCCTCCCATAGTGACACAGCCCACAGTGATCCGCTCTCAGGTCAAATCCCAGGTCAGCGTTCAGATCATCGCTGAGGATGCCAACAGAGACAACATCACTTATTCGCTGCTCTTACCCAGGCCTCCCCAAGCTTCGATCAACAGCGGTGAGACACCTACTCACACTCTCCGTGCCTAGCTCCATTTGTTGCTGTTACAGATGACGTTACTGTTGACATTTGTTAGAGGGATGGAGAGGCTGCCGGCAGTGCAGTCTGTCAGCAGATGGGACATTTCAGAGCTGAGTCAGTAGACTGTAATGCTGAGAGTGACAAGCACAAGACACAAAATACACAAAACACGAAAAAATATGAAATGCTGTTTCAGTGATGTAGGTGTTTACAGCCTCTTGTGTTCTCTCCTGTCCAGGTAATGGCTACCTGACTTGGACCCCTCTAAGCACCCAGCCTGTCCAGCTGAGCATCAAGGTCAGTGACAAACTGGGCAGCTCCCTCTTCACTCCCATCCTGCGTGTCTGCAACTGCCTCAACGGAGGAACGTGCCAGTATGACAGCATCACTGAAAACCATCTGCAGGGAAAGTTTCAGGTGCTCTATTGTCTCAGTTGAGCTGACACTTTCATCTAACTGCACCATTTCTTGTCATGGCATTCATGATTTCTGTTTACAAAATTGCAGCTTTGTGCCAGTGTCAACCTTGAACAGCGATAAGCAGGTGTAACTGAAGATGATGTAGCAGCAGCCCTGACAAGAACTCATAGTATACTGAATGTTAATCATCCCTAAAAGAACAAAAATATATGTATTTATATCCTCATACTCTTTGACTAGGAGGTGTCACAACACAGGCAACTGTAGCCAGTGTTGCCAACTTAGCAACTTTGTCACTATACTTAGCAACTAGCGACAAATCTGGCTACTTTTTCTGGTGTTATTGGAGACTTATTTATGATGACTTTTTGACGTGAAAGTGCGTATCGCTCTTCTCAACAAGCAGCGGTGCTGCCGTCGGCAGCTCGCCCGTGCCAAAGCGCTCACAGGCGGAGGATAGTCCTCCCCCCGCTGCTATCAAGGCAGGAGATGTTCACACCTGTGCGTCCAAACTGCAAATGAATCACGCATGAGCGAAGCCGCTGCTCACGCACTGACTGTAACGCAGTCAGTTCTTCTTTTACTGTTATGCTGTTTTGTGGATCACAAGGTTTAAAACTGCTTATAAAAACACACACACACACACACACAAAGTAACTCCACCAGAGTGCCCTTTACGGGTCACTTTTGCCGGTGGAAGCCCGGGTAAAGGAGCAGGGTTGGAATTGTGACATTAAAAAAACAATAATTGCTAAAATAAATTTAATTTGTAGTTCTAAATAATTCTAAATTCATTTAGGATGTTTTTTATTCACTTTGTGTCTCTTCCACGGCGTTATTTTTCTCTCTTACGACTTAGGTTACAATTATATTAGCATGACCAACTATGCAAATTAGGCGATGACGTCACTTAGCGACTTCTAGCGACTTTTAGGACAACCAATAGTGATTTTCCTTACTGAGGAGTTGGCAACACTGCTTGGCAACACTGACTGTAGCTAATAGCTGTCTGTTAATACCTTTGCTAACTTAAGTCACTCAACTGGACACTTCAACTATGTTTCTGCTGTTAATGCCTTTTAGCATTATTAACTGACCAAAAACATGGCTTGATGTTTGATACAGACTCTCCAAAAAGTTAGTGCTTGGGTTTTGATCAGATTCTAAACTGTTTAGCAGGAATTTGGACCTGTGCAATACAGGCATACACTTTATGGAGCATGCTAACCATGCTCGCTAGCTAGCTGATAGCTTAGCACTACACTCTCTTCTAGGTTGTTTTCCCCCTGAAAAGACCAAATACCTCCTTCAAAATGTCCAGTCCAGTCCTGAAACCAGTGGGCAACCTCACAGTAGCCACAACTGTGTTTTATTTACAGTCTGTGGTTTGGACCTTCTTAAGGAAAGGGCAACCAATCTGAAGAAAGTTAGTTTATTGAAAGGGAGAGGGCAGCTTTGTGGTGAAATAGGAATGCTATGTGTGATCTACAATGTGCCTAACCTTCCAGGTGGTGGGGTGTCTGTGTCCAACGGGATTCAGTGGGAAATTCTGTGAGAACACTACAGATTTATGTCAAGGCGAGCCCTGCTTCCGAGGAGTGCAGTGCCGATCAGAGTCTGGCCAGTTCACCTGTGGTGAATGTCCTGATAACACTTTCGCTAATGGGAAAAAAGGATACAAGTGCTTTGAAAGTAGTATGTAGATTTTTTTTTTACTTGTCATCACATTATCACCTTCTAAAAACCACCATGACTGACCCCATAATTTCACCCTGCACCTTCCTTTTCCCAGACATGTGCATCCCTCCTTTTCCCTTCCCCTGCCACAAATATGCTTATTGCAACAGCACAAAACAGAGCTACACCTGCACATGTATGGAAGGCTTTAATGGAGATGGACACAACTGCACAGGTAGTGAGCACTCAGCACTCGAGCATGAATAATAATGCAGCTTTTTAAAACGTCTTCACTTCATTCTTTGTGTCTGTATTATAGATAAAGACGAGTGCGTGGAGATTCTGACCTGTCAAAATGCCAAGTATGAGTGTAAGAACAAGCTTGGCACCTATGAATGCATCTGCAGATATAAAAACTCCAAGGATGATGAAGGATGTGGTACGTTCACCCTCACATGTAGTGGACTATTGTGGCAGTCAAAGTCTAAATATCCATAAATACATTAGAGTGAGTCAGATGACAGTTTGCAGATACTCATGTAGCTCTAGACAGGTGTGTAATTTGTGAGTTGTGTAATGTGAGGAATAAACAGTTTTGCGCACAAATAGCAAGCCCCAGACATTATATTTAATATTAATATTTACACTTATAAGTGTAGACGCTGACACAATGCACTTATTTAACCTATAAGAAAAAATTGTCTTAAGAAAAAATAAAAAACTAAATAGGTTTTTCTATGTCTTACCCAGTTTCATATGGAGAAGGTTTTACTTAGCGAGTGAGTTGGTTAATGACTAGTTAGTGACAAAGAGTACTTCCTCTTTTTGATGACCCTTTTAAACTTTCTTTGAACTGTGGAAACTTTAACAGGTGTTCAACACATAGCTTCCACTGTAGTTACTATAATACCTCTAAAGTTACAGCAGGAAATCAAATAAATGTACACACACTAGATTCAAAAAGCTTCAACAACCCTGAAACAGCAAATGAATCCAAACCATTTATCGTCTTTTACTTGGAACCTATCCCAGCTAGGGGAGGTCACCAGTCTGTCGGCTATCACAAGAGACAAATAAGCATTCATGCTCACATTCACATCTACAGATGTAGTTGACATACATGTCATTGGACTGTGCATAGGAGGAAGCTAGAATACTTGCGAGAACATGTGAACTCCACATGTAATAAATACAACAGAGGATTTAAATCCAGGACCTATTTGCTATTCAGTTCAATTCAATTTAGTTTTATTTATATAGGGCCAAATCAAAACAACAGCAGTTGCCCCACGGTGCTTTATATTGTAAAGTAAGAACCCTACAATGTTCGAGAGAAAACTCCAACAATCAGACAACCCTCTATGTCACTTTATAATGCTGGGTACAAAATGATTGTTTGGCTAAGGATAGTACAGATGTACAGTGTTATTTATACAGCGCCAAATCACAACACTGTTGCCTCAAGGCGCTTTATATTGTAAGGTAGACCCTACAATAATACATACAGAGAAAAGACCAGCAATCACATGACCCCCTATGAGCAAGCACTTTGGCGACAGTGGGAAGGAAAAACTCCCTTTTAACAGGAAGAAACCTTCAGCAGAATATTAAATTCCGTTCTTTTGAATTATTTTGGCGACAGAGAAAGACTGAACTCAGAGTGGCCAAGCTCAAAAAATAATCTTTATTTTACATTCCCGGAAATGGAGACCTGAACACACGAACACACGAACACACACGCTCAGGTCTGAATTCTTTGCCAGCTAAATCCGTATTTCTGCACTACGTCACACCGACACACAGTTTACTTAGTTCCGCTTTTTGTGTCTGGTTTATTAATATGCCTGTGCAGCTCTGCACTAAAACTTCCTGTTCTCTGCAAAAGCATGCAGTTTCCTGTCAGTACTTTTGGCTCAGATTCTACTCAGAGTTGGCCCTTTTAGACTGGAAGCAAACTATATTAAAAACAAGTAACAATAAGCACTAAATAAGCACTAACAATATATTAATTTTGTGACAAGAACCAGGCTCAGGGAGGGGCGGGGCCATCTGCTGCGACTGTTTGAGGGTGAAGAGCGGAAGACAGGGTAAAAGACTCACTGTTGAAGAGAGTCAGAGATTAATAATAACTAATGTTTAAATGCATAGTGACATATAAACACCAAGAGAAAAGAGGTGAATGAAGAGGAAACCCCCAGCGGAATAGGTATATTGCAGCGTAACTAAATGAGGATTCAGGGTCACCTGATCTAACTCTATGGTTTATCAAAAGGGAAAGTTTTAAACCTAATCTTAGAGATATAGTGCTCTACATACTGCACTGTGCAGCTGAATTAAGGAATCAAAACAGGAATCCAAAACTGGATTAAGACCATGACACTTTCTAAATATGCTCTAACTCAGCGGTCTCCAACCTTTTTTGCACCACGGACTGGTTTATGCCCGACAATATTTTCACGGACCGGCCTTTAAGGTACGGAGCCCCGCAGGGGACATGGGAGAAAAAAAAATTAAGACGGACTTTTGCGAGATCTCGCAAAACAAACTCGGGATCTCGCAAAACTTTTGCGAGATCTCGCAAAACAAACTCGGGATCTCGCAAAACTTTTGTCTCGACCTCCCGTTAGCTTCGAGCTATCAGGAGGTCGAGACCTTCTACAGCCGGGAGGAACACCGCTTTCCCGGCACATCGTGCCTCGACCTCCCGGTCGGCTTCGAGCCAGCGTCCGAAGAATGCGGCTAAAACGTTTGCGAGATTTTGTTTTGCGAGATCTCGCAAAACTTTTGCGAGATCCCGAGTTTGTTTTGCGAGATCCCGAGTTTGTTTTGCGAGATCTCGCAAAACTTTTGTGAGATCCCGAGTTAGTTTTGCGAGATCTCGCAAAAACTTTTGCGAGATCTCGCAAAAGTCCGTCTTAATTTTTTTTTCTTCCATGTCCCCTGCGGGGCTCCGTATTAAGGTGTCGTGGATAAATACAACAAAATAAAACTAGTACCGGTACCGAAAAAATGAAGATTTATTCATAACACACGTGAAAAGACCCAGGAAAACCGAGTTAACGACAAAAACGATAACAAAATAACGCTGAAAACCGATAAAAACCTTGAAAAACATACATTTCACACCTTAGCCTCAAATCTCGCGGCCCCGTACCTAACGACTCACGGACCGGTACCGGTCCAAGGCCCGGGGGTTGGGGACCGCTGCTTTAACTCATGGTGCCTACTTCCATCATTTATGTACAGCCTATTGATGAAACTGACTCTCTTAAAAGTGAGGGAGTATTACAATCACCTCCACACTCAGAAAGGCACAAATTGAAGTTGCTGTAGTCTCTGCATATGTAAAAACTGTAGTTGTGCTCTACAGCAGAGCATACCTGCTGGTTTATTATAACTCAGCTGATGTGTTTCTCTGCAGGTGACTCTCCTAATCCCCCAGGTAAGCGCACCCATATGGTTTCCCCTGTAGCTTCATCACAGCTCACCTGTTCCTCTGGTGTTTTATGGAAAACATCCGCGTTTATTATAGCAAAGATGCTTAAAGCTGCTCTTTCTGCCAACAGGCTATAACATGTTCAATGTCTCTGTGACCTGGAAAAAGAACGCAGCTGGTGGGATCCAACAGGTGTGTTTGTACATCAGAGATGTCTGGTAACACGTTCATCTGTAACAGTAACACAGGTTTATCAGTAGTTTACAATCATAATCTCTTTTTTCTCTCAGTTGGATGACATGTTAACCAAAGGTTTTACAAACAAGTATTATAACATCACCGAGATCAATCAGGAATTCACACCAGATGTGCACGAATATCGAATCAAAGTGTCCAGTGACACCCCCCACTGGTACATCACAGACTACCTGACCAGAATCAGCAGCCACTTTGGCATCCATGCCATAGAAGTTAATGGTAACATATCTTTTATCTGTATATGCGCTGTTACTAGTGTGTATGCCGATTATAAACACAGCCAAAGTTTCAAGTAATGAGGTCAGAGCATGCAAGAGTTCAGGCTTCAGACTCCTCTAAATTCCAGGTTTCTCAAAGGTTTTAGCCCACTTGTTTCTGTAAGATGTCAATAATATAGCTGCAAGCAGAGAAGCCGCACCCATCCCGCCTTCTGCTTGTGAGGGAAAGCTAATCAGAAGAAAGTTGGTTTATAACAGCTTGTTTAAGACAGACGATGAACTGGAAAGCTGCACGGAGACGTGGTACAAGATAAATAAAGATTATTTTTAACTTTTAATCACACAAAAAATCTACTCAACTGGAGTTCAGCATTAAAGACATTAGCATAAACGCTGTTGCATGGACGACACATGCATACTCTGACGTCATTATTTGGATATTTATGCGTGTATTTTTGTGTATTTTATTAGCAGAAGCATAACAGTGTTAGTAAGACTGTTTCCCTGCCTACAGACGTGGACGAGTGTAGTAGTAACGAGTATAAGTGTGACCACCCTGCTCTGTGCACCAACACCTACGGTGGCTACCAGTGTATTTGCAACGAGACTGACGTGAATAAACGCCAGTCCTGCATCATAGGTGAGCGTGCATCTTGTGTCCGTACATCAAGTTACCAAATTAGTAACCTTCAAAACGCTGCTCAGGTTGCATAGCAACCATTGTTTGATAGAAATCTCACTCGTCTTCCTTTTACTGAGTTGTATGTGTTGTGTCTGAGGCTGAGAGATCACAGGCCTGTAAAGACAAGACAAAGTTTGTTATTTGGCTCATTAGTGGCTGATCTATTACAGAAAGAAACGAAGTGAGAGGCACAGAGGTAGACCTGGTCCTGGGGCTGGTTCTGGGCATCTGCATCCCTCTGCTGCTGCTGCTGCTCCTGGCTGTTCTGGCCTGCTTCTTCTGCTGCCACAAGAAGACTGTTACTGGAGAGTGAGTGACACGAGCTTATATACAGTTTTAAATTTATAAATAACATGAATGCAAACTGAAATATAAAAGTTAGTGTTTTCATTGACTAACACTACATTTTGATAGCTAGGAATTAATGTTCCATGAACTCACTGCCCTTTAAGATCCAAGACTAGCGGTGTTAATTTCCAGTGTGTTTCTTCTTTTTTTTTTCATTCATATGACACTGTTGTCTCCTGGCGCACAGTGAGCACCATGCATCAGTGTGTTCTGGTTTGTAATGAGCTTTACAGCCTCACAAAAGCTGTGCTGAGACAAAGCCTACAAATTAGCCAGACCTTCGTGGGGCACTAAAACTCTAATGAATAAATATAAAACATGCTTTCAGGTGGGTCAGCAGCTCCTTTGGGCAGGGTGAAACGAGGTTTATTGCAGGTCATCAAAAGATATACTGCTGCAAGGAGTGACCGGGCCAACACGCACATACACTGCTTGCGCACAAACACAGTTACACACTGTGCATTTCAAGGTACAGTAGTCAAGTAGGTCTGCCCAGAGACAATCTTCTGCAGCAACTTGAAGGATTTAAATCCTGTCTGCTGTTCTGCTGCTGCAGCACCGTCGTCCTCCTATTTAACTTCTCAGTTGGAGTACAGACTGCCCACTCTACTGCTATATTAAACAAAGACACTTCCTACTAACAGCTTTGGGCCGAAGTTATGAAACTGTACTTGGGTAACACTGAGGAATAGTTACGGGTACAATAAAGCCTAAACCAGTGTATTGATGAGGGGAGAACATTCATCGGTGGAACAAATCTTTCAGGTTTTATTTATAATTAGAGACAATGTTGGCTTTCAGGAAAATGTCTGAAACAGCACTGTGAATCAGTCAGCTATTGCAATGTTTTAAAGCAGGGATGTCAAACTCATTTTACATGGTGGACCAAATGTATTTAAAATTATAGCAAAAGTTAGGTTGCTAGGTTTTTGCTAATTCACAGAATAATTTTCTATTCTTTAGTTGCTTTAGTGCAGTATGAATGACCACGTGGGAGGTCTTGATCAGTAGGAAAACCTGTAAAACATATGAAAACACAGTTAGAAGTCCAAAATCTCTGCCCTTCTTAACATTTTCCAGTTGGAGTCTTTTGTGGGCTAAATCTAACTCTTATGTTTGACGCTCCTGTTTTAAAGGAATAGTTTAAACCTTTTTTGAAAGGGAAACTACTGACTACTATTTTCTTGTGTGCTGACTTACCTGAGAAAGTTACTACGTTTATATCTGTGTGGTAAATATGAAGTTACAGAGAGCAGGAACGTAGCTTAGCATGAAGGCTAGCTCTGTGTATAATTTGGTATTGAAAATATACCCAGTATATCAGGTATCGAATTTTGTTACATGTTGATGTTAGATGTAGGTGTTGGGCACTGGGGGCACAGGCTTCAGAGTGGCCACTGTTAGACTAACGAAGGCATGAGGACTGAATACATGTATGTGAATAAGAGGGCGGCAGTATCTAAAGTCATGTAACAGTGAACGTGCAAGGACTAGAGGTAGTGAATATGGATGAGTTAAATAGCTGGGGTCAACCATCCAAAGCAACAGATGCAATGCACAATGAAGACAGTGTGGATGGGGTGGAGTGGATGGAGACGAGTATTAAGGGCGGTTAATGACAAAAGGATAGAAAGTTAGAAAGGGTTGACATGGTTTGGACATTTGAAGAGGAGGGGTAGCAGATATATTGAACAACAGATGTTGAAGCTGGAGCTGCAAGGCAGGAAGTGAAAGCGAAGACCACAGTGAAGATTCATAGATGTAGTGAAGGAGGATGCTAGTGCTAGGGTGAGACAGATAACCCCTTCCCCTTCTTTATGAGCAGCCAAAATAAGAAAACTGGTGCACAGGTGCAGGGAATTAGAGCTGTGAGGAACACACACATTATTTGCGCTTTCTTTATGAGCTTGCTTTGTCTTTCATTCATGCAACTGACTTTTAGGTTGTGTATTTTTAATCTAAAATATTGACTTTAGTTTTTTCATCTCAATGAACTGGAAATGACTTCAAATTCCCAAACATGTTTTTGTTTATTGCTAGTTGCTAGATTCTGGTTCACAGAGTGCTCCAGGAAAGAATGCAAAGAAAGAAAGAAAGTTACAATTTACACCGTATTTTTTGGACTATAGGGCGCACCGGATTATAATGCGCATAAAGCGAAACACAACTGTCAGATAAGTCGAACTTTATTCAACTCATTCAAAATAACTCTCAACATTGTTCAGTTGTAACACAAAAAATATAAAACAATACACTCGCTTTTTCAGTTCATTCCTCTTCCACAAATCCATCAAATTCTTCATCTTCAGTGTCTGAGTTTGACAGTTGGGGAATTTCAGCGTGCCTCTTAACAGGTGCCATTTTGGGGCCCTTATACACACACCATAATATTATGTTGAAGCACAGTAGGTATTACTCTGCAAGACTCCTGACTATAGTAGCCGTAATGCTCAGACAATCTATCAAGCGGTGTGGCTTCATAGCTTACCAAAGTACCACATAAAATCAGTTCGAGGTCAGTAAGCACAACCAGAATTAATACATAAGGCACACTGTTGATTTTTGAGAAAATTAAAGGATTTTCAGTGTGCCTTATAGTGTGGGGGAAAAAACGGTATTTTGAAATGTCTTCTTCTTCAAAGAACAACAACAAAAAACTGTAGTTTTTGATCTTTTTAAGCTTTTTATATTATATGTGTTTTTATGTAGTCCTTTTGATGACCTGATATATCCAGATAAATATTAAATATATATCTGTGTGTGCGTGCGTTAAAAAGTGCACCGCAGATCTGTTTATGACTTCCGCACGGACATAGAGCATCCAAACGAGGTATTAGAGTGGCTTGCTGTTGGTTTTCTGAGGCTCAGGTGGTAGAGCAGATCAGCTACTGACTGGAAGGTTGGTGGTTCGATCCTTGGCTTCCCCAGTCTGCATGCCAAATATCCTTGGGCAAGATACTAACCCCAAGTTAGTCTCTGATGTGTCCGTCAGAGTGTGAATGCATTCACTGAAGTGCAATTGGTGAGATTGCACTTGAGGACATATTGTATGAGTTGGTGTGAATGGCTGAATGAATGAGGCATGTTGTATGCACGCTTTGAGTACTCCGAGAGTAGAAAAGCACTATATAAGAGTCTGACGTTTGCCATACCAAGAGACAGGGAGGGGACGGTACAAGCATTCTGAGATTGTTAAAGTAAAGTGAACAATAAAAATCCAGGGAGGTAGTTATCATGTTTTCAGAGAAAAACAGATACTTGGATTACTTAATAATATGATAGTAGTCCTTATGATAGAGCAGCTATAGTTTTATTTCCTTCTTTTCACTCTTTCCATCAGGCTGCATCAAATATCTTATAAAATCAGCTTTGGATATAACATTTCAACACTCTGACTGCAGTTTAGACTGAGCAATATCACAAAATTAACTCTAATAAAGAAACAAACAAAGGGTCTGAGGAGGTTTGCACATTCAATTGGCAGCATTACAAAGAATCACTTGGCAAGATATGTGTTTTTGTTTTGGGTCTGTTATTCACAGAATGACTCATGGTACAGCAGGTTCCACAGCCTGTACCTCATTATCAGTGAGGATATACATATTTGCACAAAGAACAACTGTAATTATATACCATCAGACACCAGTGAATGGCTAATCAGACGACGGTGAATCTAGAGAGCCATTGGGGATGTGTGTTTCATGTTTTTAATCAGCTTTAGCCCCAGATTTCAACCTCTTTCAACACTGTGCTGGAGCCTGCATGAATATGCATGAGTCAGTGAGTATTCCACAACAACTGCTGCCCATCCAAACATTTCCATAAATTTGACTGAAATTATTGTCTATTGTGTGGAAACGTGGACGGGTATTAATCAGATTAAAAGAAAATACAGTAGAATCTACAGAGAACACCTGCTATCGATAGAGGTCGATGCTGCAACCAGGCTGTACTACGTATGGACCCATTTAATCCAAGACTCTGCCACCATCTCCTTGTCCGGAAAAATGCACATATGAATACAGAATCATGACCTGTAGACTGCGGTGATTTCATGTTTACTTCTTCAGTATGTCTGGCCTGTGTGTTTTCTTCCAGAATCCCCCACCTGTATCCAAACTACATCCCGGAGCAGTACAACCCTCCACCCTTCAACTATTCAGATCCGGCTCTGCAGTACATTACTCACTGCAGCCCTCGAATCCTGGACAACTACGTACCAAGGCAGCGCCATAGATAGCACACGCTTACAGCTGCATACATCTCACGCAAATTTGCATCTTATCAACCACAACATTAAAACCACATACAGTGCACAATCGTGTATGCCACCCTCGTGCCCCAGATTACCTCTCAGCCATCGGCGTGTCGACATGGGACCTCTTGATGAGGCGTCCTGTGGTCTCAGCTGTGGATCATTGCGGCTGTGGGCTGTTTTAGGGCATCCTGTGGACTCTGTGGAGTATGAAACTATGGGTCAGCCTCTTTTTGTTGTTATCTTTAAAAAATTGCTGTGAAGTCATGGTGTATTTTTCTGCTGGGGAGGATGCTGCCGTCGGCGAGGTGCTGGGGCAGAATGTTGTTCATTGTCTTCTCATCCTGATGCACTGTAAGCTTCCTTCATCTATCCATTAAGCATGAGGTGTAATTGAGCGCTGGTTTTGCACTTATTTGTTCCTCCGTGCTTGTTGCTTTCACGTCCACTCAGTTTATTCTGTAAAAACAACTTGGTTGGTTAGGGTTAAGGAAGAGATGGTGGTTTGGGTTAAAAACGTACCCCCCAGCTTTGTTTTTGACACATGACGAGCGACAGGGGATGGCTGCTCAGTTTCTCTTATGCTACATGGGTCAAGGCATCCATGCAAAGGAGAATGAGCGCAAATTAGTCCTGTATGATAAACATCACTAATTCATGCCCCAGAGATGCCAGAGGGCTGTCACTTTCCCCAACAGTGGTTTTAATGTTGTGGCTAATCATTAGGTGTTTAAAAATGTTGAGATGACAGATTTTGATTTATCCCATCACAAAGAAGTAATCAGACCCAAGTGACTTTAAAAGACAGTTATTTCCAATCCTCTCCATTGATCCAGTGAAGGATGTGCCAAGCTTGACAGTTTAGAGTCAGAGTCTTACCCAGCAGAATTCGACAACCTCTTGGCTGGAGACGCTGATGAAAAGTAAACCACTGCAGTGGTCCTTGGTTTCCAGCTGATCCAACGCCAACAGCTTGTTTGATAGCAACATTAGCATTTGTCAGAATACCTGATGTCGGGATCTGTTCACAATAAATTAAGTAAAATTAATCCCTACTGGCAAAACCAGCAGCACTCATACCCAGTAAAACACAACGAATTCAATTTGTGTTATTATTCTGCCAAGACTTCAATCCATGAAAAGTAGATGTCGCTGTTTTTTAAAAGGTATTTATCTGCTGTGAAAGTGACACCCTTTATTGTTTATTGATTGACTGTGTCCCAATAAATTTGACAAAGCAAGAGTGATTCAGTGCTGCAGCTGGAAGCTGTCTGTCGTAAAACCTCCCAGACTCTGCAAGTAAGAATCATTTCTAAGTCTAAATAAAATGCCACTTTAGCAACCCTGTGATATTGTTTCAAGAGCAGAAAGGGTGGATGCAATGAATTTTGCTATTGCATCAACCATGTCACTTTATAATGCTGGGTACAAAATGATTGTTTGGCTAAGGATAGTACAGATGTGCAAACATCCTCTTGCCAGCTGATACGAGTCATATTGAAGCTGCTGACAGCTGGATCATGCTAATAGAATTCAGTTATTCAATTCAGTTTTATTTATACAGCGCCAAATCACAACACAGTAGCCTCAAGGCAACGTAGACCCTAAGGTAGACCCTACAATAATACATACAGAGAAAAAGCCAACAATCATATGACCCCCTATGAGCAAGCACTTTGGCGACAGTGGGAAGGAAAAACTCCCTTTTAACAGGAAGAAACCTCCAGCAGATCCAGGCTCAGGGAGGGACGGCTCTCTGCCGTGACTGGTTGGGGTGAGAGAAGGAAGACAGGAAAAACAAGAAGTGAAAAGAAGTGTTTCCTTAAACATTTAAAGGTAATATAGGCGGGTTGCTCACATTCTTAAATCAAGCACTTTATCAGAAAAGAGGACATTAGCCATTATAGTCACCATATCACATTGAAATAATTACAATTAGTGCATCATTCAAAGCTAAAGCAACAGTGCCAGTTAATTAGGAGATGTCATTAAGTTATCAATAAGCATCTGAACTGTGGTGGAAAAGTACTCTGTCCAGCCTGTGTGCACAGTTAGGAGAATTGAAAATGAGCTTTTCTTCATTCACAGTGTTCATGGAAGTAAGTTAAATTTTAATTCTATGAGTGTATTTTCAGAGTAAAACAACTCATTATGTATTAGCATATAAGCAGGATGGTGTTGGTCAAAAAGGGTCTAAATTTTAGCTGATTATGTATTTTATGCCATGGATGGTAATAAGGGCGTCAGCCTTTGGGGACATGGGTTTTATGTTATTTAAACAAGTGGACAGTCTAAACAATCACAACAGTCCTGTAGCAGTTTAATCTTTGCTACCTGTAACAAAGAACCACACCTACTCAACCAATCGGCAGTTAAAAGATTTGTATGCTTGTTAGTTAATATGTTGAACTGAAAGGAGGGGTACTCTGTAATACTGCATGTACATAAAGTTTTGTAAAAACCTTCAGTAAAAGTTTCAAAGTATTATCCACAAAGTGTACTTTAAATAAAATAAGTACTTACAGGCTTAATGCTCCCTTTCTGACTGTTTATTAACTATTTCTTTGTATCTTAATGTAAATTAAATGTAACCTCATACTTATATTTCTGTACAGCACTTAGAGAAATAGACAGTTATTTTCCAGGATTGCATTTGATTAGTATTCCTTTCACAACGCTCCATGCAATTCCTGCTCCTACCACCAGGGGTCAGAGCTGAGACTTTCCACACAAACTGGCTCAGTCACATTTGTTTACGAGCTGGGTCTGAGCAGAAACAGCACTCCCACAGCTTCACATAAACGCACACACAGACAGCCTGACACCTGTTCTGCAGCCTTCATCTGGAAGCGGCTGCAGCATGCAGCAGAGAGAGCTACCCCCTGCAGAATGAGATCATCTGAGAGGGCGCACGGAGCGAGGCAGCCCTGCAGGTCCCTGCCACTGCGGAGACAGACTTGGCCCGCACTCCAGCAAGGGTCAAGGACGCGAGAGCTGCTGCAACTCTCTACCCCGTCACTTCTTTTGCACACCAGAGAAGGTGCTCGTGCACAAAAATGCCCCTGCCTAACCTCTGTGATGCTCGTTGATTCCTCTGGTTTCACTTTCTACAGGGCTGACTGAGAGAGTAAACTGAGATTACACCCACACTACACAGACCATTTGTACGGGGAACTTCTGGAAAGAAAGAAGCACAGACAACAAGCTGCTCCTGACCCTGCGACCCCTGTGCGAAAGCACGAGTAGCACCTGGTGAGGATGAATTCACCTTGGCATCGGAGCTTTATAGTGCCACCTTTCTGGATGGTTCCAAGCAGCACTGTTTCATGTGCTGCTGAAGGCTGCAGTGTTTGAACTCTGCAGCAGACAACCTGGAAGCGAGCCAGTGAGAGAAAGGGTGGAAGGGAGAAGGACAGAGTTAGACAGAGTCAAGGAAAGAGTTTGTGTTGGGGCGGGCGGGTGGGGGAATTGCAGGAGGGAAAATAAAAAGCCAGCGAGTAAAGATAAACTGTAGTGACTGTAGTGACAGCCAGTAAGTGGTTTTGTCCTTCGGATCCTATCAAATAAAACTACTAGCATGTGCAGGTTTTGTTTTTTGGTGGGAGGGGGGTGCATTCCACTTGATTTAGTGCCAGGCTTTACAAACAGTAACACGTTTCGGGAAGAGGGGGTAGGAAACTAAGTGCATGCTTAACACTATATCCATTTCATCACAACATGATTGAAATAGGCAGGGAATCACAGGCCCAGACCAAATCCTCTTATACGATTTGAAGCCATTAATCATTTCTGCCTCATGATGTAATTTTGAAAAACAAGTCTTTTCTCAGTAACAGGTAGGCCAGGGTGCCCTATGGGATTGACTCATGAGCGGCTAGCCCGTTGTTAGACCTTATATGGCTAATACCCTTATTGAATGGCTATAAAGCCATTCTTGCTGACAGGGAGTGGTTTACAGCGTTACTGAATGGACCAGATGTCTGACCACTGTGTGCTGGGAACTATTGCTAGTAATCAGGAATTATTTGCAGAGGCTGGTCAGATGTACAGACAGGTGACAGATTGAAGGAAAAACCCAAACCTTTGTTCCTAACAAGGGGTCAGAGTACAGTGACATGTACCTATGGCATGGGAGGGTTTTAATTAGAGGGATATCCCAAGTAGTCACCTTTTTTTCTCTTTCTATCCTGCTAACAGCGGTCCCTTCCATGTGTCATGATCTTTGCAGGAAACAGATCTCAACCCGCTTGAACACCCAGTGAGATCTTCATGCAGTTCAGTTCAGTTTTAATTGTATGGCACCAAATCACAGCAGTCACTTCAAGTTACTTTATATTATAAGATAAAGACCCTACAATAATAGAGAGAAAACTCCAACAATCAGCTCCCTGTGAACAAGCACTTGGCAATAGTGGGAGGGAAAAACTCCCCTTTAACAGGAAGAAACCTCCAGCACAACAAGGCTTTGGGAGGGGCGGCCATCTGCCACAACTGGTTGGGGGTGAGGGAAGGAAGACGGGACAAAAGATATACTGTGAAAGAGAGCCAGAGATTAATAGTAACTAATGATTAAGTGCAAAGTGGTGTATATGCATAGTGAACAATAAGAGGTGAGTGAAGAAGAACCACTCGTTATATCAGCGTATAAGCCTAGACTTAACTTACTGAGGGTTCAGAGTCATTGATCCAGCGCTAACTACTTGTTTCATCAAAAAGGAAAGTTTAAGCCTAAAGTTAAAGAAGCTGGCTCCACAGAAGAGAGGCCTGAAAGGTGAAGGCTCTGCCTCCCATACTGGGAGAGAATTCACCAAAACACTATGGAAAAATGGTGCTCCCTCCCTCCAGCAGAGAGCCACATACTGTGAGAATCAGTGCTAAGGAACAGTGAAGCTATTTCAGACACCTTGTTGAGATACTTGTTTTTCCCTTGAAATTTCTCCTCATAAGAAGATAAAATAAAATACATACATGCACAAAACGCACCCTTCCCCCCCTGCTGTTTGACCATCCCTGCATGTCAACATACACAGTTGCATTCAGATGTTCTAACACGCTCTCCAAAGCAAACAGGTGCAGCGCCCGATGTGCACGTTGCTGACACGATGCAAAAACTCTTTTCACTACTGGCTTGACACACGGCTAACAGCCATTCTCTACCATGAAAGGCAATCCTCTCACTTGGCACTGAAGCAGCAGGTGCATTACAAATCCTCATCCATTAAAAATGGCGCCCGCGTCTTTCGGTTACACAGGTAAACATCGTCTCATATTTGTCACCCGCGGTTCACATCCCTCAAAGTCCTCGCACAACTTGCTTGAAAGCTGTTTTGTTTGAGAGCCCATGCCAGCTACCATAGGGCGAGACGCGGAGTACAGCTCGGAGAGATCACCAGTCTGTCGCAGGGATAGCACATAGGATGTAAATGGCTGTCTCTTAAAGCACTTTGGGTCCGCTTCTGTTGTTTAAACATGCTATAGGCTATAAATAGCATTTCCAATAAAGTCTTTTATTTAACACAATTCAGTGGGCTACATACTGAACCTAGAGGATAGAACAAAGTATCCCTCCTATTGCACTGGTATCATTCCAGTACCAATAGCAGCATTGGTATCCATACCATCGATATCTGGATCGATCCACCCACCTCTAAAACTAACTGCTGTCAGTGGGAAGGAGCATTAACGTGTTGGGGGAAGCAATGTATTAATGAAGATGGAGGGCTGACTTGAGCTCATTTCCACTGAACTAAAGCGAACTTTGACCCCTGCAGTACAGTAATGAAAACTGCAGTATTATAAAAAGAAAAGCTCTGGGCTGGGCAGCGTTTGATAAGAAAGCAATACGTGAGGTAGTTACATATTCACAGAGCTGATAAGAAGAGGGGAGACGTAATATGTGCTAGTGCCCTGCAGTGGTTTGAGCATTGTGATTAATCTGAGCGACTAAATAAATAATAAAAAAAATAATACCCCGGAGTTAACACGATACCCAACATCCATAATGCCAAAACAGGCCTGCAACAAATACTGTATAGTGTTCCATGTTAAGCCTAGTGTTCATTTTAAAGCCTGCTTGGCTTACATCATGGAGTCTGGTTTCAAGTTTTATAGACCATTAAGTAACACCTCTTTAGTTCCAGTATGCCCAATCCTTATTAAAATCCAGCCCGTACATACCTTTGACCCGGAACGAGGCGCTCTGAGACCTGAGGGGCATTGAAAGTCACGTCATCAACCAATCAAACAGCCAATACTGCACATTAGATAAAGTGTAGCTATAGAAACCGGGGCAGGAGGCCAAAGTGGAAAGCTATTATGTTTTTGAAATATTTATGGCCCAACAGTGTACGATTGTGTCTAAAAAGGTCTTATTAGAGCAATTCCCCATTGACGTTCCTTAATAACGTGTGAGCTGAAAGCAGTTAAATGTCTGCGGCATTGACAAAAGTGCATAGAAGTCCACATTGTCCTGTTTGCCAAGTGTTTTTAAGGAGACGCAAAGTGAATTCGTACACCTCCGTGTACAGTCATCGCACATGCATCAGCTTAACTGGTTCTTGTGACCGATTCAGGCTTCTGTGCCGTCACCTCTGGCATTGCCTAATCTGCACAGTGACAAAAACCTCAATACGGGAAAATAACAAAACAGAGTTCAATGAAAAGAATCCAGTACGATTCAGATTAGTTACTTTTTGTTTTGCAATTGTAGAGTGGGCTTGGCCGGCTCATTCTGAGGCTGCTCAGCGGCTCACAGGGCACGATCAACAGCACTTCTGTAAACAGCTCAGATGGAATCGGAAAGCACTCTGGGTCATCATTTCTTCCATATAAATGTGACAAATTCTGCTTATGCTTATAGTGTGACATTCGTCTCTAATAATAAGAAGAACTGGGAGAAAGGCAGGGGGTTGAGGCTGTTTAGGCACATTGGAGATTCTAGTACATTCCAGAGTTGTTCTTCAAATCTTTCTCCTCACACATCTCTGTCCACCCTCCTCCACCTTCTTCCCCGCCATCTCCCACGGGGCCAGGGCAGAGACAGGTGGTCACTGGGAGACAGGAGAGCAGTCAGGCATAAGCAATCAGGCTATCAGATACTCCAATCCACACCAGCAGCAGCACAATGAGACCCGAGCATCATCTGACAGCAACAGACCCACTTACATATTACACATCTAAATGTGCACAGTGCACACACTCGCACGCATGCACGAGCTGTAACACCTAACTATTAGACCCAAACACTCCATCCCTGACGCTGCATCTAATTATGCATAAAATTCAAAGTGATGAACACTTGCACAGCAGAAAGGAGGAACGCAGGATCAGTCTGGGGTAACCTTGTAACAGCCATTTAAAACAGCATGGCTATCAGCACACTAATAAAATATAAGTAATGCAATCAGAAATGAGAAAACTGCAGTAATAGAATAAATAGAAGCACAAACTGGGTCAGTGATAGCTCATTTACAAGTAATCATTTTTCTTACTGGTAGCTAATTACTTATCAGAATTGTGTTATTGTGCCTCTCTGAAGACGTTGCCCATATGTATACACACTATGCAACAAGCTTGTCTGCTGTGCCTGTGGCACTGACTGAGATGTCTATGGATAAGATGCAGCGGCAGCGCAGACCATGGGAGTGACGCATTGCAGGTACAAACACACCAATCAGAAAGCGCGATTTCTTTCGGCTACAGCTTGTGCCCCATCACGTAGTAGCAGAAAGTATTAATCCGCCGTTATGTAGACCGCAGG
This sequence comes from Neolamprologus brichardi, assembly GCF_056152115.1. Classification (NCBI taxonomy): domain Eukaryota; kingdom Metazoa; phylum Chordata; class Actinopteri; order Cichliformes; family Cichlidae; genus Neolamprologus; species Neolamprologus brichardi. The sequence continues at coordinate 26,464,191 of NC_142116.1, read as the reverse complement.
GGATACGCGGTGTGATTATAAATATCAGAGTCGAAACCTTCACAGCATTCATAGATGAATGTTTAACTTGTTTCTTGTTCTTACTGTATAGATATCGATTACGATTTTTAAAATAATAATAATTAGGGACCTGTAGAAGAGGCGAGTTGGCGCATTGATATTAAAAAAGAGGAGGAGTTTCGAATAGCCGTTAAAGGCGAGTCCAGTTGCCTCTGTGTCAGTGTGTTCATAGAGAGTGTTGAGTTTTGGAAGCTTATTCGGCTTAGGTTTATTACGAATTTGTCGTGAACCAGCCACTACATCTACATCGAAATGGTAAGGGAAATAAGACTGGCTTTCATTTGCGGGTTGGATCCGTTCGTAAACCTCTAACCCGTTGTTTTTTTTCCGGTCGGAATGAACGGAAATAAAACGTAACTCAAAAATGCCCGCTGTAACTACCGCATTGCTAGCCGAGCAAACGTCTTCTTTACAGTAGATAGGCAAAACTAACCCGTCCGAGGAAGCTTCTGTTTAGACTGAATGAAAGTATAACGTCTGTTGAGCACCGTTTACGCATTTACACTTAAAATGGTGCATGTGCGTCGAGTGTCCCAATAACGTTGCTTTTTATGGCAGTTCAGCTGCGTCCTAGCTAGTGTCCCGCCTAGTAGTATCCTTTAACCGAGTAAGCTGTATTGTGACTATTTGCTAAACGCGGTATTACTTGCTGTATTAGTCACTCATTGTGCTGAACGTGTGTGGCGTTGTCTTGAGTTGATGAACCGGCATGTAATGGTAGCTAGCTAAGTGCGGCTCTGCCTAGCTAACGTTTACCGCCAAATTGTACGACATTAATTTTATACCGCAAATTTGGGGTCTTCGACGATCGCTCCAATATTTCGAGCAATTGCCAATGGCGTGGCGATCTTTTTTTTTTTCTGTTTTTTCCTCCTTCTGTAGGACAAAGTGTTGGCTTACAGTCAAGAAAATGCCTTTGTGCAAATTTACTGGTAGTACTAAATATTGCTGTTGTAACAACATATTTTCGTCAGCTGTAGCAGCTGTGTCAAAACGCGGCTGTAAATTTGAGAGAATCCACGTAAACCAGCATGGGAGGGGGAGGGGGGGGTTAAGCAGGAAAGTGTAACGCGAGGCGTGTGTGTGTATATTTTTTATTTTTCTTGTCTGGCATACTAAAAGCTGTTTTTTGTTCGTGTATATTGCAGGCTGATCAACTTACAGAAGAGCAGATTGCTGGTAAGACATGGCTGCATTGATCTTCTACTTTTCCTCATAACTGCAAGTGGCCTGCCTTATGGATCTTTGCATCCCATTGCAGTGGATTTATACTTTTGCCTTTTAAGGCGTTCCACAGAGCAGCCTGCTGGTCATAAAACTGGAATGAAAGAAACCGCTGTTGCTTACTGGCACTGGAGCGCTTAAGGACTCCCTCATGGAAAACTTTGCATTTTCATGGTTGCCATGTAATAAATGATGTAATTTGAAAGAGCTGTGCGTTCTGGCGAGCTGTTGGTGCTCACCTTTATATGCTTGCGTATGGCGTGAGGTACTTGCTCATGAAATGGGAGTGCTACAAGAACATTTGTGGTAGTATACTGGGCTTGGTGCGCTGGTATGCTACAATAAGGTGTTATGTAAATATTGCAGGCCTGTAAAGTCTATAAAGATGATTCATACGATTTAGTGGCTTCCTTATACCTTCCCGCATGACCTGCGGCTTGCCCCATGGAAATCCGTCCCTGTTGATATTCCCGCTGTGCACAGCAGGCCCTCTCTGTCAGAACAAAAAAGGGTGTTGCCCTATGTGTTTGACCCTGGAAATGGCAGGGCAGGTTCATAGTTTTCCTGACACTGACAAGCTGCTGCACGCCACTACACATTGCCTGTTGGCCTCATCACGCTTGATGAGTGTGTCATTGTTCGTCATTCCTCAGGGCTCCACCAAAGCTGCACGGGGCTGTCATTTGTCGTAGATGTAGCACAACTTTACCCTCTTCTGCTCCGCCTCGCGGTTGCTGCTCTTGTTTAGCCAGAAACTTGTCGTTGGAACTCGAGAGGGTCTCATCAGTCTCTCGGAGTTGATTTATATGGACACTAAAGGATACAATTATGAGCTTGGTCTTAAAAGTGGGCTTTGTGACGTGATGTTGTGGTGTCTTGCCAGTTGTTGCCGATTACTTTACAGGTGTGGGGGTTTTTTTTGTTTTGTTTTGTTTTTTTTTCCCCCTCACTAAAAAGCCAACTCTCTTTGTTGCAACTAGAATTCAAGGAGGCCTTCTCACTCTTTGACAAGGATGGAGATGGCACCATCACTACCAAAGAGCTGGGCACAGTCATGCGCTCTCTGGGCCAGAATCCCACAGAGGCAGAACTGCAGGACATGATCAATGAAGTGGATGCTGATGGTGAGAACTCGATCAAACCTCAAAGGCTTCCAGCTGTTTACACGGTCACTGTGCTGGATGTCAGTAGCTCAAATGTGCTGCTTTTTAAAAACTTTTTTCTTCAGGAAATGGAACGATAGACTTCCCAGAATTTCTGACCATGATGGCCAGGAAGATGAAGGACACAGACAGCGAGGAGGAGATCAGAGAAGCATTCCGTGTCTTTGACAAGGTAAATGCATCCAGCCGCTCTAGTGTACATATGCACTGTAGTTTGTAAGAAGGGGAGCTCACTGACTGACCTGATTTCTCAGGATGGGAATGGCTACATCAGTGCTGCTGAGCTGCGCCATGTGATGACAAACCTTGGTGAGAAGTTGACTGATGAAGAGGTGGATGAAATGATCAGAGAAGCAGACATTGATGGGGATGGACAGGTCAACTATGAAGGTTGGTATATAGTTCTCTATTAGTCTTTTTTTTTTTTTTTTTTTTTTTTGTAAACATTTTGGGCTGACTTTTTAAATGTAAAATTTTATAATTTTTTTTTTTTTTCCCCTCTTCAACCCTGCAGAGTTCGTACAAATGATGACGGCGAAGTGAAGGCCTTGTACAGATTTCGTATATAAATAATTTGCCTTTTTTCTTTGTGTAATTTATCTGTAAAATCTTAATAGCCCCTATTCATCCCTGCCCCTTCTGCTGTCCAAAGGAACTGCATGTAAACTGCATAGGCTCTTGTCCCCATGTCCCTTTCTTTTGCTGTCATGGTGTTTTGGAGTGACAGAACGGTCATACAACCAGATGCCGTGGAGGCCCCTGGAAGCTGGAGAACTTGGAATTTTCCTGTTATGTGCTCGGGGGGCCCCCTCCACGCATGGTGACATTGGAAACCTGTCAGCTGGTTGTCACTTGGCAACACTGTTGGCATGGAAACGATGTAGAGAAGTTGAAACTCTGCATGGACTACGGACAAAGTATATATGGAAATCTCAGCATTGCACTACTGCAAAAAAATGACACGGGTGTATCTCCTAGGTACTCGTACAAACTCTTTTTGTATCTGCTGTTCTATATACCAGAAAAATGGCAAATTTTACCATGCTTTTTAATGTTTTACTCACTACTCTTCTCTCTTTTTTTTTTTTTTTTTTTTTTTTAAAATGACCACAGGTCAAATAATCCATTCCAAGTTGTATATTTTTTTTTTTCCAATAAAATTTACAATCTACCCATATTTGACAATTGTCTTGTTTTCAGTTATGGATTGTTGAGTTTGTATACCCTGTAATAATTCCCATTTTGTATTGAAGACAGGATGCTCCAGTTTTGATAGGTTTGGTTTCTTTTTTTTTTTTTTTTCTTTTTTTTTTTTTTCTTCTTGTTGCTTGGAATACATGAGATGTTTACCAATTAAGTCCCCCTGTTAACCCCCCTCCCCCACAGCACTGAGGAGCATCAGCCAATGCCTCTTAATGTTCAGAAAAGCTCACGTCAGATGTGCATTGTCATTAAAATAAAAGCACTGAGTGGGATCAAAGGCTTCTATTTTGAAGTACACACAATGGTACTCGAAATTAGATTAGCCTTGTACTGTCCAGCTCACCCATCTGACTGCATAGGCCGTGTGTGTGTTAGAGCCAGCATAGCACCATGTAGGACCTGACTGCCTCATGTCTTGCGTGGCATTTGCCCCCAATCATAAGATGTGGGTGACTGAACATGTATCAGAAACCATGGTGTAAATAGGTGTACCTGTGTGGGACTCTTATTTTCTGTTTTATTTCTGATGAGTTTGTTACAGTAGCTTGCAGAGATACTAAGTTTGTTATTTTGATGAATGACAAAATAAAGCTCTATTGTGGACCTCTGTGCTGCCTCCTGTGTGAAATTTGTTTGCTGTTTTTTTTTGCAGCCCATTTTGGGAGGGTGGGGATGCAATCACTGCACTTTGGAGATGTGCATCTGGCTTTTGCAGCGTTGCAGTAAATGTGATGTTGCACACAGCTAAGTTTAATAGCTAAAAACAAATTGTTGTTGAATCCACTGGTGGTAGGGAACAAGGAATCACCTTGTAATTTGCATTTCTAATACAAATATCTGCACAAATCTAAATATGCAAATACATTTTAAAACAGTGTGCATACCTTAATGAGCTGCTGCAACTGGGTGACTAAAAGGAAACATGTTCCAAACAGGAGAGCTGACAGGTTAAATGATAGGATGATCAGACGACTTATTCAAGTAGGGAATCCAACCAAAGACTGACAGAAGATGCTGGGTGTTCTCAGCTGTCTAAAATTTGGATCTGGTCCCAATCTTTTATAATGAAGGTTATAAAAGTAACACATACAGGTAGATGGGAAAGTGTCAGGTCAGAAAACTAAGCTAAAAAAAACCCCAAACATACAATTTAATTTGGGACCCATTCTCATTCCACAGACTGAAGTTCTGGTATGGTATTACCAGTTCTGGTATCTGGTATTACCAGGGATGATCTTGTTCTTGATTTTATTCTAACCATATCTATGACGAATCAAAATAATTTAACTGAGTTTGCTGGATGCATGTACCTGAAAGCCTGAATATTTAGTACAAGTATTTTTGTGTCATATGGTACTGAGCAAATGTCTGGAACCACTCCTTATGTATTTGTATTTTACTTCCAATGATCCAGACTTGTACTTTTAATCTATGAAAAATGTCAAAGATATGTTTGATAGGCATAAAGTAGCTATTTTGCACCAACAAGCTGAAAACTTGTTGACAGTGTGAAGTGTGCCCTTGAAAAACTGAGAAACCTAGACAAGTCGGGGACGGAAGAAGTGGCAGCTTTCAAAATCAATAGCACGTGGAGAGTATCTGAAAGTCACTTCCTTAGGAAATAGAAACCCGGCAAAGACTTGACACAGACCTGAGACCTGTGTCCGGTGCTTTGGTTGATCCATCTATGTTTCACTGAGGCGTCATCAGAAATACCCTCAGTGGAGTGGGTGGCTGTCGGAAGATCATTCTCAAGGAAAGGTAACAGGGGGAAGAGGCTGCATCACCAAATTACACAGTAACTAGACTGAAAATCAGCAGCAACAGGTCTCATGAAGTGATGAATCCAAATGTAGAATCTCTGGTTCAAATCATCATCAACATGTGTGGAAGATGTCAGGAGGAAGGTACAGCACCGAGTGTCTACAGTTAAACAACAAAGGTGGTCATATTGAATTTTAAGCTAATTTGAATTGTACGAAGTCTTTTTTTGCCTCATACATTGAATTTCTATTTAAATTTGCACCTATTTCTCATTTTCTCAGCAAAATGTAAAGACAAATGCACAGCACTGTACTGGTGATTTGTTCATTTGCTGTAAAAGTTGAATGAACATCCACCAAGTGTGGTGTTTCCATAATTATTTTTTTTCTAATGGTTGTAGCTTTTATCATAATGCTGAACCGGATGAAACTTGTCTTATGTGTGAAGTTATGTGAGGGGTCTGACCTCCACCCCCCCGGGAGCAGTGCAGGCTGCAGTTGTTTGTGGCTTGGCCAATCATGCATACTCAGAGCTCCCTTGTGGAAGCACATTTAAACATTTAGAGCATTACAAAATGCACCGAGGTGACAGCTAGCACACAGCAAAGGTAACTGCACTACCCCCGATCTGACTCTGCTTCGTCTCGTGTCATGCGCAGTGACACAAATGAGTGGGTTCTTGCTTTCACGCGGCACCAGCTGCAGTTCCAAAACACAGAACGAAAAGGAACACCACGAGCCACCGCGGCGATTTCAGGTGTGAATCGATCACACGAGAAACTCTCATCGTGTTAAAACCAATTATCACAAGACTTTTTTAAAAAAAAGAAAAAAAATTACCCCCACAGATGAAGTGTCATCGCAGCCTGCTTATACAAAAGTTGTTAATTACGCTGCACATGCGACACTAGTCTGAAGCTGTCTCCTGCATTCATGCCTTGTCCGAACTGGAGATGACTGTACATGAGGGAGTCAGGGTGAAGATGTGTGTATGTCTCCTAGTGCGCTGTGGTGTCACATGAGACTTCCTTGACAAGCAGCGGAAGCATGAATTCTTGGCTCCTTCCAGCCATGTGCTGCATGTAGCCTGGCAACCGGGCCGAGTGTAGCGCTTTCTGTTCCCAGAGTGAGATCTTCGCTTCAGCTGGCGGTCATGAATTTTGCTGTACTGAAATAAAGAGGGAAGAAGAGTTCATCCTGGAGTACGATCTCAGGTGTAAGCGCATGCGCGCACACACACACACACACACACACACACACACACACACACACACACACACACAGAGTTTGCCTGCAGACAGTGATGAAGAAGAGATGCAGTCTTGCTTTGTTTTCTGTGTATTCGTATCAAATTCACAGTATTCCTCCATATATCACATGTTGAATATTGCCATCCCTATGATTATGGAAACTGGACAATGGATGGATGGATGGGATGCAGACAGTGACAACCACATAACCACCTGCAGCACCTACAGCACCTCGGTGCTGGTTCACCGATGTGTCTTACTCTCAGCCAAACTAGCCAATCTAAATTTAGCTCCCCTTGCGAGGCCAGCTTGTTGAAAAATTGATCGATAGTGGAGTTGCTGCTATAGTAACGATCCCTGTTTTAATGGTGGTCAGGTGTCACTGGATCTCCCATTAAGCAGATAGTGAACGACAGCGAGCGCGGCGCAGGACGATGAAACAAAGTCGCCTCTGAAGCCGGTGACATGTCCCGGAGTGGTCACAAGACAGATAAGGTGAGGCTTTATCTTTAAAACCCTCATAACTCTGTGTGTGGTTTCATGAGGGCAGGGTGGGAGACGAATCAACACATCGTTGGCATAGCGATGTCATCATAGCAGAAGCAGTCTGGTGTGACCTGTGCTTCGTCCCTATCTGCAGGGTGATGACACGGTGGAGCTGTGTGACCGGGGGAGCTGGTGGCTGGGGACACTGAGAGTAGGTGTCGCACTGCTGTTTGGTTTCACGGACTCTCTGAAACCAAGTGTGTGCTTCAGCACAGCCCCAAACCCACATGCCACTTACATGCACGAGTAAAATGACACATCACAAAGACAAGCATCAGAAAATAATGACATTAATATTAACCTTCAACTAATCAATGATTTCGATCATTCTGGTTGCTGGAAATTGAGTGAAATTGGCATCTTCAGTGGAATTCAACAGCTGTCTCTCATGAGGTCACCCATCCATGAACTTACTGCAGCATTGCTCTTGCATTGTTCCAAAATGTCAGACTTTGAACTGTTGTAAAATAGTTATGAAATTAAGAAATGTGGGTCACAGATTCCCCATGCTCCCACTCTTCCAGGACACACCCATCCCGGGAACCTACCACGTCCGAGACTTCGTTGAGGAGGCTGACCTGAACCCTGTGAAAAAAACTTATGGCTTCAAAGGTGTGGGCAGAAAAACTCAGACCCTGGGTGTGCGTAAGGGGGATCTGCTGCTGCCTGGAGCGTATGAATATACAGACTCCACCCAGGAAGTCCTGATGCACCAGGCTTCCTACTCTTTCAAGAACTGCCCCCGACCCGACATTTTTACCCTTGGAATTAGAGACAAGGTAGCACTGAGACTCATTTACTGATCCCTTTTGAAAGTTTACATAGTTTTTGCTTTCACTTGAGACAGAAGCCAAATGTAACCAACCAGTTGCTGCTGAGTATGAAGCTTCTTTACTTGAGTTAACACAACAAAGGTTTACATCGTGGGTCATGTACAGCCCAGTTCAATATTAGGTGGCTCCAGTAACTACCTACTAACCGGTAAAACAAGGTGCACCTCTAAATTGTTCCTCTTTTTTTTTAGCGTAAGGAAGTTATACTTAACATTTAATCACTGAGATAGCTTAAATAACCCAGTATGACGTCAACAAATCAAGGTGGGGAGCTTCTTTACGACTATCAGTTTCTTACAGGCATTAGTTTATACACAGCTCTCTTAAGGTCCTGCAACAGCATTTCAGTTTAGACATTTTAACACGTCCTGTTGCGGATTTGCTGCTGTGTTTAGGACCATTGTCCTGTTGCATGACTCAGTTTGGGCCAATGTTGAACTGTTGGACAGATGGCCTCACATTTGACAGCAGAACACTCTACAGAGGAGTTCATGGCTGACTCAATGAGTACACGGTTCCCAGGTCTCGTGGCTGCAAAACAAGCCCAAATAACCAGCCCTCCACCACTGTCCTTGACACTTGGTATCAGGTGTTTGTGCTGATATGTTCTGTTTGGATTTGCCAAACGCAGCGCTGTCCACTACACTACAAAAACTCAAAATCTTACCAAATATATTTGTCTTATTTTCTAGTCAAAATTATCTCATTACACTTAAAAGAAGACACAATCAGCTACAGGGCAACATTTCAGTGAGTCAAAGGAACTTGTTTCAAACAGTGAATCTTGAAATAGAGAAGTTTCACTTGTTTTATTGGCATATTTTGTTTTTACTTAATACAAGATATTTTAGCTTGACAACCCTTTGTTTTTTGCATTTTCTCTGTGCATTGTATTGTTTGGGGGGCGATCGTGGCTCAAGAGTTGGGAGTTCGCCTTGTAATCGGAAGGTTGCTGGTTCGAGCCCCGGCTTGGACAGTCTCGATCGTTGTGTCCTTGGGCAAGACACTTCACCCGTTGCCTACTGGTGGTGGTCAGAGGGCCCGGTGGCACCAGTGTCCGGCAGCCTCGCCTCTGTCAGTGCGTCCCAGGGTAGCTGTGGCTACAATGTAGCTTGCCATCACCAGTGTGTGAATGTGTGTGTGAGTGGGTGGATGACTGGTTGTGTAAAGCGCTTTGGGGTCCTTAGGGACTAGAAAAGCACTATACAAATACAGGCCATTTACCATTTGTATGGTCTGACCCTGAATTTGCAGTTACACAGACGAGCAAACTAGAAATGCTTGCGTTTGTAATGATTAATCAATCAAATGCATCTGATTAGACATTAGACCACATTACCAGCCCTATTAATTCCAATAGAAGCAGCAAGGCTTTACTTAGCTTTCCATAGGACTGCATATAGTCCAGTGGAAACGTTTTCCTTCACATAGCTGAATTCACTTCGTGCCACGCAGCACAAGAAAATAGGATCAAACTAATCTGGCTCTTATGCAACTAACAATAAATACAGCAAGTTAAGGTTATTGATGCGTGGAAGAATAAATGGTTATTTGTTAAAACAATAAAAAGGAGAAAAATCTTTTATTTTACAGCCACATATACTAACAGTAAAGTTTAGCAGGTATAGATGTCAGGCCCTGGAGTCAAACCTGGGAACCTCCCCATAGAGACTGAAGTCATTATGAGCAGAAACTTTTAAATGATAGACTTCTGCTTTCACTAGCCTAGGGGTGTAATTTACTTCAGCAATATTTATTCACTGCTCCGTTGTGGAAGTCTGTTTGGATGTAACCAGCTATCATCCATACTTTACTTAAAGCACAATAGGTGCCCCCCTCAAAAAACAAAAACAAACTTAGGGTGATACTTTCGTGTGTATATTTTAAAAAAAAACATCTTTATCTTCTTTTTCTCCTTCTGCCAGCACATAAACACTTCGCCATGTGACTACAATGTGACAGCGAGACCAGTGGAGAAGATCCCCTGCAAGTAAGCGCTCGACAAACAGCCACTCTTTAACTTTCAGATCACAGCGCCGCAGACAAGCCATGAATCATCCCTTGATCGCGAAATCCTTCCTCCTCATCCGGCTTTCTGGTTCCCTCTCTCACCTCCATGCAGCTCAAAGTTGGAGGAGCAATCACCAGGCTGCTCTCTCCTTTCCTCTGCCGTCGATCACAAACTTCCTTATCCATTTCTTCTCTCGCTTTTTCTCCTTATTGTTATTTGTGCTTTTGCCCCCTTCCTTCTCTTATCTCCTGTTCTCGCAGGCATGTGATGTTTCGCTCGACTGTGCAGCGGATCAGCTTTCTGCCTGTAAGTAGGATCTGATCGCCAGAACCAATTATTAACAACATTCAGTCTTTCCATTGTCCACAAAAAGTTTCCTTACAATACACTTTCAATAGGTTTTGATTACAAGCTATGACCTAATGTGCACAAGGCCGTTAAGACAACCGCAAGGGTTGAAGAAAGCCAATCCAGGGGCGGTCTGACTGTATCGTTTTCCCCCATTTGAGGGCCTGTTATGGCACTGCTCTGGTTGACCAGTCAGCTTTGGTTCATATTGCAGCGTCGGTGCTGGTAGCCGATGGATATTTGAGCCACGCTGGCAGCTGCTGAGTGTTGACAGAGAAGGAAAGGCGCTAAGAAATCCCGAGGGTGTTATTACTCCAGAGCTGGGAGCAGTTTTCTGCCATCGCTGGTGTCAAAGCAACTCAGAGACAAGATTTTTTTGTCAAAGGTTAAGCAGCTGCATGTGGGAAACATTAGAATATCAAAGCTGAGGAGTCTTAATGGTACGTGATGATGAAGTCGGTGTGGCCCAGCGCGGGAATTTGAAATTTCTTTCCACTTGTAACTCAGAATAACACGAATCTGACTTTCTTACATGGAGTATATTAATTTAATTTATTTATTTAGCTTGATTTGACTTAATTTCTCCTTCCCGGTGAAATTTTGCGTCTCAGATTTATATGTTGTTCTTTTGATTTGACTGCACTACCTGAGATTTAAGCCTTGAGATTTAAACTCGCCTGAATTTATGTAAAAATTGCATATATTCTGATGTGGATGTTCTCTATTGTTATCTGTTAATGTGGCCTACTGTACGGCTGGCAGTGGCATGTCTTTTCTAATCGGCTGAACATATTTGAGATCTACCCAGTGCGTGGAGTTATTATTATTTTCCATTTGCACTTTTCCCATAAAGTAGTGATACCTTCAACTACACAACTGAAAACTGCAAAGTTCCATAAAACCTTCCTTAAGAAATTTTTTTAGAGATATTTCTTTCTTTTTTTGATTTCATCTTATCTTAGAAAGGTTTAAAACTTTAATGAATATCAAGGCACCGGTGGAAAAAGAAGTCAAAGTTTAAAAGTTTCACAGACATTTGCAGAATATGGCAGGTACCTACGTCGCCCAGGAGAACCTTTCTTACACACTGTACCGCAGCAGGAAAGTATGCCAAGTGCTTTGGCCCAAACACACATGCACAAGAGTTTCACAGCTGCCTGATGACTCCCATGAAATACACCTGCATTAGCACCTCTGTTAGCATCGGGCAGGCGTGCCGAGGTGCTGGCAGGCAGGGTACTGAGGATCAAGTGAGCTGGCAACTGGAATCAAATGGCATGTAATGGTAGTAGCCACTGCTGCAAGGAGCAGGGTGGAGGGGAAAAAGCACTATCCTGTCTTCTTCTGTCAGAATCAAGGAGGGATGGAAAATAAAAGGCCCGTCCTGTGTTCAGGGACAGGACGACAGTCTTATGTCTGGGGAGGAGAGCGGAGGAGGGGTGATGCTATTTCTGCATGGCACGCCGCTGGTGATGACCAGTATGTGTGTTAGTGGGTAACGGGAAAGGAGAAGTGAAAGGCACAGAGAGGAAGAAGGACTGACTGAGTTCTGACAGAAACTAGCCTTGAACGTACCTGTGATGAAATGCGCTGATATTTATATAAGTGCTTGTCTTGTTGTAGCGACCACTCAAAGCTCTTTAGACCACAAGCCACGTGTGACTAATGCCATAAGTTCATACTGTGCTTTATTCCATACACTTTATCTCATTTGCACTCACCAGTTAACCTAACATGTCTTTAGAATGTGGGAAGAAGAGGAAACCCACACAAGTACAGGTAGGACATCCAAACGCCACGCAGAGAGGCTCCAGTCAGGGCTTGAACCAGTGACCGTGCTGCTGTGATGCAACATGCTAATCTGTGTACCACACATAGGGATGGGTATCGTTTAGGTTTTATCCAATACCGGTGCCAAACCGGTACTTTTGAAATGGTGGCTGCTTATACGGTGCTCGAACCGGTGCTTAAAGAATGGAGAACACAAAATTGGTCCAAAAACCTCTCATGTTCAGCTGTTTTTTTGTAAAAAGATAACAATGTTAGCCTTTTCTGCAGCTATGGGGCATATATGGTATCACTCTTGGCTGGAAGCAGTGCTTAAACAATGGAAAAAACACAAACTTTGTCCAAAAACCTCTCATGTTTAACTGTTTTCCACTTTTTCTTTGGTCATTTTAGCCTTTTTGGCCAGGGTGAAGGGAGTATCTGCCATCAAACAAGAAGACAGCCGCATGTACAGTAGCTATGATGATGTTTGCTAGTTCACCTTACATGCATTAATGTAATAACGTGGTTAGCCTACTCAACGTAAATTACACACGAACAACATGAAGCTACTCACGCAGAGAAGAACGGCTGCTGCTGCATCATCATCCTCATCATTTCTGCTACACTGGCAGGGCTAGGGGCCAGGACTCTCCTCTTCAGGTTTTTGGGTGTTTTTGGATGTTGCAAACTCCGGGTCCGATAACAGGCACCACACCCGCAGTAGATGTGCTCGGTGTGAGGTATTGCAGCAAGCTATCAAATACGGCGCATTTTTGGGCTTTTAAAAAAAAACGCTATGCGTCGCCAGGTGTTTCATCAGATTTGAGGTGTTACTTCCTTTGACAGTATCACAGTATCAGCTTAAAGCACTTGTTGCAGGCTGCTGAGTTTGCATATTTTGCTGTGAAGTACAACCAGACTTTTGACCTCTTCGCCTTGGGCATTTTTAATCTGTAGCTCTGCTCTAAAAGAACGTAGTACCTGGACCCGCCTACTATCCTCGGAAACGTAAAATGATTGGCTAGAATCTAAAGTGTATCACAGCTCAGGAAAAAAAAGCACCAAAATGTGCGCTGCTTTTCGGTCTGGTTACTACCGTTTATGTCAGACACCGGTACCCATCCCTAACCACACATCTGCTGGCAAAGGTTAAAAAGTCAGGACTGAATTGATATATTATATGTCTTAAATGTAAGACCTCGAAATAGAAGTGGTGTACATGGTTAGCACATCCTTCAGATGACTGAGTATCAGACTGGGACAGCAACAGGTTTTCATGAGCAAACATCAAATCAATAGCACCATGAACCTGTGAACTGTATATAAACGATAGAAATGGCTGATATCAACCTTTAGTTGGTGAAGCTTCTTGTTCTGGAGCTTTAAGTTAAGCATTTTGGCCATCTTCATCTTCTATTTACAGTCTTCGACAATTTTGCTCTAAGCTTGCTGGGTAAGCACCCTGGAGGTTAATCACAGAGCTAGATACATCAATATTTTACCGCTATTTCCTTCAGAAAGATGGCCCTGCTCCATGCCACTACAACCCACAGACCAAACCAGCTAAAGCCATCACTTCCTGTTTCAAATCCACGTTGCCGCGGCTACACGGTGTGCACTCAGTGAGTCTTATTTACATTTCTTGTGTTTTTCTACATGAGTGATTACTAATTTAAGACTTCGTATTTTACATTAGCTGCATTAGAACATTTTTATGTTATTAGGTGCTTTTTCAATTTGTTTAAATGATGATCAGATTTTTACATGCTTTTAATGGAAATTCATCTGATTTTAAAGGGATTAGTTATTAAACGGGATTTAGATAACTCCTGTAAATAAAATATAACATCACAAGATTATGTAACAGATAAAGAAATCAAACACACACTGAATTTATTTAATGGGGCACGGATAACACGGACTGGAGACAGATTAAAAGAGAAAGCAGATGCAAAGCAAAACAATGAGTCTAGCAGGCGCGGACGATTCTAATTTTGCATAAGACTGCAGGAGGAAAAGTCCTAAATAACTTCGATAGAGGGTTGAGGCACAGATGGCAGGATATTTAGTCAATAGTGATCAACTGGTTAGTGTTTCCGTAAGGAAAGTGCCTAAAATAACAGCTGCATTTAGGAAATATGGCCAACAATTTGATGCATTGCACAGTTTTGGCTCGCAGGTATTACTCATTCATATTCTGAGCTCATTATTTGAAACATTGACCATATTTATTTATTGCATATAAGTATGGACCATTGTAACAGTATGCATAGAGCAGAATATAGAATAAAAGAGCAACTATTTCTATCAGATTGTTTCATCAGAGTCTATAAATTATTACAGATACATTAGGGTTCAACCTGTAGTAACATCCATACATTACGATACTCATAGACATGCCTTTTGTATTGCGAATCAATACAAAGTTGTTCTAATTTATAATCTATATACTGTGAACATTTCCATTCCGATGGAGTGCTCTCTTTCAGGAAGACAATGCCTCCAATCGTGGGCCGTAGAGTCTCACTGAACGATCTTATAAGAAAGCTAATGGTGTGAATCGTATGATTAGGCTTTCAGCTGAACACTCATGGGTGATTTTTAGATGGATGTGATAGAAACCGCTCTGCACCAAACACCAACTGAGGGGATATCTTCTGAATGAATGGCGTTCCCTTCCTCTTGTAGTGTTTGGAGTACTTGGATATTAAATACTGAGATGTGTTGAAGCTTAGACCCCATATTGCGTACACTTTATGTTTGTTTCTTTGGTTGCAGTCTCCTGTTTGTTAGCAATCAAAGGTTACAACATTTAGAATTATTTGAATTCATACTAGAAAGCTACAAACTGACAATATATCATAAATTGAAAAGTAATTACAGTTACTTGTGTATTTCACAGAACACTCCAGGACCGGGGACCTACGATCCTTTCAGGAAGTCGTTTGCACAAAGATGTTAAGGAGCCGTCTTTTCCATGATACAAGCATCCCTGCATTCAGTCATTGTTTCAACTTACAGAGTGAAGTCACATAATCCAGTGTTTTAAATATAAGATAAAAGTAAAATCATGGCTGCATGAAAGAGGGAAAACCTTTGGTCTTTTATTACTTGGAGCAACGTTTATCTGCATGTCAGTGAGGGATTTTGTGGTCTGCCAACAACATAATCAGCTACATTCGTCGTGCTCAAATTGCTTTAGTGACGCCGGCCAGGGAAGCAGAATGATCTTATCTGCAACAAAGGGTACTTCATTCCACTTAACTACATGTTCCCGGTATTGCGCCCTCCCTTCATCTCTCTTCCCTCTCTCGCTCCTCTTTCCCTCTCTGTTGGCAGTCAGGCTGCCTTTGCCTTCCTACTATCTCTGCCCTGCGATGCACTCAGGAGGAGGAATGCTGCTCAGCCATGCGTCACATGCACATAGCTTAGTGTGGCATGCTGCACCCTCAGATAACACATTCGGTATTAGAGGCCAAGGCAGTGGCACACAATAAAACAGCTATTCTTATCGCTACCTACTCCACATACTCGCTCTTTCTTTCAACAAAACAAACAAGCTTGGGACACGGAGAGCAGCGCAGATAGGAATCGCCTCTAAGTGAACATAATGCTGTTGTAGATTACCATGCAATAGGGGATAGGCACAGATATAACAAACAAGTTGTTACTGTTAGGAATCTGGACACTGTTATTTACCCAGACAGGACTTTTGCTGAGCATGCATGCACTGCTTTATTGCAGAGTTGTTGAGGGAACTGAGGTGTACTCAGCTCTTCGGCCCAGCCAGACTCTGTTAATGAGATCCAGGGATTAAAGCCCACTTTATTAAGTATTTGAGTGTTGTGTTAAGTACAACCAGAGATGGGCGTTACTGTAATCTGATTACTTTTTTCAAGTAACGAGTAATGTAAGGGATTACTAATGCAAAAATGGTAATTAGATTACCGTTACTTTCCCGTAGGAACGCTGCGTTACTAAAACCGTGATTTTTTTTGCTAGAATGTCTCATGACAGTGACGTAAGCGAGTGCGGCGTTTGTGACAACAGCTATGTGCAGATCAACAATGGATCATATATCGAGCGCGGGAGAGAGTATGAGCGTGCAGCGTTTAAAGCGTGGAAGTACTTTAAGTTTGAGTCCATAAAAAGTGACAAAAACATTAGTGTCCGTTGTGCGTGGGAAGAAAACGTATTTTTACAGCAAAAAAACCCCCCTAAACTTCCAAGCAAGCACCAAGTGCGCTACGACGTGATGGGAAACTCACAGAGAAACTTGTGGATTCTTCAACTGACCGCTGCGGCACACCTGACCCAAGGTAAACCTCCACCTACCCCACTCCTGCTTTTCAGGTGAAAATAGAGCAAAAGGACCGCTAGTCTTTGACTTTATTTATTTTCTGCTGTGTTTCACTTGCATCTATTTGAAAGAGTGAGTGTAAACACACAAAAAAATATTTTATTTTATGTGCTGGAATGTGCAGAAAATGGGTTTAAATGTTAAACAAATTTCTTCCAGTCAGACAATGTTGCATATAATTAAATTTTTGCTTGATGCATAAAGTTAAAAGATTTAAAGTTTTAAAAAGAGACTTTTCCATTTGATTACATTTTGTATGATGGATTATGCAGAAAAAGTAGAATTGGGCTGAAAGATCTATTTCTTTATCACCTATTCAGGTTGTAAATCGTGTTTTTAAAAAGTAACTAAGTAACTAAGTAATTAATTACTTTTGAAAATAAGTAATCAGTAAAGTAACGGGATTACTTTTTTGGGGAAGTAATCAGTAATTAGTTACTAATTAGTTTTTTCAAGTTACTTGACCAACACTGAGTACAACGCATAAAGTAATATTGTAAGGACGAAGAACAGTTATGTTAAAGCTGATTCACAGAAAAGAAAATCGTCCAGAATCTGTAAATTTCCCATCAAGTGTTTGAGCACCAGTAGCTACCTCACTTTAAAAAAAAGCATACCCTAATCTCTTTGCTAGTTGAACACTGAAGCTGCACTCACCTATACTCTTCATATTCATGGGGGATCAAGTGGATTTTTGTAATCACGCAATCGCATCTTCCTTCATCTGTGTGAAATATTTTAGGGCTTTTCAGCCCTTTGCTTCGTTCTTATGCGTAGGCCCAAACAGCAGACTTACAAGCTATTTATCTGGCTGATGTATTCACAGGGAAACTTTCAGCAGGTAAAAAGAGACTCCGGAGAGTCATTGGAGACCAACTATACCAGCGGTCTCCAACCCCCGGGCCACGGACTGGTACCAGTCCATGAGCCGTTTGGTACCGGGCCACAAGAGTTGAGGCTCGGGTGTGAAATGTATGGTTTTCAGGGTTTTTATTGTTTTTTTAAAAATAGTTTTTATCATTAACTCCCTGTGTCTTTTCCTGTGTATTATGAATAAATCTTTTTTTTTGGGGGGGGGGGGGGGGTACCGGTACTGTTTTTATTTTGTTGTATTTATCCACAACACCTTATAGGCCAGTCCAAAATATTATCGGACATAAATGGGTCCGTAGTGCAAAAAAGGTTGGGGACCGCTGGTCTAGACCAGTAGAGTTTCATGGGTATCCTTGTTTTTACCAACTGGTCACAGCAGATGGCTGACCCTGCCTGAGCCTCGATCTGCTGGAGGTTTCTTCCTGTTAAAAGGATGTTTTTCCTTCCCACTGTCACCAAGTGCTTGCTCATAAGTGGTCGTGTAATTGTTGGGATTTCCTCTCTAATATTGTAGAGTCTTTATTTTACAATACAAAGCTCATTCAGGGAATTTATAATGGATTGGATTTATATAGCGCTTTTCAAGGCACCCAAAGCGCTTTACAATGCCACTATTCATTCACTCTCGCATTCATACACTGGTGAAGGCAAGCTACAGTTGTAGCCACAGCTGCCCTGGGGCAGACTGACAGAAGCGAGGCTGCCATATCGCGCCATCGGCCCCTCTGGCCAACACCAGTAGGCGGTAGGTGAAGTCGGTAGGTGAAGTGTCTTGCCCAAGGAAACAACGACCAGGACAGAGAGCCCAGGGATCGAACCGGCGACCTTCCGGTTACAGATACGCTTCCCAACCCCCTGAGCCACGGTCGCCCCAAAATTTGCTCTTTGCAAATAAAACTGAATTGAATTGAACTTACAATTTCAATTTAGCACAGCTGATTGTATCTAAGCGTTGCATTTACAGCTTATTGTTTTACCGAACGACTGAATGATGCTAGAAAAACACCCATTTAAATGCATCTTTCACTGCTGTAGTCCATGAAGTGGGACTAATTCACTAGGTCTGGTTCAGTGTGTTAAAATGGAGGATTTCCACAGTGATTTTTCACATTATCATTCCAAGCAGACCATAAACATCTGCGAGGTAACAAAAAACACCACTGACAATTCAGCCAGCTGCTGTGGAAGAGGTTACGAGCTACTTCTGAGGCATCCGGCTGAATCTTTTATGTCTTGACATGACTATTTGGGACGGTGGTCATGGAAGTCTTGTGCAGCACTATCATAGCACATCTACTTAGACAACAGTTAAAGCCCTCCCACACACACATACACACACACTCTGTTTTCCTTCAGTTGCTGACACTTAAAAGCTTGATGAGGTTGAAGGGCCAGTCTCTTATTCCCCCTGTCATTATTCCAGAGACAAAAGAGGATACACTACCACTCAGAGTGGAAGGCAATCTTATTAACACGGGGCTTTGCATACACTCTCTGGAGAGCTGGATCTCCACAGTCAGCACTTGCAAGGAAGATACAGTAGGAGAGATATGTGTGCGTGTTTGTTTGTGTGTAACAAACAGCCAGAATGGCCTGCGGTCAAGGCACCAAGCCGCCAGTAATCTCTGACTCCGTCAACCCCTGGTGCCCTTCCTCCCTTCTCATCTAAATGATCTCCACAGTACAGCACTGATCTCTGACATATGCCTCATACTGACGACTTAACACCCTCCACCTCCCACAGCCTGCCTTGACCACAGGCACGGCCAGGCACCCGCTCCTCTGTTGTCAATCAAGCTCACCCTCGTAGATGCACGGTGCATTAAAATAAACACTTGCACATCCGTGCAATGCAGCGAATGCACACGCGCTTGTGATCTTTAGCTTTTTAAAAATGCGCTTTGCAAACTGATGCGCAAACCTGCGAGCACGTGCACACACACTCATTTCTTAAAGGCTCTGTGGGGAATCAACATAATCCAACATATCAATTTTTCTTAATCTATGTACGAGTACAAACATCAAAGTAACACAACAAATCCTGCCACACACACATTGTCCTTCTTTTTGTTTCTTACCTCTGCTAGTTTTTCATGTGGCGGCAAAGGTGTTTTAAGCATGATTTCAGTTGCGCTGGCACAGTGGAATTCTCTCATTTAATGGGTACAAGAACATCTGGTGCCAGGGTAAGTCGTACAAGCAGCCCAAACATCAACTCCTCTTTCTGGGAACAGCTTAATGAGATCCGGTCGCCATTTAGAAGCAATGCAGCGCATCGCTGAACGTCTGGAATAAATCTGTGTTTTTGGCAGCTTACAGCAAGATTTGACCGTGCTACTCAGCTCCACCGTTGGGCCAGAGTTGAGGATGTCAAATTAACAGCTAACACTAAACAACATGCTGAGAAAATGTGACCCGGCTTCAGAGCGATGACGAAGGCAGACCACTGGAATTTTCAAAGAATGTGAGGTTACTTAAAAATACTCTAATCCAGCACTGGTGTGGGACTTCTTATTGGTTTGTTAAGTCCCAGCTAAAGTTCTCCAAACAAATAAACCCTTGAGTGCAGCCATTGTTTATTCACTGACATTGCGTTGAGTTAAAATGGCCCTGCAGTACTAGCTCCATCTGTATAACACATCACCTTGAAACACCAGGAGTGAGGATAGACAAAGATATTTGCAGGTTTATGTTCAGAGGGCTTCAGGCTCATTCACTTTCAACACTACAGCCCTACACTAAGGGTGACGACCAAGGAATTTAGCAGGCGGTCCGACACACCGGGAGGTTAACTAGGTATCCTTTCACCGCCCATCTCAAGCTGCTGACAGACACAAAGGAGGTACATTACACTTCTATTAAATGACATTTAAAAATTTAATCAGCTCCAATGAGCGACTGTTAGTGAACAAGGGGGTCATTGTTTAAGTGGGTAATGGTGCTGGCGCTGGCGCACAGTGTGTGGAACGTGGACCAACAGCGCTGGAGGGCTATCAAGTTTTGGATCTGGCGATTGATGGAAGACAACAAACTGCTGGCCAGGCTGCTGTTTACTGTGGCGTTATTGGGCCTGCTTGCTTGAAAATTTCAGCCTCATAAAAATGAGTGCCAGAGCATGTCCAAAAAATGACGCTGGCAGCAGGGTGGCAACAATGTAAGTAATATAACACCTATTTTATATCAATAAGCAGGTATATCAGATATTCTAGTGTCTGGCAAAGGATTTTAGATGGTGCATGTAGATTCTTTCAGAGCTACAACTGACCTTATTCACTCAGGAAGGTGGAGGGCTAGGTTAATAATACTAGAAAGGTTAGCAACTTGTATCCATAGCTAGCTAACAGTGTTGGCATCCATCTATCAGCAGTGGCAAAAAATGTCTTGTATGCCAACCTGTAAACACTTTTTGTCAGGCTGTAACACTGGGAATTGTAACATAAGAGTCAAAATTGTGGAATGGCACTAAAGTAAATATAGCTCTGATATCTGTTTGTTAAATGTAAATTTAAGGCTAGCATAGCTTAGTACAAAAATCTATTTTGCATTATTAAAAAAAATGGCATAAATTCCACAACTTTGGACTTTACACACTGTGTTAAATATCGACCTTTTGAAGTTACAGTAAACAGATTTACTTACCTTTAGAAAAAAAATCCTGTTCCTCTATTAGCTTAAACTTTATGCTAGGTCAAGCTAACTGCCTACTAGCTAGTACAGTAAGTCTGCAGAAAGCACGCAGTCATGAGAAAAAATGTTAGATAAATCTTTTAGCCAACCCTTGAAAATGACACTCATGGATTTTATGATGATACATTTTCATTATAGCCAAAAGTATATTGATTCAGGCAGATGCTAATTTGAAGCTATTAACAGCACCATAGTGTAACTCATAGTAAAACTACTGACAAACATTTATTGAGTTTTTTTGTTTGTTTTTTTTAACTGAAAATTCATCTCAATCATCAAAACATTTTAATTTTAATTTTACAAATGATTTTTACAGCATTTTGAATACATTCTTATGTCAACACGTGAACACTGAAAATGCTCGAACACATTTTCCCCTTGGGGATCAACTCCGACGCATCTGTCATTTTATTAATAAATGAGATTATGAAACCACATCTGATCCTTATAACCTCCATCACACCCCTCACCCATCCATGACTCCCCAGCCTTGTTTGGTCATCACAGTGATGGTTTACGGTTTCCTTGTTGGCGCCCCGCAGCAGCAGCACCGCCCAGCCCGTGCCCTCCATGTGCCCCTGCCGGGTTGGCATCCACGTTGATGACCTGAATACCACGCTTGCATAGAAACCTCCCCCAAAACGGTCACCGCGGTTCATGTACGTTTGTTTATCATGAGGTGTGGAGGGTGTGTTGCTCAGGTATGAAAGTGACACCAGAGTGATGTGCATGGGTGGCATCACAGTGACAGTGTAAATATGAATGTGTGTACATGTGTGTGTATACTAAATGTTTAAGCATATATACTTGTGCTGTACCTCAAAATGACTTCATCGCATGTCTCTCATTGTCAGAGTATGTGTGTATCTTTGTGCACCATGTAATACTTCACTCCTTCCCCTTGAGGATTAGACCATTCATCTCCCGAAGCCCCTGTGTAGGTGTCTCTCACGGTGCTAATGAGGAGAGGACGGAACAAGGGAGAGTCAGTGAGTGAGGAGGGAGAAAGAGTAAAAATAGACTATTCCGATGGCAGAAAAGAGGCGATAGTGATAGATAATCTCCATGTCCAAAAATCGAAGTATTGATGAATGAGGGATTTTCATGCCAAGAGCGATCGGGGCGTGGGCGGCTCTTTTAAAAAAAAAGAATACAGGGAAGGTAGAGATTGGTGCTTGCAACACTGCAGGGAGGGAGAAGAACAGACGGCTTTTTTTTTCTCTAAAAGCAAAGCCAGGGACTCTTCCCATAACACAAATCAATTTACACCAGCCCGAGACATTGATTATAGCTGGTTCATTCCTCACATGGTAGCAGCAGACATCAAACAGACACTGTCAAACTTGTAAAACCACACGTCGTGTATGTGTGTGTGTAGTGACTGTTTGTGTCTTCCCACTGTATATGTATGCTGTTCAGAGGACCAGATCTCTCTCCACTTCCCCAGTTACTCAAACAAGGGGATGGCTGCTAGGCAACGAAGCCACATCACATCACATCAGCCAAGCTGGGAGAGGGCAAGAGACATAGAGGGTTAGCGGGAGCGAGAGAGAGCGAGAGAGAGCAATAGAAAGAGGGAGGGAAAGGAGGAGGGAGTTTGGAGGCAGAAAACTGTGCTGGCAGTATTACATAAGCCAGCAGCCCAGTCCCACTGCTCACATTTATGTGGTTAGGCACTCGGAAGTGATGCCCATTAGTCACAAGTGACAAGGCAGGTGAAGATACAAAATCCAGCAGTGATTTTTAAAAGCCATTGTTGTTTATAATGGACGGCATTATGAACAGATGAGTCAAGCACCCCCCACCCCCCACCCCCACCCCACAAAACACACACACATACACACACACACACACATACCCATGCATATGTGCATGGATGAGGGCCTACTGTACCGTACAAACAGAAGATTGCTAACATCCCAGAGGGATCATTCAGAGGGCGCAGATACACATGTATTAAAATACGTCATGTACACACATATAATGATGCCATATGGAGTGACGTGTTCATGCTGGTTCTTTTGAAGATGAGCAGGAGGGAGTGTTTGTGCCTGCATGCGTGCATAAAAACCTACACCAGTCAAGGCCATCATCAAAAATACATCAAAGGTCCAAATAATAATGAAGTGGAGCTGCTGCTGTGATAAACAGCATGTACAATATCCACCTATCTGCACTGCCACATGTATCAGAACACAACAACATGCTTTTTATGTCAAGATGTAACCGGCACATCTCTGAATTTATGAACCCGGTGATTGCGATCATTAAAAATATCCCTCCATAGACTCCATAGGAGATTTACAACAGAACGCTACTTATGCTAAAATATTAACTTTCTATACAGCCGTCTTTTATATGCAAAGACCTAAAGCCCTCTCTTTCTTTATCCGCACAAACTGCATTAATACAATTGGTGGTGTTAGAAGCTAGCAATGTTCACATATAACTGTGGAGCAATTAAACTGATAATTATCAAAGAATCAAAGAAAGTTGCTGAGATTAATTACTTTTTGAAGTTGAGGTAAAAGTGATTTGTTAAATGCTTTGTTCTTTAAAATATACTTGATGAAGGAATGGCTAAAATTTTGGAAAACAAACTAAAGTTAGATGAGTAAATAAATACCACTCAAACTTAAACCCTTAAACCTGAAGTCACATTAGCTTAAGAAAAATATGAAACACGAGGAGACAGCTCACCTAGTTCAGTCCAAAACAGCAAAATAAATAAAAATAAATATTTTTCAGAAAATGAAAACTTATATCTTCAATTTAGTGACCTGCAGCACACAGGGATGGAAGCACCCTTCCTGAGACTGGTTATGCTGGAGGTCTTTTTTCTTGGTTAACTGGGAATTCTCCAGACCAAGTGCACTTACTTGGTCAACTTGTTTTTTTCTTTTGGTTGAAAACAGTCTTAATATTCCCACAATTCATAATTTACATAGTCCTGCAAAGCCCCAGTTGGCAAGTGGCTGCTGGAGACTGCTGCACCAAAAACCTGATTGTCATCATTATCTTGTCCGGGTTGTTTGTAATTTGCATGAAAGACACAACTTTTACTTCAACTTTGGGCAGTCTCGATCTTCTGTTTGTGTTGAACTTTTCAGTTTCACTTCTACTCGGCAAGTGTTTGCAGACAAGTTTACAAACTACAAACCTGACTGTGGCAACCTGGTAGCAACCAAATCAGTCAAATCAAGGTCTTTCATGCTGCATAATTTACCTCTTTGCAACCAATTATATGCTTGCGACCACCAGCCACTTAAAGCAACCACTTGCCAACTAGTTGGGGAAATAGATACTATTTTATTTTGTCTTCAAATATTGTAAATACACGAGTGATACCAGTCTGTTCATCTCCCCAACAGCAAGAAAACAGACCCAATACCCAAAACTAACTTTTGATTTAAAGCTCATGTTTTCATTGTCTTTCTTCAGCTCATCATTAGATTTTAGCCAAAATCTTCACCCCAACCCAAACCTCCATGCCACTGCAAGGCCGTCATCTCAGAGCTCTCTGGGGATGACAGTGAAGGGACGGACGGGACTGGAGGCCTCCAACTCCAGGGCTGTCAAGAAGCAGTCGGGGGCCTGGTTGCAATCCCGAGACTGAAGAGCTTCACCCAGTCCACTCCACGCTTCGTGGGAGGTGCTGTGGATCTGAACCGCATCACGCAGAACCTTCTCGCCTAGGTGGACACGCCCAGTTTTCACCAGCAGACGGCCCTAAATGAACAGAATGATGGAGAAGTGCAGGAAAAAATTGTTTTACATTTACGTGCATTAATGTCACACTTCATAAGTTCTTTTCAAAACCTTAAAACTCTCTTTGCACAGAAAGAAGTGTCCTGCTTAGAAAACAAAAACTGGATTTCTCTTAAACCTTTGGGAAAAGAAGTAACTAACGAGTAAACTTATTTACATTTTTATTTTAAGCTAGCTGGGTTTGACACATTAAAACTGAATAATAATCACTTTCAAAAAGTTGGAGGATAAAAGCTGACCTTTGGCATACTCTAATGTTCACAGAATGGAGATTTTACATTTAATTTTAGTACCTAGTTGCTCATATTATGTTTTTACTCTAAATGTCTACCATCAAAACGTTTTTATGGCATGATAAGATCAAGCTAGCAGATGGTGGCTTTTTGCTAAAAACCCAAATCTTGGATTAGAATGCCTGCTGTCCTGCAGACGAGTCAGGATGACAAAAAACAAAAACGGAAACACAAGAGTTGTATACAGCTGGGATTGTACAGCTGAAGGGAGAAAATCCACAAATGATGAGATTAGGAGTGACCTTCTGCAGAAAGATGATGCAGTATGTTAGTGTGCACACAGTAACACGTGCACAAGCGCACACATACGCTGATGAAAACTGATAGCGGGCTTAGGGTTAGCGAGAGAGACGGCCTGAAGGGATCCTTTAAGTAGATGCGAGTTACTTGCTCTTCCTGCAGATGATTTGCCAACGCAGACTGTCACTTTTTGAATGACTTAACTGTGTTTTTCTGGGTTTGGGTTTGTCATAACATAATTATCAATTAAAATATTTTCAGACGGAAATAATAAAAACGGTATTGTTTAGCATCTGTGTACCTTTTTTTTTTTTTTAGCACAAATGCAAGCCCAACACCGATAATCGAAGTCTGTGAGAAATCTCAGAATTATTGCGGACTCATTTGAACCTCTTTATTATTATTACAACAGTCACATGTTCCCAGAATGCTGTGTAACTCTATCCATCCATGCTCTACCACTTATCTCCATTTGGACACAGACATTTTATTCACCCCAGCTACCTCTTCCAATTAATCCAGGGGAATACTGAGTCGTTCCCAAGCCAGTTGAGAGGTATATTTTCTCCAACAAGTCATGGGTCTGCCTTGGGGCTTCCTCCTGGTAGACATGCTCCGAACACCTCGCCTAGGAGGCATCCAGTAGACATCCTACTCATTCAAGTCGGCTGGCTCCTTTTGATGTGGAGCTGCAGCGGCTCTTAAAGGACCGAGCTCCTCACCCTATCTCAGAGATAGCCCAGCCACCCTTTGAAGGACACTCATCTCCACCACTACAATAACTATTAGACAAAAAATGTAAGTTTTCCCCTTAAGCAGCATTAAAAAAAAAACGTCCTCACTGATGTGAAAGTTACCTGAAAAGGTTTAATTCATGAGTTATTAAGTATTACCACTATAATGACATTGCTCTACCAAGTATGATTTTGCTAATCATCTCCCATGTTAAATGGTGCCTTATAAAACTGCAAATTGTCTGAATGCATATGTGATAGATTTTGAAGGTAAAAGGTTACAGGGAAAGATAAAGGTTTACAATGCAGCTAGCATGTAGCACTGGGAGTATTTGCTTACCACCACTGTTAGCCAGTGGCATCCCATGAGAGCTCATAACAGACCATTAAAATTTGCCATTGTAAAAGGAATCTTTCTCCTCTCATGTTAAAGAGTGGTCTGCATCCATCCTTGAAATAACTACTATTTTGTTGCCTATTGTCTCTGGAAGCAAGATTAACTCCGTTTCACTATGGTCTCACCCACAGGCCGTATCCAGGTCCCAAAAAAAGGAGACCGGCAGCCTTTTCTGGTTGTTTGCACATGCACAACGTGGATAAACGTCTGGTTTTTGGCAGGAAACTGATGCGAGACGAGCATGCTAGACAAGCTGCTGTTAGCTCTGCTTTCACTGTCGAGATCAGTTACCGTCTGGCCATTGTGTGGAAACTCTGTGATTTATGAATGTAACAGATAAGTTTGTTCTTACTATCTACCTAGGCCAAAAGACTCCACCAACACTTTAACATTAACATAAATCACTTGCTTGACTGAATGTACAAGATCAAACCAGCTGTTTTGTTAATACACCACTTTCATTTTTCAGTAATCATTTTAATCCACCTGTACATACTGATGGTTAACCATGTCACACAGTTTTCAAGTCTTTCAATTCAGCTGTAGTTTTTATTTTGTAAATATATTTAACATACTTTTTAAAAATCGAGGTCAAGCCACATACCACTGATGTTAGTCATGCTTACGTCTCACTACACACGTGAAGTTGTGCACTCCAGGTGCAACCACTGGTAAATGCATCCTCCACTGGTCTCTTGTAAGTTTTACTCATTACTAATATTATCAAAGCCTCAACAAAAGACTTTTAACCAAAAACACAGAGACCAGCTTATATCAGATTCACTGTTTCATGTATTCAGAACAATGTTATGGCCAATACAGGCAATCACTGTCATTAGTCATCTTAAATGTCCCTTTTATGCTTATTTACAGCTCCATGATTTTTGGACTCTACTACAGTAGCTTTGCATGATTCACTGTTGAGAATAATCCCTATTATTTAATACTGGGCGGTCATGTCGTTATGTAAAAGTAAGGAAATATAACAATAATAAGGAAAAACTCTTTAATCTTCAAAAGTTCCAAACTTTGGCAAATTTTTAAGTTTACACAGATGGTATTAAATTGTCCAGAACATTCAAAGACATTGGTATGGTCCTGTACAGAACGTTATTTTCCCAAAAAAGCTCATTTGCAGTGGGCGGTGACTATTACCTGAGGCTAGACCAGGAAGTGTGGTAGGTATGCATGCGCCCACTGGTTTTGCACTTCATGAACATACTCTACATACTATGTATACAGTATGTTCATAAACAATCCACGGTTTTCCTTTACAAAAAGCTGAGGAGAGGAAAGAATGAGCTATAGCTGGCATTTTTGGTAATCTGTAAGATCATTACCACTGATGTGCATATATTTAAAAAATGTATGTGCAAAAGAGAAGAACATTGTGGATGATAACTGTTGTCACCATGTTAAAGATCATATCACTGCTTAGGTTTTGTCGTTTTGTAGCACAGCTCCATGGGGAGTCTGACACAACACAACCTCATGCAACTGACCAACTGCACAGAGTCAAATCTGCCTCACATATAAGCATCGTCTAAAGGCGCGCACACAAGCTCCAGTGTCACATGCATACTCAAGGTGACAACAGGGAACGAGTCTTGCACAATCATCCCTTGACTTACTCTGACTATCTGTTACACACACACAGGAACACACACACACACACATACTCTGAGATGGCCTGAGGTCAGACAGACGAGTCTTGTTATGCAGTCTCTGCTCACAAGCTTGAGATTAATTGGGCTGAAATTCACAAAGCTGTCTAGGGGCTCTGATGCAACTTTCAATAAGAGTGCACACTCTGCCTTCCTTCTTTCCTCTGCTCTCCTTTTTCTCACTTCTGCTGGGTGGAATACATGGAAAAACAACAAAACTGTTGGTACGGAGAAATGCAGGATGTGCACACAGGTCTCCAAGCTTGTAAAAGTGTGTACAAACGTGTGCATCAGTGCACACATGTGCAGGGATGTATGATACAGTCCTTGCTGCTGGTTTGGTCACTAGCTTCCACGTCTCACTATCTGTGCCCTTGTCTCCAAACTCACATTGGCTACATTGTTCCAACATTTTTTTGGTATTAACAGTTGACTACTGGACTAACACACACACCAACAGTCTTAGCCTTCCACTGTAACCT
The DNA here is from genome assembly GCF_056152115.1 of Neolamprologus brichardi. NCBI lineage: Eukaryota > Metazoa > Chordata > Actinopteri > Cichliformes > Cichlidae > Neolamprologus > Neolamprologus brichardi. Next base: position 26,435,522 of record NC_142116.1, on the reverse strand, counting down.
ATATCTTTTAGGCTGTTAACTATGGAAAAGTTGATGTTTATAGGTCAGTCAGCTTGACCGTACTGTACTTAATATACAGTACTATGTTTTACAGGAAGCCATTTCCGTATTTAACTGACAGACATTCCAGTAAATTTCAGTGTTTCTTGTAAAACACTGAAAAACTGTTTTTTTCTTCTTTAAGTAAGATAAAAAAAAAGGGCAGATTGTGGAATGTGGTAAGCTCAGAATAACAGATGGGAAATGTCTAACTTAGGGGTATGAGGAGATTTAGAGGAAGTATGTTTCTAAGCTGCTTGTTGACAGTTTATCTGTGAAACCAAGGACACTCCTGTGTGGCGACTCTGGCTGCAGCAGGGAACAGTAGTTAGGCTGAATAGTCAATATGATTAATAAATATACTGACAACATTAAGATCCAGACACAACATAATGCTGGATTTGCTTGTAAATACCAAAAGCTGAATTTCCACTTTTGAGCAAATTGACCAATTGCATCCCATCTCTGTTGTTTTTTAATCATAACGATTATGAGCCCCATCCACTCAACATTTAGGACACATTATGCTGATGGTTTATAGTGCATTCATGGAGTAAATGAAATATGGACTCCAATTCCCCTCAAGTCAGAATAACAATATATAGGAAGAACGTAAGCCCAGTTAAATTCATGTATTGCATGTTCATTTTTTACTGACAATCATTTAACTAAGGCTGTAGTAAGTAGTGTTCTCGCTGCTGTAGTGAAACAGGCCTAGAAACAATGCAATCGGCTGGAAACCTCCGGTCTCTGGGGTAAAATGTATATTTACTGCAGCGGTAGTTCTGATAACAAGTCTGGTAAAGCCTTTATCTTCAAAACAGACGAGCACAGAAGGGGAAAGAACAACATTCACACTTAGGATACTGAGCCTTCCAAAAAGCACATGGATGTGATTCCAGGATCAGAAGGCCAAATCAAAACTAGAGCTTGCTAATTGACAGTTATTAGCAATTAGTTGGCTCCCCTCTTTTTCTAGTGAAGGAAACGATAACGTTTCATGAGAACAAAACAGAATGTGACTGGCACAAACTCAAGAGATGATTAGCACCAGCATCTGGCTCACAACAGTGTTAGTTATGTCTCAGTCACAGTAGAATAAAAACAACAACCACCTGTGACAAGTAAGAAAATCAGTGTCTGAAATGTTTTCTTTCTGTGACTGATTGTAAACAGTTACAGTGACAAACTTACTGCACAGAGGTTGACCAGCAATGCAATAAATGACAAATGGTGACCACTTTGGATTAATAAGGCAATTGAACAGGTATTTTGATGGGAGGCAACTTATTGCCAAATAATTGCAGTCTGACTCAGACTGATTGGAAACACATTTTTGAAATAATTGTTATTTAATTCATACATTTAGACAAATTGTCAACGCATTGGCATCAATCTGAGTTAATTGGAGACAATGAGTGCAACTCAGCTGTCATGCATCTCTTTGCTGGTTTCTGACTTTTTGCAAATCTCATATTTCACCCTAGAGTTAAATCACTGTCATTTTTCTTTTTTAAGTTTTAAAATTAAGTTTAAATTCTGAATTTAAGTTTTAAATCTCTGAAGTCATAACTGATTAGATATGCAATTTCTGCCAATTTATCACAGTGAATCACTGTTTTATCATAAACAGGTAATTGCTCTCATTTGATTGCAGACCGGTAGCAGACTGATAGTAGACTGACATCATATTTTATCTTCATCTTGACACACCAAACATGCTTTGAAGACGCCAACTGGCTGCAATTATTTACAAACCTGGTCCCCATCTTTGAAGCAAGTATTATAAAGCCAACAAGATCACATGGCCATTGTACTTGCTCGCAGGGGTTTTGGCTGCACCGCTGTCTCCAACAACTGTATTCCCCAGTGTGACTGTTCACTACTGAGCAGACAAGATTTTAAGAAAGCATTTTGCAACATCTTCTTTGGCAATGAATGCACAGATATGAGACTGAAATTAATGTCCTTGGAAAGAAAGCAAATGCATGTTTATGAAACTACTAAACCGAGAAATAATTTTAGAGAAAGAAGAAGAGGACAGATTCTTGCTGAATTATTACAAGAAGAGAAATCCAGACACAGGACATCCACTAATCAAAGGGCCAAACACTCCTGCTGTCCACTTGTCTGAGGAAAACAGTGAAAAATGCTGACGGTTAAGCCATTGTTGCCCAGTGTCATTGGTGTGCATGTGTGTGTGTCTGTCTTTGGATCAAATTTGATTAGAAATTCAGCCAGTACAAATAATATATTGTGAGTGAGTGGGAGAGAGAACAAACAAATTCAAAAGCATTTCAATTGCCATCAAATGTTTCTGGCATTACGTGGAGAAAACTGGTATCTAATAGTTGGTCTTTAATTACTCCCAGCCATCTGTCTCCAGTTTTACCTAAAGCTGATCTCAGTGAGCTTGGCAGCACAGGTTTGTTTCTTTTCATGCCGTTTAAGCACAACCAAACTGAGCTGAGCCAAACTCTACGAGTGGGCACTGGTGTTTTCATCAGTCTTTCAAGCCAATTTTTTTAAGCAAACTTTTGAAATGCTTCAAACTACAAACAACATTTAATTAAGTGAACGTCCTTCGACTAGACTGAAGAGAAGGGGGGAAAAAGGCTTCCTGGATGTCGCAAACAAGCACACCCAACAGAGATTTGATTATAGAATTGATTAGCATTGGGGAAATGAGTTCTTGTTCTTTGGTGTCAGCATTATTATATTATTCATATTCCATACAGTACAAAGACAAAAAGAGGACTTTGTAATACTCTAGCATACCAACTGTAGCTAAGCAGGCTCCCCGGAGATTTATTAAGAATAATGTTCATTCGATAACTTCTTCATTACCAAAAACTTTTTCTGCCTCAATTGTCCGTAGTCATCGTAGTTTGCATACAAAGTACTTGGATACAACGCAGCCTAACTCTTAAGCAAAACATAGATTAAAAAGGTTTGTGGAGGCAGAATAATGGTCACATACTTAAAAGGCATAAACACAAAATCATTTTGGGATAAGATGATCATATGAATATTTTCACAGTTTTAAAAAAAGCAATAAAAAATTAACGTCTTTGAGACAGCGGAGAGACAGATGAACTCTAAATTTGGATTTGCAATCTGCTGTTGTCAGCCGTGCCGCCTACAGAGCTGTGACTGTCCAGACAATCCAGGAAATTAGAAGTTAAGGTACAAGTGGCTATATAGACTTGATCTAGAGAGAATTAAATGATCCTACAGTTTGGTATAGCACTCAAAACCATCTGCTGATCTATACACATCAACTACACACGAACAAGTCATGGCGTAATACCCTCGCATTCAACCAAGACGAGAGACTTTACTTGAACTTTTAATCAGTCAAGTCTGGACGGGCAGGTATGGGCACAGTGAGCCAAGATTATTGTATTTACCTCTGCCATGTTGGCTTGACCTGTCTTTGACCGCTATTGAATTAATATTAAGTAGTGCTGTCAGCATTAATCTCGTTGAAATGATGTTAACGCCATAACTGCATTAACGCGGCAAATCTCCGTTATTGAGTTAACGCGTTTCGCCCCGTGCATGGGGCTGCAAGGCGCTAACGCGCTAATGCGCTAACCGCGCTAATGAGCTAACTGCGCTAAAGCGTTGACGCCGTGCAGCCCTTGCACACGGCGATCCGGATTAATGAGCTAACGGAGATTTGCTGCGAAAATGCAGTTATGGCGTTAACGTCATTTTAACAAGATTAATGCTGACAGCAGTAATATTAAGTTTACTGTTTCTTCCATTGACAGCTCTGTATTTTGGGAGGCAAGTCGAAGCAGCTTTTCGAGGTTGTTAGACGTACTGCCATTCTTCAGTGTTTATTTCATAGAGCAAAAGTAAAGCAGAAGAGGAGCTTTGAGTTGTGGAAACGTATGTTGATTGATGAGATGGTGAATGTAGTGTGGGCACCTATCATTAGAAAATATATTAATGCTGGTATGCAAGAGCTCTTAATGTTTCCCTTAAAAAACCAAACAAACAGTAAATAAACACCAAGAACAATACGTGGAGAAATGAACCAAAGGCAGAGTCCAGATGTGTGGAGAACTATGACTTCAGTGAAATATGAAACTCTTTCAATACAGATCCCATCAGCTTGCTCAGAGTCATCCACCACTTGGCAAACAAACGTAGAATGAACATGTACAGCTTCAAACGTCCAAAACAGGGGGTGACATTGTATTGCCAACTGCTGGCCAGCCATTATATCTCTTTATATTTTGAAGGCATCGGGCACTAAAGGGTTAGAAGGTATCTAGTCCCACTAGGACCTCCACAGTGGGTTCTTAAGTGCAAACCCATCTGAGCTGGACTATTTTCTGTTGTGCTTTGAGTGTCTGACAGAATACTCAAGAAACTGTCAAAAGGCCCGATGCTCTTATCTAAACCTAACAGTATAACTTATTTCACACAAGTATTCCTTGAACTGAGAACTGTAGAAAATATTCTGACTCAAGGTTCCCAAAAGGTTCATGTGTGTCATGATAATCTACATACCGACTGGCTGTGATTTTATATTCAGCATTCAAGTAGTTGAGCGGTAATATTCCTGTTCCTAGCTCTCAAACAGAAAGGGAATAAGCAAGTTTTGGTGGAGGTGTTCCTCAAAGTGTACAAAAGGCCAATTCAATTCAATTTAATTCAATTTTATTTATATACCGCCAAATCACAACAAAAGTCGCCTCAAGGCGCTTCATAGATACAGAGAAAAACCCAACAATCATATGACCCCCTATGAGCAAGCATTTTGGCGACAGTGGGAAGGAAAAACTCCCTTTTAACAGGAAGAAACCTCTGGCAGAACCAGGCTCAGGGAGGGCGGGGCCATCTGCTGCGACCGGTTGGGGTGAGAGAAGGAAGACAGGATAAAGACATGCTGTGGAAGAGAGACAGAGATTAATAACAGATATGATTCAATACAGAGAGGTCTATTAATACATAGTGAGTGAGAAAGGTGACTGAAAAGGAAAAACTCAATGCATCATGGGAATCCCCCGGCAGCCTACGTCTATTGCAGCATAACTAAGGGAGGATTCAGGGTCACCTGGTCCAGCCCTAACTATATGCTTTAGCAAAAAGGAAAGTTTTAAGCCTAATCTTAAAAGTAGAGATAGAGTCTGTCTCCCGAATCCAAACTGGAAGCTGGTTCCACAGAAGAGGGGCCTGAAAACTGAAGGCTCTGCCTCCCATTCTACTTTTAAATACTCTAGGAACAACAAGTAGGCCTGCAGAGCGGGAGCGAAGTGCTCTAATAGGGTGATATGGTACTACAAGGCCATTAAGATAAGATGGGGCCTGATTATTTAAGACCTTGTATGTGAGGAGCAGGATTTTGAATTCAATTCTGGATTTAACAGGAAGCCAATGAAGGGAAGCCAAAACAGGAGAAATATGCTCTTTTTTTCTAGTCCCTGTCAGTACTCTTGCTGCAGCATTTTGGATTAGCTGAAGGCTTTTCAGTGAGTTTTTTGGACATCCTGATAATAATGAATTGCAGTAGTCCAGCCTGGAAGTAATAAATGCATGAACTAGTTTTTCAGCGTCACTCTGAGACAGGATATTTCTAATTTTAGAGATGTTGCGCAAATGGAAGAACGCAGTCTTACATATTTGTTTAATATGTGCGTTGAAGGACATATCCTGGTCAAAAATGACTCCAAGGTTCCTCACAGTGTTACTGGAGGCCAAGGTAATGCCATCCAGAGTAAGAATCTGGTTAGATACCATATTTCTAAGCTTTTCAGCGCCGAGTACAATAACCTCAGTTTTATCTGAATTAAGAAGCAGAAAGTTAGTGGCCATCCAAGTCTTTATGTCTTTAAGACATTCCTGCAGTTTAACTAATTGGTGTGTGTTATCTGGCTTCATGGACAGATAGAGCTGGGTGTCATCTGCATAGCAGTGAAAATGTATGCTATGTCTTCTAATGATGCTGCCTAGGGGAAGCATGTATAATGTAAACAGAATTGGTCCTAGCACTGAACCCTGTGGAACTCCATAATTAACCTCAGTGTGTGAAGAGGACTCTCCATTTACATGCACAAATTGGAGTCTATTAGATAGATATGATACAAACCTCTGCAGTGCAATACTTGTAATACCTACAGCATGTTCTAATCGCTCTAACAGGATATTATGGTCAACAGTATCGAATGCTGCACTAAGGTCAAGAAGGACAAGCACAGAGATGAGTCCACTGTCAGAGGCCATAAGAAGATCATTTGTAACCTTCACTAAAGCTGTTTCTGTGCTGTGATGAACTCTGAAACCTGACTGAAACTCTTCCAATAAACCATTCCTCTGCAGATGATCAGTTAGCTGTTTGACAACTACTCTTTCAAGGATTTTTGATATGAAAGGAAGGTTGGAGATTGGCCTATAATTAGCTAAGACTGCTGGGTCTAGAGATGGCTTTTTGAGTAAAGGTTTAACTGCAGCCACCTTGAAGGCCTGTGGTACATAGCCGATTATTAGAGATAGGTTGATCATATTTAAGATCGAAGAATTAATTAATGGCAGGACTTCTTTGAGCAGTTTTGTAGGAATGGGGTCTAAAAGACACGTTGATGGTTTGGAGGAAGTAATTATTGAAGTTAACTCAGAAAGATCGATTGGAGAAAAAGAGTCTGTCCCATCCTGATCTGTTTGGCATCGCTGGTTAATTTGGATGTCCAGGAGAATTTAGTACATAACACACACTCCTACCGAGATTAAAACATTTTAATTAATTACTTTCACTTTTGTTGGGGTGATATGACCACACAAATCTTCACGCACCTGGATGGCATGTTTGCGTGGAAAATACTGTGCGTTTGTTTGGGGGAAAAGCAGCACATACAGTGCGGCTACAGTTGACTCCTTCAAGTACATTCTCACCTTACAGCACATTACATCGCCTATATAAATATATACTGGAACAAAGTCCGACGCACAAACTTGCACGAACACATGTACCGACGTGGAAAGAGGAAAAGAATGAAGGACAGAGTTGATACTGGAGTCTGAGAAGTAAGGAAAAGAAAGAAAGAGAGGAAGGAAAGAAGTGTGAGTGAGCAAGAACGACCTAAACTGAGAACAACGAACAGAGAGAGAGAGAGAGGGGGGGGGGGGGGGGGGGGGGGAAGGGGAAAAAAGGAGAGGCGTCAAAGAAAAAGGAAAAAATAAGTGAGCCCAGATGAGCCATACATAGCAACGGAGGCACCAGCCAACTCCCAATCGTCTTTCTGTTTGCACCCCTCCCCGCATCCACCACCACCAACTCACCCACCCCATCTTCTCACTCTCTCACATACAGTCAGTCTCTCTCTCTCCCTCTCTCTCCATGGTTATCAGAGGTCGTGCTCAATAGAATAAATTTCCCTGGTTGCTAGGCAATCCCATAAAGCGGCGAGAACGAGCAAAGTGATATAAATAATGTATTTGCATTATCTAATCAGCTGACAACCACCCCCTCCCACATGCAGAGAGGAGAGAGAGTGCGAGCGAGTGAGACAGGCATGGGGGGGGGGGCATTTGATAATTGGAACGCGATTAATTCATTGAGCGCAAAGCCTTCGTCCTTGAGAGTATGCATGCATATGTGAAGCTGTGTACGAATATGGGTTCGTTGGAGAGGGCCGAAAGTAAAGTGTGCGTTTGTGCGGCTGACTCAGAGCGGGCTCCACTACAGAGCAGGAGAGAGGAGATGTGGAGGATGATGGGAGTGGGTCAGATTCATTGCATACCGCGCCGGAAGCAAGGCTGGGCCATGTTTCAGGATCAGCTAACTGTCAGAACACAAACACACACGCGCACATGCCACACATACGCACAAGTCGACCAAATGCTTACCATAATGAGGTTAACAGCACAAACAGATAAATGTGTAATAGCTACTCCCATGATAGACAAACGTAATGCATGCTCAGTTGTAGCCAGTGGACTGCAGCGATCGAGAAATTAAACTGGAAATCACGGTCTCTCACACACACACACTCGCACACTTACAAACACCATACTATAGTCATATACTGGTTTCCCTCACTACCGCACCCTCCATCCATCCAAAAATACTCCAAAACCAGCAGCTGACCAGAGCAGTGAGTCACTGTCTGATGGCTTCGTTTCTTTCCCTCTCTTACAGAGAAACCATGTGGACACAGCTGATGCTAACATGAAGTGCAGTGAGTAAAGAGGTGCGCGGGTGAATAAGGGAAGATGGTAGCCACATTGCATGGGTTGGTGAGCTTCTGCATCGATTCCAGTAATGGGTTTCTCTTACTCACATTTCCCTTTCCCTGTCTAACATGGGTAGAGTGGAAAATCTACACGATGCTGTGTTATAAAGCAGCGGTCCCCAACCCCCGGGCCTCGGACCGGTACCGGTCCATGAGTCGTTTGGTACCGGGCCACGAGAGTTGAGGCTCAGGTGTGAAATGTATAGTTTTCAGGGTTTTTATCGGTTTTCAGCGTTATTTTGTTATCGTTTTGATCGTTAACTCGGTTTTCCTTGGTCTTTTCACGTGTGTTATGAATAAATCTTATTTTTTTCGGTACCGGTACTGGTTTTATTTTGTTGTATTTATCCGCGACACATTAAAGGCCGGTCTGTGAAAATATTGTCGGGCATAAACCGGTCCGTGGCGCAAAAAAGGTTGGAGACCGCTGTTATAAAGGACTCATGTCAAACAAAATGTCTTAGAACTTTGAAAAACTTTGGTGGCTTTTGGATAATTTGGCTAATCAGACATAATCGCCTTTCAATTCTGGTTTAATGCGCAGACATGTGGATTGCGCCTGATGCTCTTAGCTAAATCTAACAGTATAGCTTTTTTTTCACAAAAGTATTCCTTGAAGAGGAAATGTGTTTTCAAATCGAACATCAGACTCACAAAGCCTTGATGTAGGATTCAGTTAAGCGGGACAAGAACCCACCGTGGAAACCTCACAGGCTGTTAGGAGACTTAGACCTTTCTCTGCTCCTGGTTCTGCTGGAGGTTTCTTCCTTTTTAAAAAAAGCTTTTCCTTCCCATTGTCTCCAACGTGCTCGCTCATAGAGGGTCATCTGATTATTTTCCCTGTATTATTGTAGGGTCTTTACCTTGGGGCAACTGCTGTTGTGATTTGGCTTTAAATCTATAAAACTGAACTAAACTGAACTGTATTGAAGCTAACAGTTTAATGTCAGTGACTTTTGAAATGAAAATTATTCAGACAACGCCTGCAGCATTTCAAGAAGACTGCTGAATGGTGACACTAGCTTCTGAGCTTTGTCACACTTTTTAACTTAAAAAGCAGACTATAGCTTACAAAATTAACATCATGTTGTTGTAAATAAGACGTGAAACTAGCAAGGAAGAATTTACTGAGAGGATAGATCGAGTCAGCAGCAGTTTTTTCTGTTGACTTCTAAACATACACTGCTTCTTGCAATCTGATGAGTCTCCCCCTACTGGATGTAAGAAACATTACACGTTTAAGGTAGTTATGCACTGGCTTCACTCCTAAATCTGGAAGCAACGTATCTTTTACAGTTTATATGCAGCTTAAATGACCTTAAGAAAGGCCCCCGATCTTCTAGTGAAAGCAATGTAGACAGTGCAGTACACACTGGGCACGCATGATAAGCCCACGGAAAGCACTTGCAAACAGGCTCATAATGAAAATGCATTTCCACAATAAAAATCAGATCACATTAACTGTTGAGCCACAGAAAGGTTACATCTTTAAAGTTTAGTTACCATGAAAACATCTTAAGGACATTCATGGAAAGCACAGTAGGTACTTTTGCAGAATAATAACTGAGGTGTAAGAATATCTACCAAGAATATCTTAAGAATTCCCCTTAAGGCACAGCAGAAAATGGGCCACTGGCACACAAAATGTCCACAGCAGATACTGTGTAAAAATAAATGGATGAACGCAGAGCCGCACAGCACCACAGAGTAACTGTAGGCTCATTTCTGGCCGGCTGATGCAAGTCACAAATATGGGCGAAGCTCCAAAAAAAATGTCCCACACATTGTCCCACAGGCTCCATAACAATGCAAGAATGCAGTTATTTACTGCAACCCTACATTAGCATGCCTAACATAGTATAGTCCATAAACTTTAGGGTTCTAGAAGCAGAATTTTTGTATTTGGGTCAATTTGTGCCTATTACAATGTGTGCCTCTGTCCAAGTGTACACATATAGTTTACTTAAAAAAAAGGAAGCCCAAGTAGTCCACATGTGCTCCAAATCCGTGGAGGAAGGCTGGCATACACAAACACAGTCATGCCTAAACACATGCACATGCGTACACGTACTCAAACACTCAGACTGAGAACACATCTGTCCTGTAAGAGACCCAGAGACGGACGCTGCCAGCTGGCTTTGTTTCAACTTCTCACCCCCTGGGATTGGTTCTCCCACAGGCCAAATATGGAAGAGAAGCGTACCTCTGTCTAACCCAGTGGGACTGCACTTCTACGCACACAGACACACGCACATGCATCCAAAAGTGCGCTGTAGGAGCAAAAGCACTAGCCTTATGTGGTCACAAGAAGGCTAAAGTGATATCAGCCAGCACATCTCCGGTCACTATGGAGACCGCAGTCATTGTGTGTGTGTGTGTGAGTGTCGAGTGCTGCGTCTTGGATTTGAGGAATATCCCTCTCTGGTTCGTTCACTGTGACAACAGAGTCAGTTCAAAGGTCAGAAGAGCTGTGGTTAATCCTGTGGATCATCTGGAAGACAGACTGAGAGAGCGAGAGAGAAGCGAGGGAGTGGGTGGAAGTGGGCGAGAGAGGATCTTTACAGTGCGGCAGTGAGAGAGAAAGAGGATCTGCTGGGATGAAAGAAATGTGGGGGAGCGATCAGGAAAGAGAGAGTGAGTCTTTAAGCGCTATTTTTCATTTGCTGGTGATGGAGCGAAATTTGTTTGCTTCTATTTTCTGAAATTTCAGGTTTGCCTGCAACAAATTGGCACGTCTCAGAGGACGACAGCAACGCACCGCGAGAAACAGGACTGAACCACTCAGAGTTCTGACAATGACACAGTACAGCACGCCACAGAGGAGAGAAACACTACACGATTACAGTATGAACAGTATTAGGCAGTATAAGTGTACTATACTTATAACAGTATAAGTACTATTAGCAGCACATGGCAAACTTTTAAAAATGCGCTTAGTTAAACAAGAAAAATCCAATTAACTTGCAGTACAACTAAGTTTCTGAGGCTAATATAATCTACAGCCGTTTGAAACATGAGGGATTTGTTTTGCTTCTAAAAGAGCAAAGAAGCTACCATTACTAATATTAGCAGCTAATAAGCATCTGTTACAATTATAGCCTTTATGATAAAGGCAACGTCACCCACTGGTTTGCAAAGTCCTGCTGTGACGCTTCAAGCTGAGCCTATGAGACCATAAACTCGTCAGAAAAGTGTTCTGAGGTCATAGATGAAGCTGAGGGCTGCTTTCACACAGATTCCTACTTAGGTTTTGCAGACGCATAACCTCTAACCACCACCGCGTACTCTTCCACCATTTCTGACGTGTGACAATCAACAATTTAAGCTCAAATGAAAAGAAAAAGCCAGTCATACTGGCCTACAGACCAGCCCGTTGTCACTCCAGAGGCGAACACAAAACCTTCTGCGTTCTTATGCTACACGCCTGGTTATGGATGAAATCCATCCTTATCCCTAACGTTAACCAGAACTTTAATGATGTTAGACAGTGTTTTCCAAAGCGATTTAAGTAAAATGAACAAACATGTGTAGATTCATTCCAAACGGTTCTCATGTTTCCTCATTTTTCCAATCTCGTCATATAGGGACATGTTGGGTGCCCGGAAGCGTAATATATCAACGATTTGTCACCTAGCGTAAAATGTTACACTTTGGGAGTGAGAACATGCACAGACAGGTCCACGAGTATGTGGCAAGCACCCATCACGAGGGGAAAATTCCTTGAATGATTGCAAGTGGTTGCTGCAGGTTGATGGGAGTCGCTAGGAAGTCACATAATCATAGAGATGGAAAGTGTTCCTCTTGGCAACCATCTGTCACTAGGGAGAAATGTGTGTTCCTGCACGGGTTGGTGAAAACATCCTCGTTATTGCTTAGCTTGCTAACATAATGCAGTGGTTGTAGTTTGAATGGAAGCAAAGTCCTTGTCTACAAACACTGTCCAGCTACTCTCCGAGCTCTAATGAAACTGTGAAAAGTGCAAAACAAACAGGAAATGGAGACTGTTCACCTCCAAAGTAAAACTCCTTAAACATGACTGTATCTGTGGAGCAAAACTTTTACTTTGAAAGCGAACCTTCTCCATTTCTGATTTGTGCCACACTTTTTTAAGTTGTACTACCACTCGCCTAGACAAACGCAGCCAACTGTAGCAATCTGTTAGCAACCAAAGCAATCACTGTAGGGTTTTTTGTTTTGTTTTTTTGGTGGAGCACCTTCTTTAAATCCGATTTCACCCAGTGAGAGCCAGCAACCTCTAGGTACCACTGCCAACCAGTCGGGCAAATGCACATTCTCCTCTATCAGCCAGTGATTGTACCACATCCAGCACGGCAGACAGCTCTCATGCAATGTGCAAGTCGCATCCTGTGAGAAACCACAACAGAATCTGTCTTCATTTTTGCATTCAGAGCAGTCGCCGCCTGCTGGTTTGCAGGTTTAAAGTAAATCCGCAGCCACTTTATTTTATGTACACTATACTGGCAAAAGTATTCACTCGTCTGCATTCACACACATATGAGCTTGAGTGACGTCACATTCATAATCAATAGGGTTTAAAATGATGTCGAAATGTGATATAACAGCTTAATCTGGGAAGGCTTTATTGAAGTTTTTGACCGTTCTCCCAGAAGCACATTGATGAGGTCAGCCAGTGGATGTGACTGGAAAACAAGAATTCAATGATTTGGATGGGTGAGTGATTACTTTTGTTAATATAGTGTATAGGTTATAGTTTAAAATGGTAAATGGCATGTATTTGTATAGCGCTTTTACTAGTCCCCACCTAGGGACCCCAAAGCGCTTTAGACACCCAGTCATCCACCCATTCACACACTGGTGGAGGCAAGCTACAGTTGTAGCCACAGCTGCCCTGGGGCAGACTGATAGAAGCGAGGCTGCCATATCGCGCCATCGGCCCTTCTGGCCAACACCAGTAGGCGGTAGGTGAAGTGTCTTGCCCAAGGACACAACGATCAAGACTGTCCGAGCCGGGGCTCGAACCGGCAACTTTCCGATTACAAGGCGAACTCCCAACTCTTGAGCCCGTGGCAGTAACTGAATATAAAAGAGCTAAGAGCTCAAATTCATCTGTGTCTTGAGTCCTGTCTTTAGTTGTTTGATCGGATCGACTAAAATCCATATAATAATTTAAAAAATGGTTTAAATATCAAATTAAAAATGTGTGCACACACTGCCATGTTGCTACTGTGTATGTATGAACATGTGACCACAGTGGGACATGGTTAAGTCTGACTGACAAAAGTCCTCTGAAATGTACTTTTATCTACACATTTAACTTCATTAAACAGCCCTACACTGTCTGAGTCAGAGCGTGTGAGCTAATCCACAGCAAGTCCAAATGTAAAAGATCTCGCGTGAAGTACACTTTTATATAACTTAGCTCAGTCAACTAAAAGCACTGCAAATATTTCATTAATATATGTGTGTGTGTGTGTGTGTGTGTGTTTTTAGCAGACATCAAATAAGTGTTTGCACATGTTCCGCTTGCATATTACATCAGTTTTGATTTAATTTACTCAATTATAGCATTTAAACATGTCACTGTAGCCAATCATGTGTTTGTGTGCATGTGTGTGAGAGAGGATACTGAACACCATGTTTGCATGTGTGACACTTGAAAGAGCAGAGCGTTACATAAGTTCTAACTTGATTTTGCAGCCTCTAAAGCATCCGCTGTCTCTCACCGTGTGCACCAGTATCCGTTCTCCTGTAGGATGCATGGCCAGGGCCTCGTCATACAGGCCTTTGGCTTCGTCCAGGTGGCCCCGGAGCTCGGCCAGGCGGCCCCGCTGCAGCAGCACAGAGTGAGAGTTGGGGAAGAGCGAACTGGCCTCGGCTATACAGAACTGAGCCTCCTTAAGCCGACTGTCTGCCATGAACAGCTCTCCTGCAGGATGACACGGAGAGAGAAGTAGAGAAAGGAGGTGAAAAGGTCAAGAGAGGAAAAGAGGTGGAGAAGAAAAAGGACAGAATGACAGAGGAGGGAAAACAATAAAAGAAAGGAAGTGATGAAGCAAAGATGGCGAGCCAGAGAAAGAAAAGCGGAGAATAAGAGTATTAATGCCCTGAGTAACCCTGTGACAGTGACTGTGATGAACTTTGTTGTGAGTTCAGCAGCATCATGTAAAAATAATATCTGTGCAGTGCTCAAATACTACACACAACCACACACACACAAACCATGAAAGTGAGAGTCGGAGCGATTTAGTGGCTGAAAGTCATGAAGCTGTTGCCTAATATGGCCATCACATATTAAAGCTGCCTGCCTCCTTTCTTTGCTGCTGGGAAGATGAGGACAAACCCCACACACAAATGTTTACACACACACAAAGTCAGAATCACACCCACAAGCACTTTACTCTCCAATAAGACCTCAAAAATAAGAGCTGACCACAGGACCTGCCCCCTCAGCTGGAGCAGACCAATGTGCGGACCGGACGCTTCAGCGGGACCCGTCAATCATTTACGTGAGAGGACATTGGGGTCAACAGGCAGAGAAACCCTGAGAAGGAAACCCTTCAGCTCTAAAACACTGACAGCATTGTGCGCCCGTGTTACAGAGAGGGCTGTTGTGCAAATACACCGAGAGAGCCGTCTGCTCCCGAGCGCAGAGAACCCATGTGTGTGTTTGGTAGCGGATGTTTTGTTTGTTTACCTGTGTCTCAGAGATGCACAGATGGGAAATACTTAGTGCACGCATGCTACCTCTGCGAGATGAGAAAACAAAAAAATGGAAGAAAAAAAAACAAAAACCCTTTTCAGCTGCCTCAGGGTTCCTTTTCATGGCTTCATTTTGGGGGAAAAGGTTTCAGTGAGCGATTATGTAAGACTTTCTCCTGCTGCTCATAGGAAAAAACTGTTAGATCAGTGCCTGCATGCACAGAGAATATTTATATGTTTAGAGCTAAGTATGCGAGTCTCACATACTGCTAAATGTATTCCTTTTAAAGAGCCGTGTGTGTGTGTGTGTGTGCGTTTTTCTGTTAGGCCAAAGAGAATGTAAGATAAGAAGAGGAAGTGACCGATGAGAAGAGGAATGCTATGAAAGAATGAAGGGGGGGGATTGGTGTCCAGCCTTGAGCCAGGGGCCACGCCCTTGGTTTCTCTCACACACACACTGCTCTCAGCAGATGAATAGCAGAGGCTCAGAGGTTACACATAGAAAATAACCTTCAGATTACACAAAGCCACGGGGGACGTGACCGCTTGGCTCCATTCAACCCCTCTTCAACAAATTTCCCACGTGTGGGACTAATAAAGGTTATCTTATCTTATCTTATCTTGCGTCGTAAAGCATCGAATACAGCAAAGGCATCTTCGCTGTGTGCATTTCCATTCTTGCCTCTCATGGCTCATCCACTCAAACCAAGTGCAACAGATCCTCGGCCTTCATTTCCTGCTCATGCTCTGCTCTTTTATGTGAACTTCCTCAGGCAGGCTGAAGAAGGGTGGAGGCAACAGCGATATGGATAACTGGGCATTGTCTCCTTAACAGAGCAGTGGCCAAATGTATTTAAGCGCCGAGACACCTCAGTGTCAACTATTCAGCTATTTCATTTTAAACACCAACAAGCCTGCAAATAGATATTCTCTTCCAAAAATCTGCTATACTGTAACGCTGCGTTCTCCGTTCTCTTTCGCATGTAGCAAAATTAATATTCTCTGAGAATTTCAGTGACTGCTGTGCCCGAAACAAAAACGCACGCTCACAATGAACCGAACGCACAAACAGTGTCTCACTCCCTTGAGCGACTGAAACTCATCTGAGCTGATAAACAGGTCAGCAAGGCGTTGGAAGACAGCGAGGCTGCACAGCTTTCATTCACTGTAACATCGCACATTCATTAAAAGGTGCCAGCGGGGATTGTATTTGTATTTACTGTAGGGTAACCTGGATTTCTTTGGTGAGGTCATCACTGACACATAGTCGAATGTTTCAATAGCTATTGAGGCAATTACTGTAAAGACACATTTGCATCTGGTGTCTGAGTGAGTTAACTCAGTTGCCATTTCCAATTACTTCCTGTTTTATTTTGAAGAGTATGCCTACTCTACTAAATACTAAAATACTAAAATAGTAAAATAGTACCTGCTCGGCCGGGGTTATAAGCGATCTGAGCAGCTACTAAAATGTGACATCATCAGACTGCATGCCAACAATTGGCTGGTTGGGGAATCACTCAGTGAGTCATGAGAGCGTCTCCTTCACGAAAATCAAAACCACCAACAACACCGTGGTCCCCGAGTCTGACGAAAAGCCACAGATCAACCAGCAGGTATGCTGTTGTGTCGACATCCACCTTTGTTTAAGCGTTCGTGGATCACCGGACGATCAGACACATTACTATAACAACAACCACTCACATTGGGTGAGTAGGTACTAATGGAAAAGGGGCTTTTGTAAACTCGAGCTTTTAATTTAGGTTTGTCATTGTGTCACAATCTTTTTTAATCGGTTGATTAAATTCATTACATGAGCTGCAGACTGGCTTTAGTGCTTACTGATAAACATTAGCATGCCAGTATACTGAACCAGCAGTGTGAACAAGGTAATCTATCAGCTAACGTGTTAGCATGGTGTTTTAGCAGACAGGTGCTGCTCATGAAAACACTGTCATGCTTTGCTGAGCTGTGGCCTCGTTGTCTACTTCATAGCTTTTATTTAAAAAAACTGGACGACTGAAATGGTTTCTTACTGTTGGGCTTCAGATCACTAGGGTAAAACATTCAATCTGATTCATTTGTCCAGCAAAGTTAATGCAAGCTTCGTCTTTATTTCATTTTTAGTTCACCAGTAAGTTAAAGCACATGGACCCCAACATGACATGACCTTGTATCTCAGATGAGGATGAAAAGAGGTTCAAATCCCAAAAGATCCCAACCACAATAATTTCTGAAATATCATTTTCATTCAAGTGTGCGCTCTCATACCAGCCTGCAGCCAAATGCGTTCCAGGATGGTCCAAATATAGGTGGGCCCATGGCGACGGGTAGAGCTGAGGTCTGACACCTCGGACAGAGCCGCTTCAAGACGGGATAGTGCAACTGATGAAGGACTCTGTGAACCTGAAGCAGGATCATAGGTAAGAAATGGGACCTGTTAGTGCTGCAAATGTTTCCTCATCATGCACATTAAACCAACTAAACACTAAAGTGGTGATTTACAACCTGAACAATGAATATGCATATGTTAGCATTGATGCAGACAGAAACTGTGTAAAAAAGTAAAATATTTCAAAGCCAGTAACTATAATGTCCTGAATCCCTGAACACTAAATGTGCAGGTTGCAGATCCTGCTCTAAACACAGGTGTGAGTCACATCATTGATATTTAAACAGCACATCTGGTTTCCGGAACTGGGTTGCAGACAAGCAAACAGGGCTTTTAATCCAGAATAGGTCAAAAGCTGGGGGATTTAGACTGACCTACAAATTCACCTTTCTCACTGCTATTTACCCAAAGCCATAGACAGAGCAGGATGTGTTTAACTTAAACTAATCAATCCAGCATGTTGCAATCCAAATATGCACTGTGACATGTCCTTTCTAAAAGATTTGAGCAAGCGAGAGAACAGACCAGTGGAGGCGTCCTGGAAGTCAGGCAGGGTGAGGTGGATGGAGGGTTTCCTGCCGCTGGGGCTGACCTCTGTCCTCTCAGGCATCGGTATACTGCTGCTGTCATCTGTCTCACTGTAACACATCAGAGAGGACATTCACATGTAATGTTTTTGTTTTTATCCGTGAGATTCCACCTGTGACTGAAATGATCAAGTCCATCTTAAATTGGCTTTAATACACATAATTTGTGTATTACAGCTCGCTTGCTAATAATGAAAAGGAAAGGCAAAGGTGTGCGATAGCCAGGTCCTCCTTCTGCTTTTAGCATTTTGCTATGCTAAAGCTAAAAAGTATCAACGACTCACTTTTAACATGAAGGCAGCATAAAGGAAAAATAAGTCAGGAAATGGTCAACTCTTAAATCAGTATTTTAAATCAGAGAATGGGTTATGAATATATAGATAGATAGACAGATAGATAGACAGATAGACAGATAGATATTCTTAAACATTTTGAAATGGCTAGGCTAGCTTAAATTACATTGTTCTAAAAAGTATTTGTCCATTTTTAAAAATACACATTTTTCCTTAATAAATGCAGTCTTTCAAAAATTGCACATTAAAGTTTATTAGCTTCCTCAGTTCTTTCCTCCTGCATCTTTTCTCTGTATCAAGTTAGAAGGAGAGGTCAAAGAAAAAAGCCAATGAAACATGAGCTAGCGAGCTAACTGTGCAGCAACACTAATGCATGCTTCCATGCAGAGGTTCACAGTGTAACCAGTGTGATGTCGAGCATTATACTTGTTACTGTAGCAGAAACTGCCCTTCCTGAAGTTCCAGCATGCCATTTATTCAAGAACCACTTGACTGAGCCATTAGTGAAGCCTCAGCGTTGTGGATGCATAGTAAATGCACAACATTCAGGGGAAAAAGATATTTTAAACCTTATTTCTGGAAAAAGTCATAAAATGTGAAGCCGTTTTTAATCAGATTCAAGTGGTGAGTCAGTAGATGTAGTTTTATAACCTGAAGTTATTGAAATGAGCTTTATTCTCATTTAAATAGAGATTTCAAAAAAATACCTACTGGTGTTACCCACACACGTCTACAAGGAGTTTAGTGTGGAAGCTATGCCTGAGAGTCAGTAATCAAACTCTCAGTCATCATCAGCTACTTTGAGTCATTGAAGTGGACCACTCCAATGTACTGGATGCAATGATTATCACCTGATGTGAGGTATGGACCATCTAAATTATTTTGCTTGTGTTCTGGTCGGTGAAATTCTAATGTGTCTAACATTTAGTATTTATTATTAGGTATAATTTTGTTTGTGTAATACATAAATAGAGTCTATGGAGGTACCTGGCTTAGCAAACTAGCTAGCATTAGCTGATGCTTTAACTTAGTGCACCACTTTTTGTCCAAATGTTGGTCAGGCGAGCACGGGACAGTCGTTGGTATCAATTCCTTCATGCTCCAGGAGCTGCCTGCATACTCTCGTCACATGAGTCCGGGAATCGCTGTGCACCAAAAGGAACACAGGACCCACCACACCAGCATTTTATCCCAATACCTAATGGCAGTCAGGGTGCTGTTGCCTACCCTGTAGAGGCCTGTGTGTCTCTCCTCAGATACGCTTCTACAGACCTTCACTGACCCACCACCAAGAGAGAGCTCTTGAGCAATGGCACGAAGGAGCTAAAACTGATTGAGAACCCCTTCTGCTGCCAAACTGACCAGATCAATATCCCAGATGTTTAACTGACTTCATGCTAAACTCTGATTAAGAAATGGGCAAAGAGTATATTTGTTGAACTATGTGAAAATAAAGAGTTGGATGGGAAATTTTTACAAAGAAAATACAAATTCCATGCAAATTTTTGTCTGTAATCGTTCTACCAGCCTATAAATAAATAGAATTTTTGCATTTGTTTTTTTTATATTTGTATTTTTGTATTGGTTTTGGTAGTGCCTTTAGTGTTCAGTTATTATGAAGGGTAATAATGAGCTTTGCTGTATGTCAGTTCTGGTATTCAAAACATGAAAAAGGTCAACATCTCAAAACCACTCAGGTCACAGGTAGAACATTATTTCAGAAAAAGCATTAATGCGTGAACACACACACACACACACACACACACTGAATAACACCGCAGCAGAGACAGCCGCCCCCTCCCAGCCTCATCGTGCACAACAGCACAGAAACTATTTGAGCTAAACGGTAATGCACATTTTGCAGCGCACGATAAACAAAGTAGCACCAATGCTTATCTCTCTTGTGCATGCTCACCTGGAGCGGCTGACATCATAGCGGCTCTGCCAGTGTTGCAACATCTCCTCACAGGTATGCAGGGCTGCAGCCGGGCCGAGCAACACCTCTTCAAGCTTTACCTTTGTGAACAGCAAACTGGAACAAGAAAAAGCCACAATGCATTTTTGTTTAAATTTGAACAGTTTTGTTTTGTTTTTATAACCAGAACATCTGTTCATATAAGATTAACTCATATGCACGTTAATCTGTAAACTGAGTGCGTGAGATTGAAAGCCTTGAAACAGTTCTTATTGTTACATAAAAGATTGGAGCTACCAGCAACAGACTTTAACCTTATTTGGTTACAAGAGTTAGAAAACACATCACAAGACATAAATTTGCATGCAAGCATGTGTGTTTGTGCTAGTGCAGTAGCTGGGAGCTTAGAGTCCATAAACATATTGCATGTAGAAAAATGCACATATGGATCAACAGAAGCAGAGACAGTAAAGATAGTCATCAACAACAACCTCTAAGAGTTGTGTGTGTGTTGAGAGGCTGATGAGAGGAGGCTGTAGAGTGTTTCCGCTCGGCCCTTTTAGTTGAAGACAACTGGTTAAGTGATGTGGGAGTCTCTGATGTGAAAGAGTGTATGTCTGTGTGTGTGTGTGTGTTTGCCGTTGTGTGTGTGTGTAGTAATTGCCAGAAGGGGCTCTCAGAGGATGGGGTCTGTCATGGGCATCACTCATCCATGAGTGTGAGGAGGGAGAGAGGGAAAGAGGCAGAGAGACTATGGTGTTTGCAACATCTGACGCCAAGCTGTCCACTGCCTCTGTTGAAGGCTCCTCCAATTATTCTGTGCTCTCCTGTCAAGGGGGAGGGAGGGAGTCTGGAGGGGGGGAGGCGGTGGGATGAAGAAGAGATGGATGAAGTGATGGAGGGAAGGTGAGGATCAATGGCTGAGCGAAAGGAGTTCGTGTCAGGGGAGAAAACTCTTGTTGAAATGCGCCTCGTTACTGACTCACGGGTCGGTGCACGGCTGGGAGAAGGGAGTGTGTGCGGAGGGTGTGAAGCAATGATGGAGGGATTTTTGAAAAGAAAAAAAATGTACGAGTGTGGGAGGAACGGGGTTGGATTTGCTGACATGCAGATGACAAGTGCTGCCGAGGGACGCTGAGTTAAGGATACGCCTGCCAGTAGGAGTCCACCAGAGTGTGGTTGTGTGCATCTCTCTAGACTCCCCGTTACCGGTGCGACAAAGCGTTTAGAAGCTTTGTGATGATGTAAACCCATCTAAGTGTTAAGATGTGACAAAGTGTGTGTGTGTGGGTGTATCTCACGTGAACAAAGAACCGCGTAACCTGAAAGTTTGTAATTATTTTCTAATAAAGCTGCTGAGTTTCAAATGAGCACGTAAAACTTATATTGTGTAATGTTTGTACAACAAATAATATAAATTTCATACTCATTCACAAATAAATTACAGTAATCTTGCTTTTTTCTTCCAGTCAGTTTCAATTTGTCATTAATGAAACCCACTCCTTCATGGTAATTTCAAAATAAGAGCTTGCAAAGAAATAAATTTGCAAGTTTCTTCTGAAACTGAAAGAAAACTAGAGTTCATAGGAGGCCATTAATATGGTTAATGGAGCTACATAACTAAAAAAGTGCTTTGAAATCAGCAAAGATACCCTGTTGTTCTGAATCCCTTGTTTAATTTAATGAAGTTCAAGTTATTGTATATTGTGCACACTCACTGACCACTCTCTAATCAGCCAAAGGTGATTTAAGTGTTGCTGCCAGACGGGCAGGTCTGAGTATTTCAGGAACTGCTCATCTATTTGGATTTTCCCGCATAACCATCTCTAAGCTTTGCAGGGAATGGTGAAAATGCCTTGTTGATACCAGAGATCCAAGGGAAGATTGGCCAGAGTGCTTCAACCCAATAGGATGGAAACAGGGGCTCAAACAACCAATCGCCAACAACCAAGGCATCCATCTCTGAACACACAAGAGATGAAACCTTAAAGCAGACAAGCTACAGCAGCAGAAGACCACAGCGGGTACCTCTCCTGTCAGCTGAGGCTACAATATACACAGGCTCACCTAAACTGGACCACAGAGGACTGGAAAAATGTTGCTCTGTTGCAACATTATGATGGTAGCATCACAATTTGGCCTAAACAACATGAAAACATGGATATAATATAATCCAATGAACGATAAAACTAAAAAGAAATGTCTTTTGCTGCTTATCCTGCATCTTTTAGAATATTAAAAAGACTGGCTCACCTGATGATTTCATCAGGAGCAACTCAGAGTTCAGTATCTTCTTCAAGAATACTTTGGCATACAGACTAGAACAACCAGGAATTAAACCAACAACCCTCAAACTAGTAGATACCCTGCTCCACCTCTGGAGCCATAGCCACCCACAACAACAAACATCTTCAAGAAGATGGTTGTCATTTTCTATCAACTAAATCTTATTTGTAGAGCTCCAAGTGTTCCTCTGCATAAACACTATGAGTTCAGCTCTTGAGTTCCCACTATATGTGAGCTGTTTGCAGACGTTGTTAGGTGCAATGTTGCATCAAAACATTGCCTCGCTTCCCTCATGCAATATGGCAAACACACCATCCCGATTTGCTGGTCTATTTAAGCTGTAAATTTCCCATATTTCCCGCTGATATGTCAATGCTGCCACTACTGCCCTGCATTGCTGCTTGCTCTTTCAACCCATCCACCACCCCGGCATCTACCTGTAGGCTTCATGGCTAGATTAGACCATCATCATTCCCTAGATGCCAGTTTCTAACTATATTCTGCTACTGTAACAAATAATCAAACGCGAGTTTTCGGACCTCTGGAAAGTGTTGAAAGGCTTTTGAATAATGTTTGTAGTGCTAAATTTCACTGGACTGCACTATTGATAAAAACTGGAGTTAAAATGACGGGAAAAGCTCAATTAATTTCATTACTTGCATCTTTTATGTACAAATATTGTCGTCATTTACTAGTTAATTCCAATAGCTTTTACTTGTTGGTAAAAGTAAAAGCAACTGGAATATACTTTCAGATTAAAAGCTTAAAAAGGGATGTGTTTTGCCCTTTCGGTTAGTGAAAGGCTTCAGTAGCATCAAACATGATGAACGTCATCTGAAAAACAGCAAAGTGAAGCAAACTGTTACAACGGAAAGGTATCAATCAGAAAACGGGAACATCGGCATATGAAATTGGTGAAATTAGGAAAAGATGTCACAGTCACTGATATAGGGCTTCTAATATGGCATATTAGAGGGTATAAAACAAAAAAAACAAGTTTGTTGAAAATATAGCACAGTAAAGTCATATATTCATTCTATAGAATGTTTTTGCACGATTAATTCACTGAGAACATAAAAAAGAAATATCAACTGATCTAAGTCATCCAAGGATAGAGCCTTTTCCTCTATTACAATCAGTGCTCTCCCTCACAGCTCCACAACAGACAGATTTCATCAAGATTACAACATTCAAAACTGCACAAAAATTACAAAGGCTGTCATTTCCAGCCTCCTGGGAGTGAGCCTGGTGTGTGCAGAGTGGAGTGTTTGAGGATGCATAGCAGTGAGTAGTGTAGCTCAGAGTAAGAGCTCAGTGGTGGCTGGCTAAGAGCGGTGAGCACCAGCGTAAACTCCATATAAAAATAGCTAATAATGTTCCTTAGAAAAAGTGGTACATGTACAGTATTACTCATTCTGCACTCCCACAGATCAGAGTGCGGATACTCTACAGGCAGATGGGTGCACGCACACACACAGAAAAGTGCACGTGTGCGTCACACTCGAGTATATAATGAGTATACAGATATACAGTATGCACATCCATAGAGAATAACATGCAAGACCCATGCTTGCTCAGAGCACACAGTAATCCAGGCCTGCATGTGCAGGCTAACACATGCTTGTGGAGAATCACACACACACACACACATGTAGCAGTACACGCTCCTGCTGCAACATCCCGTTAGATGAATGCAGAATCAAAGGCTGGGATTAATCATTCTCTTTAGTACAAACTGTGAGACCACAATCACTGTCTCTACTCCTCTCTCTCCCTCTCATACACACACATGCACACATGCAACCCTCCCCCCTCGTCCCTGTATTGCCTCAGCTCTCTCAATCTGTAGCAGAATCCCATTTCACATTGAAATGCATGCCTCTTTACTGAGTGATTAAAATTTCAAAGAAAAGGGAGAAATGGAGACTGAAAGATAAAAAAAAATGAGAGACAAGAAAAGGAAGAGAAAGAAAGAAGGAGATAGGATGAGACGGAGAGACAGAAGACGGCAGAAGCCGGGGGTAGAGGATGTGGGAGAAAAAGGAGGAAGGAGAAATTGTGTATGCTACAGTGAGCTGACAGTTTGCTGTGGTGCAGAGAGGCAGTGGCAAACAAGAATCACACACATGCATGCACACATGCAGTGACACACAAACATGCGTGAGCAAGATTACGATCTCAAACACACGGTCGCATCCTCTTCGCCCCCTCCACAGCAGACAAGCACACACACAAAACACACACGTGCACGACTGTCGCGGAATGCGAGCTTTGATCTCAGATGCTCGCTCACGTATTCAAAGCAAATGATATTCAATGAGCTCGTTACTGAGAAAACACATCCTTTCACACCAAGTCTTTGGATCTTTTATTCTCTGACTCTGAGGTCTGCAAATGGGCCTCAGTCCAGATGGTCCAGAATGTTCTAGGATGGATTTAGGACCATGTTTCTGTTTGCAGTGGCTGGTTGCATTGCATTGCAAGTTCAGTAATACAGTGTTTGCAAAAGGCCTTCATAATATTTGACTATTCCTCTCCGTCTGCATGGAAACAAGCATACTCTGTAGGTTCAGGTGGAGACATTGATGCATTACTATATAAATTTGAGATTTAATACTGGTGTTCCTATTAAAAACCTGAGATGGCTCAGTCAGTGAGCAAAAAAGCTAACTTTGAAAAGAGATGAGTTGCTGTCTGACTGCTGCCACACAGTCACACAACAGTATCATCTGCATAGAAATTTAGTTAATTTTTTAGGAAAAGCTATTCTCGCCTGTACATATCCACACAACTCAATAACACCACCAGGTTACAACTTGCTAGCTATATAGCTAACACTGAAACTAAATTTATCTGGCTTTCCTCACTAATTTATTATGTAAAGGCTGGCTAAGGGTGAGAAAGAAAGTGAAAAGAAGGAAAAGAGAAATTACAAGGTTGTCATTATTTCATAGATTCAATTTTGAATAGTTAAAATTAACTGATTGAGGCAGATACTAGCAGCTAGCAACTAGCATTTTGAGTTGCACTTCTGGTGACTCTTCTTTTGGCTCTTTTTTTGGTCTCCACCTACTTCATCATAAGCTGCCAAAATGCTCCACTTCGTCTGACTGGCTTCATATACATCACTTAAAAAAACCTAAAAACAGCTACTGCGAATAAAAATAGGATAAGAGAGAGGATATCAAGAAGCTAATCAGCTGCTAGCTGCTGCTGCTAAAACAGCTGCTAAGAGAGCAGCTGAGGGAGATGCAGAAGGGAACACACTGACACTAGAAAATCTTTCAGTATAAAGCTAATGCAAAAAAAAAAAAAAATTCACCAGTGCCCTGCTCATAACTTTATTTTTGTAATCCAACTTAGACCAGCTATCACTTTAGCTATAATGTTTTGTAAGCTATTATGTGGTTCATGATTATTGATTGGCTAATACTTTGGGCTTAAGCAAGTAGAGCCAGCCTATTCACATCGCTACTGTATGCCTCTCTCTCCACTAATCTGATGGCTTAGTTTCAATGTGTATTACTGACTTGACAGTAAATTATTATTACAGGTAACAATAAATAATACATCTGGTAAACCTCGATTAATGATTCATTTGTTCCTTTCAGGAAACTACCAATAAAAAGATATGTTTCCTTTTTTCTTTCCTTTTTTTCTGACTCAGTGTCTTGGTTGTGATCTGTAACAACAGTTTGGAAACAACAATGATGCTGCCTGCTCTATCCATATGACCTCATGGTTACCGGGGCGATGGGGATTCCTGGCGCAGAGAGTGATGTGATTGGCTGAGCCCGGAAAAGAGCTCTTAAATGGGTCAAAGCAGCCAAGTGTCTCTGCGAAGGAGGTGTGTGTGTCTAAGAGTGTGTGATTGTGCATCGAGACAGTGAGAGAACGCATGCGAGCTACCGACTGTACCTACAGCACAGATCGGTAAATCAGTTCTGTAATCAACAGTGTCTTTCCTGGATCCTCCCACTCTGTGTTTTTCTCCTTCTGTCAGGCTCTCGTGTCCTTCCTTCCTTTCGCTGTTTGATCAGTTTTGTTGTTTTTTTTCTTGTCTGCATTTCCTCTCCCTCCTGATCTATGGATGCACCCCATCTGTCTGCTCTGCAACCGTGGAGGCCAACACTGACCCCAAATGGCTGTACTCTGTAATGCTTGACTGGGCTTTGAGATAGAAAGAAAACACATCAGAAAGATGATGCAACATGCTTCCAAATTATTTTTAGTGTGAAATAATTGGCCTTGATAGTTAATGTTGTCAGTGTCAGATACAATAGAGCTTTTTCCACTGCTAATGAGCATGTTTTTTTTTTAGATGTTTTTGTGCCGGATGACTAGAATTATGTGCGTGAAATACTGTTAGGAAAGAAACCAGAGCTATGGGCTCATGCTGCAACCAACCTGCTTCAAATGCGTTCCAATCAAACCGGATTCTAATTAAAAATCTTTCTTATCACTTTCTCATACTCATGATCTTGCGTACTTTGCCTACTACAATACTTTATCTATTAACTCTGGTATACTTTAAAAGTCTTGGTTGAATATGATTCTGCACAAAGGTGAAGAAATTGTTAGTAATACCAGCCCTGAAGCCAAAGGTCAAAGGTTCAAGCCCTTAAACCTTTCCTTTCACATTACTACTTTCCTCCATGCACAAATGAGTT
Source organism: Neolamprologus brichardi (assembly GCF_056152115.1). NCBI lineage: Eukaryota > Metazoa > Chordata > Actinopteri > Cichliformes > Cichlidae > Neolamprologus > Neolamprologus brichardi. The sequence continues at coordinate 26,408,416 of NC_142116.1, read as the reverse complement.
CACTTTAATTGTCAAAGTGTGTGTGCTTAGCGTAGCAGACAGGTGGGTTTATGTGTTAGGATGTCTAAGCTCAGCCAGGACAGCAGCGCTTAGGTCTGGGTCAGAGCTGCAGTGTTAAAAGGGTAAGGGTGTATGAGGGGCATCGGTACCGCAATGCAGACTTCCACTCTGGCACGTCTAAATAAGGCTTCAAGTGTGTGTGTGTGTGTGTGTGTGTGGTGTGTGTGTGCTTGGCCTTTTGTGTAGCGGAGCAGACACCCTATCCCTACGGAGAGGACTGGTGTTAGGATAGAACCTGGCTGCACCACTCTCTGGAGCTCTCTTACACACACACTTAAAAAACAATCTACAAAGTGTTAGAAGTGCAGCGATCGATTGAGTTATCCTCAGTCCACCAACATTTTCTGTTGCGTACGTGTGTGCATGTGCGTGTGTGGGATGGCATAGTAGGTTTTACTTGAAGTTGTCAGGGTGCTGGCCGAGGGCCAAAGTAAGGGTGTCCAGAGCATGACGGTGGTGTTTCTGGGCACTGAGCAGCAGGGTGAGCAGGTGGAGGGAGTGTAAGTCATCCCCACAGAGAGATAAAGCTGCCTGAAGGGGCTCCATAGCTGCTGATACCTGCCAGATAAACACCAAATTTGTCAAAAAGAAAAAGAAAAAAAACAAGTTTGTCAAAAAAACAAACAAAAAATAAGCTTCAGTATTGATTCCATTGGCTTGCTTTTACCTGGCGTACGATGGCCAGCTGCAGAGCCAGGTACATGGCAATCTGCGCATCCTGAGGGTCCAGTGAATGAGCTCTGTAGAGGGAACAAATAGCTCAGTGAGGGTGGACTGTTGAACTGTGTGGCTCGCTTGCGTGGCTGAAACATGTGATAGAGAATGAAACAAGCCTGACTTACTTTTTCAAAGCATTTAGTGCCTTTTTGTTGAAGTCGTTTCGGTCTGTGGTCAGAGAAGCTGCAGGAAAAATGGGAAATTTACAATTTCAGATAAAAATAAAAGCTGATGATGGACCACAGTTCAAGCAAGTTAAAACAAGAGTTGGAATAAGGGGCAGTTATATGAAGGCCTGTGTCTTGACAAGTAGCTTAGACAGTCCATCATTGTTGATGTTGACTAAACTATTTCCTATTAGCCAGAAATGAGACCTACCGTATTTTTCGGACTAATAAAGGGCACTTAAAATCCTTTAATTTTCTCAAAATTGACAGTGCGCCTTATAATCCGGTGCACCGCATGTATGAATTCTGGTTGTGCTTACTGGCCTTGAATTTTATGTGGTACATGGCGCTCAAAAATCTGTTTTAGTACGACTTTGGTAAGCTACGAAGCAGCACCGCCTGATGGCTTGCCGGAGCATTATGGCTACCGTAGTCAGGAGCCTCGAGGAGTAATCTGGGTCCAAAACTCCGTCAGCTTCAGGTCCCAAAGTCAAATGAACACTGCGGCATCACTGAGAGTTAAAAACTGTCTAAATTCTTTCATCTTTAATAAAATGATCAGCGTTGCTGCTTTACCAGGTGTAACAATTAAGTTTAACATCCAGGCATCCATGAAATCAGAATTTATGACATTTTACGGAGTTAGCAGTTAGTTAGCTCGCTATTTTTTACCTTAATATGATATACCATGTTCTGACTGAGAGATTTCTGAAAAATTAAAACTTACAGCTCTGCTATCACAATAAAAGTTAACGTGGCAGGATGCTGTAAACAGATCAAACTTCAGTCGGGCGAACAAATGAGATAATCCATCCACAATACGAGGTTAGTTATTAATATGCAGCAACAACATCGGAACAGAGCAGCTGCGAGATAATTCTACATTAATGAATCAATGGTACGAACGAGGAGGAAGCAAGAAGAATGAGTTGAGTAAAGTTTGACTTATCTGACTGTTTTGTTTCGCTTAATGCGCCTTATAATCCGGTTCGCCTTATGGTCAGAAAAATACGGTAAATCGTGTCCTATGGAACAGCTCAAACTCATCACAAGGTTTTCTAGCTAGCTGCCTTCACCTACACTTCACTTACAGTTTTGCATTATGCTGATTGACGCTCAGGTTTTAGATTGCTCCAACGCTCCATTTCGTATGAGGTCAATGAGAGCAGATAATTCACTAAACCCAGGGCAAAGCTCTGGCTGTGGACATAGTTTCCCTACACTTGTTGCTCGGTTCCTTTTTTGGGGAGCAGTTTGAACTGACAGGTTTTATAAAGGTCCAGTCTAATATAAGGCAAACATGAATTATTGAATCAGGCAATGCTACTCTCACAGACCCAGAATAAAAAGTCCCATAGACAGTAAGATCTAGTTAACACTTGTCGACTAAGCTATTTCCTGCTGGCAGCGGACAGAATTTAAACTGTGTCCATTGGAAATCAAGTGAACCCAGGGTTTTGTAGCTGGCTGCCTTCTTCTTTGCATGACCACAAACTGCTGCTTTTCTCAGGGAATTCCAAACAAATGACCAGTGGTATTGTTTTTATTTTGGACAGGATGTTCTCCATATATTTCTTCAGATTGTGTGGTTAGATTTACCATCAGAGGCCTGCAGACTGCAGCAGAGTCCCAGAGCCAGGTAGGCTTTAGGCAGAAATTCTCCTGCTTCCTCCCCCATAGACACCACACTCTGGGACAGAGCCTCTGCCTCCTTGATCTGCATACACACATAAACACATTAACCTCTGAAGGATGTTAGCTGGGATGAATATGCGGCAGAGGGACGAGGAAAAACACCCAAGTTGAATCAATTTTTGGTGCAACAATAAGCTACATGGAGATTGGGCTGTTCGAAGCATCGCGCAGAACTGTCTCTTTGTCTTCGATCTCTTTGCGTAATCCCCAGCTGACTCTGTGATGTGGAGATCAGTGCTCTGTAGAAGCCACACCATCTGTTACAGTCGACTCAGTTGACTTCTTGTTCTTTTTGGGGCTCTTTGAGACTCTGGTTGCAAAGCTGGGATCAATCACATGCCTCCCTCATGGGTGAGCATGATGGACAAGACTGATAAAACTCATAAAAATAAAAAAAATATCTATATTTGCTGTGTGAATTGTGAGGTACTGTAAAGTGAGCTGAAAACTTTGCCAGTCTGTCCAGCAAAATGTGTCTGCGATGCAGTGGGGAGGGACGTGAGTTTAGTGCGAGGACAGTCCGGACAGATTTGCTTGAAGGACAGCGCAGAGTTTGCTGAAGGACACACACGCTCGCCCACACACACAGCAGTAGACTGCAGGCGGTGTGTGGCTCAGCCGAGCCGAGGTGCTCTGAGCTGAGGAAAAAGTGTGTCACTCCGTGTGAGGTATGGCTGGTGGCGGGCGGGCAGGTGGGTAGATGGGCGTGGGTGGAGGTGGGGGGGTAATGCCTTTGACAACACACCAGTGCAACAGCAAGCAAACTGCTCTGACACCCCCCCTCCGCTTCATGTCCTCCTCCTCCCTTCATCCTCCTCCTCTGTTCTCTCTCCCTTCCTCTGAATCCAGCCCTCGCTCTTTTAAAGCCTGCGCACAATAGACCAGCCGTTTACACGCGGACCCTGTCCGTGCACGTTTCAGGCAGATTATGATTTTGTTTTGTTTTTTCTCCTCCCCTTGAACAGTGTGGAGAAAGAACACGTCGCCATTGTCGGTGGAAAACCTTGAATCTGCAAAAAACTGCTCTTCAGGAATTTAGAAAAGCAGCTTTACGTGCAAGATCGAGAGTCCCACAGTTCATGGTGATGTCACTGGTTTGGGCGATTTCAGATATGTCTACAAGAAACCTACGAAAAACCAAAGAAAAGAGCAAAAAATGTTAAAATAAATAACGTTGTTGGCTGCAGTAAATATCAGCCCAGACTGTCCAGTGGAGCTGATGGTGGATAACAGTGGCACATTTATGTAATGCCACACTGCACTACGACCATAGTGTCCCATTGTGATTACGGCTGTAAGCTCCTTAGTGTTTCCAGCCTGCCATGATCTCCAGCCACTGACAGATGTGCTCTCTCCATTTGCCTCTGTTAGCTCCACTTTTCTAATCTCTCTTTCTCTCTCCAACTCCCTCTCTCCCTCTACACTAAATAACACTGTTGGTGTTATTTTCTCTTCCCTGCTGAGATCATGCACTGAAGGAGTATCCAAGCAGGCCTGGGATTCACAGTAGTAGTGTGTAACTGCCTGACTGACCCCAGCATCAATCCCAAATATCAGGGGTCTCGAACTCCAGGCCTCGAGGGCCGGTGTCCTGCAGTTTTAGATCTCACCCTGGGTCAACACACCTGAATCAAATGATTAGTTCATTAACAGGCCTCTGGAGAACTTCAGGACATGTTGAGGAGGTAACTTAGCCATTTAAATCTGCTGTGTTGGATCAAGGACACATCTAAAACCTGCAGGACAGCGGCCCTCGAGGCCTGGAGTTTGAGACCCCTGCCAAATATTAAGGACCCGGTGATGTCATCTTACAACTTTTGATCAGCACATTAGATGCACTTTGCAATTCTGTGACTCGATTTTATGTTATATTCTTGTAAGTACTAGCCGAAGCTGACCATGTGCAAGAAAACTGCTTCCATGGGAATTAAGAAGGTAAGCAGCAGCCAGGTGGTGCTAATCAAATGCACTTGATGAACTAATCATCAGCAAGTATGAGCATCTCTTAACACAAAGCTAAATGTTCCCAAGAGGGAAAGAAACTGCAAAAATCCCAGCAGTTAGATCTCAGACTCTACAGACCTCAGCCAGCATGTTAAATGTTAAAATTCATGACAGTACAATTAGAAAAAGACTGAAGAAGTATGGCTAGTTGGAAGGTCTGCCAATTGGGTCGAGTGATGTTTTTGTGACAAAGCTAGAGCTCTGCAGCAAAAAAACTAACCACAAAAAGTCATTTTATCCCAATAATCTTAGTTTTATAATTGTTAAAAAAGCAAAGCTGTTCTGTTTTCCAACTACTGAAATCTTTTAGTAGCACTAAACCATGGGCTGCTTCCAGCATCTGACTGAGGGTGTAAAAATGTTTTAACTGACACCCACGAAGCAGTGGAAAACTATAAAATGATATCAAATGGCTTCCAGCTTGTAATTCCCACTTTCCAAAATGGCATTAAGAAACGTCAGTTAAGGACAACTGTGAAAAGAAAGGCAAGCTCTGGAAGAACAAATTTACATGGCTGCTGGATAGAAAGGCAACGTAAAACCCCCATATGACAGCAAATTAGCTAAAAGAAGGTTTAACTGACATGAGCGTGGTAGTGCACCATTTCACAACGCAGCTCTGATGCACAAACAAGAAACGCAAGCTCAAGTTTTCCGACTAGTCCCTATAGATTCCGGACATGAACATCAGTAAAAATTTGGGAGGAGATCTTAAAAAGGCTGTGGTTGCAAGTCAGGCTCAAAATATATCTATCTCTCTCTCTCTCTCTCTCTCTCTCTCTCTCTCTCTCTCTATATATATATATATATATATATATATATATATATATATATATATATATATATATATACCATAAATACGTGTGAACTTGATCTTCCATTTCTGAAGTTTAAAATAAAGCAACGGTACACTAAGATTTGTTTCCTGCTGTATTTGCCGCACGTTGTTTCATTTTAAAACTAATGAACTACATCATTTGCTTGTGGCTTCCCACACTTTTGCATACTGTTTTGCAGGCTGGTTGTGTGACAAGCCTTTTACGCTGTCAGCATCTCTGTCAGTTATGAGCGTTCGCATTATCAAGAAATAACACTCAATCACGCTAGCTGCTCCTTGCCTTGAGCTAAATGCTAATACCGGACTGCTAATATCCTTACCGTGACAGTGCTGACATGCAGATGTTACCAGATGTAAAGTAAATGTTAAGCTTTGAGGGCAGATGCAGGGCTGCGTGCATGACTTCATTGAAAAGAGCTAATTAGTATGTATGAATGTAATTGCTAAATCCGTTTTAAGAAGAAGAGACGTGAAAGTCGTTGTCATGTGGCAAACAGGGCTGCTTCATTATGGCAAAAATAATAATCACAGTTATTTTGGTGAATATAGAAACCTTGATTTTTAAGATCTCCACCGTGCTTGACATGTGATATGAGGTGTTGTTGGCCAAACATGGCGCTGTGTCATGGCTAAACATGATCTAGACCAGGGATTTCCAACTCCAGTCCTACAGAGCTACTGTCCTGCAGCTTTTAGATGCATCAATAGCTTGTTACCAGGCCTTTTCCTAACTTGATGGCATGCTGAAGAGGTAATTCAATCATTTGATTCAGCTGTGTTGGAGTAAAGATACATCTAAAAGCTGCAGGCCAGTATTTCTCTAGGATTGGAGTTGGACACTTCTGTTCCAGACGTCATGTGGTTTGTCCAGATGCAACACAAAGCTGAGCAGTGCTGCCATGTCTTTCTCATGGCAACACTTCCAAGCAAGCCATACTTTTTCAGTCTTTTTCCAATTTTACTCAAGAACTTTAACATTGTAACTGTAGAGTTTATGATGTTTATGATTGAAATTTCTCTGCAGATTCCTCCTTGGTATTGAGTTAACACACACCCGAATGGTCCAAAACATCAATTGCTGCTAATTACCCTTTTAATTCCTATGGGGAAGTACTTGATTTTTTAATTAGTTTGCTGCTTTTGAATTTTGCATTGGTTTTGATAATTAAATAATAGCATTGTGTGTGTCATGTTTTGCTTTTATTGCCATGTGTAGATGTGATTTGCAAAACAAAAAGTTCAAAAAGTAGGACCGAAATGAGAGAACAGTCAATGTAACAATAAATCAGTCATACTTTGTGTTTCATTAATGCAAATTTCTTTTGATGTTTATATTGGAAATCCCGGACACATCCCAGGAGGATGTATGAGGATATATTTGCTACTCTGCATCTCTGTGTCACTTCTTTATAGTTAATGGCATAATTTCCAGCACACTGCAAAACAGACAAGGAAAACAGCTCCACCTACAGAAATGTATGCATAGAAAATTTACACCACCACATGTATGCCTGGGAAATTTAGTCCAAACATCGCAGCGAAAGTCAAACAACATAAACATTTTTTTTAAAATATAATAATTATTATTATTATATAACTGCCGAGTCCTACAGATCTCCCCCTAAAAGTACATGTCATGCCAACAAAGGAAATCATCAGCATTCTAATCAAAGCATTTTTCAACCATTTTTTAAGTTCTCTTTCAAAACAAAACTGAAGTAATAGTCTTTGGTGCCAAAGAAAAACGATTACAGGTCACCAGAGAACTTCAATCTATACACCTAAAAACCACAAACCAGGCGAGAAATTTGGGTGTAGTGATGGATGCAGACCTAAACTTAGAAAAACACACTAAGACATTAACAAAATCAGCTTACTATCACCTCAAGAATATTTCAAGGATAAAAGATCTGATGTCTCAACAGGACCTGGAAAAACTAGTCCATGCATTCATCTTTAGTAGGCTTGATTACTGTAACAGCATCTTTACAGGTCTACCTAAAAAAATCAGTCAGACAACTACAGCTCATTCAGAACTCTGCTGCTCGAGTCCTCACTAAGACCAAAAAAGTGGACCACATCAGTCCAGCTCTGAGGTCTTTACACTGGCTGCCTGTCTGTCGGTGGATAGACTTTAAAGTTCTGATGCTGGTCTATAAAGCTCTGAATGGTTTAGGACCATCAGTGACCTCCTGACCCAGTATGAACCTTCCAGATCCCTCAGGTCACCTGGATCCGGTTTTTTATCAGTTCCCAGAGTCAGAACCAGACACGGAGAAGCTGCATTCAGCTTTTATGCTCCTTATATCTGGAACAAACTCTCAGAAAGCCTCAGATCAGCTGAAACACTCAGTTTATTTAAATCCAGGATGAAGACTCACCTGTTCTCAGCTGCATTTAAATAAAGCACCAAATCCACACTTTTAAACTTAAATTTCAAAACTTATATTTTAACTACTGATTTTATCTACTGTTCTGATTTTATATACTGTTTTTTTTTTGTTTGTTTGTTTTTGTTTTTTAATCAATTTTAAATCGTGCTTTTTATTTGTTTTTGTTTTTAATGTCTCTGTAAAGCACTTTGAATCACCTTGTTGTTGAATTGTGCTATACAAATAAACTTGCCTTGCCTAAAGCTCTTTGCCTGAATGAGCTGCAGACCAATCATGCCTCCGCAAGTAGCAGCTGCAAAAAGCCAAATTAGCCAGAAATATTTTGAAAGTATTTAAGTTGAAGTTTGTGCTTTTCGGCCCTTTTTTGCAAGTAGAATAGAATAGAATAGAATTCAACTTTATTGTCATTGCACATGCACAGGTACAGGGCAACGAAATGCATTTTGCATCCATGCAGAAGTGCTTTAGCCGTGATATAGATATATTACAATATATATTAGTAATAATATAGATATGTAAGTATATTACAGAAATGGGTCTATTATGGTATGTTATAATGTACACGGTATGAAGTATGTTAGAAATATTCTATAACTATAAGTATGTACAGGCTATAGTGAGTACAAGCTATGAACAGGCTATAAATATGAAAAACTATACAGAAATCTGAGATATACAGCTATACAGAAATGTGAACTATGCAAGTTATAAACAGTTGTAGGATTAAAAATTATCGTATGTACAGAATGATTATTTACACAGAACTATACAGTAGTGCAGTTAAGATAAGTGAGATATGTGGATAATTTCTACAGAGGCTATATAAAGTGCTAGTGGTTGTGAGTGGTAGTTAAGTAGATGTTACGTGTGTAATTACCCAATGCAGCTGATCAATGCAGACTTTAGCAGCCAACAAGGGCAACGAAGGGTCTTCTGGTCTCATCCTGGCACACTCTTTAAATACAGATACAGCACCAACCCCCTGAAACGCACACACACATACACGGAAATGTCAATGACAAATTGTGATTAATGAGCAAACAGCAGCCACTTATCATGCAGCCACAGATGACATGGATCGCTTCTGAGCGACTGTATCAAACATACATTAACTGTCCTCACACAGCCCTAATAGACCCATTTAGACACACGGTCACTTAATACATGTAGGTCAATCATTAATGGACCACGTGCACGTGCACATGCGTGAGCACATGTGCGCGTGCACGCCCGCTGGCCCTAAATAGAAGCAGATCTGACAACACTGAGGCGGTCCCTCTCCTTCTAGGGAGCAGCCTATTTCTAGATCTCACCATTGATCTGCAGTCACTTTATCACATGCAATCCACATCAATTTTTCTGTCACACACATGGCTCTGTGCGCACACACACGCAGACACAGACACTTAGAGACTGAAAGAGCACTGTGAGGTATTCTGAGGACTCCCATTTAAAAAATGTGCCTTTTTAAGATTACATTTCATTGCCATGAATACCTAGATAGATAGAATAGATAGAAGATAGCTATCTCCTTTGGGTGTGATGTGGTGTTTGATTTAAACGGAGAAATGAGCTCACTTTCCGGGCGGCCATGAGTGACAGGCCCAGCTGGTGCCACAGGTGAAACTCGTTGAATGAAAACTTCATGGCTCGTTCCAGACACTGCGAGGAGAAAAACAAATACACAAACATGTTTAAGTTATGAAACTTTGTACAAGTAGAATGCGCCGATAAGAGTGGACGGTTCGGTGTGGACGTTAAGCTTTTTGTTTTCCTTTACAGTCACAAAGCTGAATGGCCACTGTTCGTAGCCACATTCCTCTCGCTCAAAATCGATTGTCAGTCAGCGCTCACCACCCACTCTGTGCTGTTTCAGTACATAATGATGTGAGTGATGTGTGTGTGGACAAGCACAGGATGGCGTGGAGCGCCGCTCAGTCAGATGTTGTCAGTCATGCAGAAGCGAGCTACATCAAGAAAAAAGGTCTGGCAACTAGTAGGATTAAAAAATGTGCACTTATTAGAAAGGTTGCACACAAAGTAACATGCAGACAAAGATGCCATGCTGAATAGAGCAAAGGCACACAATACCAACCTCTGTAGGATTTAATTGAATAAGAGAGTGTGGAATATGTAGCTAATTGTAGTCGTGAATGGGCTCTGTATTTTCTAACATGAACTGAAGCGTGTAAGAAATGTAATGGTTCACTGCAGGTCTTTATGAAGCTATATGAAGCTGCAACTGTCTCTGCTGCTACATGGCAGTATTGCTGACCCTTGTTAACCCAGCTAAATCAGGCCCCAAACCATTACAAATCCCTATTTAACCTCTGTTTAGAAGGGTTAATATATAGAGCTCGAAGTAAGCTTCAGCCAAATTGTAATAACAGAGGTTAAAAGATACAAGTGCGTTAAGTCTCCTACTGTACAGTACTTTGAGCTGCACCATATATAACTGTTGTATCAACTGGACTAAATACTTACAGTTTTGCACTATTAACAAACAATGGAATGACAATTAGCCTGGTGATAGATGTGTCAGCTGAGACATATGTGTTTAAGAAAATTGATGGAATTAATTTAATTAGATATTATTAATTGATAACTTTTCTAAAAACTGGTTCAAGAACCACCTATGAACAGTGTTTGCAAGGATGCCACTTGTTTTAAGGATATAGTAAGTAATTTTCTGAATTATGTAACAGAAAAAAAAGAAAATTGTGTTCATTCATTAGTGTGAAATTATGTCTTCCAACAGCAACTTCCAACCACTTACGTAACTACACCTTATAAAGATCACAAACAGCTTTTAAATCTTTTAAACTATAATGACCATTTAATAAATGCACATCTATGTTTTCATCATCGTTTTCTCATTATGTCTTAATCCACCTCCACTTCATCCTCTTCCTCCTCACTTCAACCCACCACATGAAATTCACCTTATGCCCGAAGTCAGGGAACATGCAATAACATTACTATTTATTCCCGATATTGTTGCAGTTACTCCTAGATATTGTCAGGCTGGCTAAACAAGAAACATCAGTTGGTTAAAAGCTAACAATATGCAGGTTAATATTAGGCTTGAGTATCCTAAAAATCGCTTGATTACATTCATACATCGTATGAGTTTATTTACTAAACATCACTAAGAGTCCAAAAATGTTCAATTAACTTCAAACAAAGTTTCACTAACAGCGGCTAAAATAGCAGCTAACAGCGGCTAAAACAGCGGCTAACAGCGGCTAAAACAGCGGCTAACAGCGGCTAAAACAGCAGCTAACAGCGGCTAAAACTGGCTAAAACAGCGGCTAAAACAGCAGCTAACAGCGGCTGAAACAGCAGCTAAAACAGCAGCTAAAACAGCAGCTCTTACTGAAAGAAAAGTTCAGGATATCCTCAGTAACTCTCTTTAGCATTGCTGTCATCAGACAGTCATATTTAAAAGTGGGACAAACAGCGGTCTAACAACCGACACTCACTATAGATGAATGATGACTAAAGTTGTTTGGATTACAGCAACCACCAGGATTATGCACTTGAACTGGGAGGGGTAAGGAAACCAAATTCAGCTGACTGCAGTCTTCAAGCTTCTATCGGTGAGATTTTACACTGTGTACCTTTAAAGAGTGCACAAGTAGGCAGGTGGGGGGTGGGAGGCTAAAATTATACAACATTGATTCTGGAAACTACAGTTCATGTTTGGTTTCATAATCAGGCCAAAACTACATGACTGGGTTAATGACAATGTTTGGGTGGGTTAAGGTAAAATTTGGCAAGCTGACTATCACATAGAGACACCTTACAGGTGAGAAACCAGCTGTGTCGACTAAAGGGCAGCATTTGAAGCCCTGAGACTGACCAAACATCTATCCATCTGTCCATCCAGACATCCTGTTAACTAGAGGGATGGACCCTATCCCAGCTGACTTTGGGTGAGAGGGTGGGGTACTCCCAGGTCACTAGTCCATCCCAGTGGGTATAATTCATAAAATGATTATTTCCTGTTTGAAACACCGACATAAATAAACATAAATTATGACATCACCAGTGATTAGTGTGAATTATTAATTACTAGAGTTTAAATTTTAAAAATAAAATTTACTAAAGTTTAATTAAGTTTATTAGCAATGGTCCTTTTAAAGTTTTTCAGTCAGGTGCTTATGTTATAATGAAAGTGTTTCTGCTACTACTCACAGTGGACATTAGGAGACATAACAGTGCTGTAAGCAGGAAAAACACGTTAGACCTTATATAAAACTAAGATGGAGCTGCGGCACATACTTGACAGAGTAAAGGGATATCATTCAGTTTCACTTGCTGGGCCCACGTCTTCATTTGAGGTTTGATAGCGTTTTAGCAGATAAAGGTGAATGGCTTGGGCATGAATTGAGCTGCAGTTTGGGGAAAGCCTTGAAGGGGACTGGCCGCGGCTCCCGGGCCTGGCAGATCCCCGTGTACTAAATATAAGTGAAGAAGTTAAAGAATTAAAAGGGGAGTGAGGGAACAAGAACGAACAGCTTGTAGAACTGGGGGAACCTATATAGATGAGAACCGGAAGGAGCGTGTTTGGGGGCGTGGTCCCGCTTCTGAAATTCAGATACTTTATTTCCAATTATTTAGTACAACCTTTGCCCTTTTCCCTCTCCTCCACAGCTCAAGACTGAAATATTGTTTGGAGACACGCAAAGAGTGGAACTTTTCAACTCAGGTTACTGAGTTACTGTCACGATCTGCGGGAGCAGACTGTGTGAGCTGTGAATTGTGGACCCAAACGCAGATACAAAGGGAGGCGGAGCTTGACTTAAGTTTTTTTTATCATGGCTGATTACAAGAAGGCAAAACAAAGCAACAAGGACAGTAGCGAAACTAAACTAGAACGTAAACTGGGAAAACTAAAAACTATGAAAACTGTGACTCAACTCTGAGAACTATGAGAAGACGTGAGGGAGGTAACACAGATGACCTGGCAAAGACAGAATGAAAACACACAGACTAAATACACACAGGAGGTAATCAGGGGAAGTGGAAACATATGGAGAAACAGCTGACAAAAATGAACATCATGACGCCACAGGGAAAAGTAGCACTAAGCACGAGGAACATATAAACAAGACTTTCAAAGTAAAACAGGAAACATGATGATATAAGTGAAGTGAATTCTTTAACACAGGGGATGAAGACACAAGGGGAATCTGATGATAAACTATAACAAGGCAATGTAGGCAAAATAGACATGAGCACATAAACAATGAATATCAAAATATAAGAAAATGGAAAAACACTGGGTTACGACCCAGGACTGTGACAGTTTGTGACCTTTGACTCTGACTTCCACTGACAGGAAGCGTATTGAACTGAACTGGAATGCGTACAAGAGTAAACTAGCTCTAGAGATTTATGTTTTTTAAATGGTCAACCTATTCTTCAAATCGCTCATCCAAGTGCATTATTGCATCAGTGGTAAGATAAAATCTTTACAGTATATGAATACGAGATAACGTTTATATTCCTTAGTATTACTACTTTGATTGACAAGTCTTTGGAATAGATTGCTTATTTTCCTTTTCCTTGAATATGAAGGGAAAGCATAACAATAATATGAATTCCTGGTATGAAATTAAAACATGATTTCTTACCACAGAGACACCATGGACTGACTGATGCTACAGTAAGGATGCAATCAGTCTCATTCATGACGTCAAAGAGGGAATGTATTGACTGGCTGACACCTGATTTTAAATAAATGGCCCATGCAGGCCTCATACATCAGCAAATTGATCCACTGGTGTAGGTGGAACTACCTCAGTGTGTGTGGTCTCCCATATGCTATATATGAATCAGTGAGACTTGTGGACAAACCTAATTTGAGACAACCCCGCTAACCTCCGCCTCTTAAACTTCCCACATCTGGGTAGAAAGTCACACTGGGGGAGGGGGGGGTAACAGTTTAAACAAAAAATGAGAAAATGGAGGAGGGATTCAAGGCCAGACGAAGAACTAGAAAAGAACAGGCAGTGTGGGGGATGGTGAGAGATGAAGAAAAGACTGAGAGGCAGTGAGAGAAAAAGACACATAATCCCTGTGCTCCAAGTGATAAGGACATTCATTAAAAAGTTTGGCAAAGGCAAAGCTCTCACTAACACATCTCATCTCTCCCTCTTTTGCTCGCCTCCCCTTAGACCTCCAGCATAGTGTGCGTCTGCATGCGTGCGTGTGTCAGAACACCTCAGAGAGCATGGCGTACTGCCCCCTCCTGACCATGCCGATGGTGAGCAGGTCATAGACTGAGGTGGCGTCCTGCAGGCTGGTCTTGCGAGCCTCAGCCTGATCCGGCAGACGACTGATCACCGCGTCACCGCTGGCCTGGATAAAGAGAGACGCGGGATGAGGAAGACGAGGAAGACTTAGCAAGGAAAGGTGGATGTGTGTGTGTGTGTTTACATATCTTTGTGGGGACCAAAAATTGGAATTTTACCAAGCTTATGGGGACCAGCAGCCCTAATGGGGACAAAATCCCGGTCCCCACGAGTTTGACTCAAAATGTGGTTTTAGTGTCGGGGTTACAGTTAGGTCACGGTTAGGTTTAGGCATTTACTTTGGATGGTTAGCATTACGTCAATGAGGTGTCCCCACAAAGATATGAAAATGAATGTGTGTGTGTGTGTTGTGGTTTGTGTGTGTGTGTGAGAGAGTATCTCACCATGGATTCTGTGATGAGCAGCAGCAAAATGGCCTCCTCCACCACGTCCTGAGGACAGAAGCAACTGCCAGGACACAGAAAGCAGGAAATACTACCAAGAATGGGAATTTTATCCCTCTCTCACTCACACACACACGTCCAAAAGTACACTGGTGTGAGTGTCACGTTTCTGTCTCACCTGTGGAGCTGTAACATAATACAGACCACCCTGGATATATCACTATACAGTAGTATCTCAGATGTCTCTCTCTCTCTCTCAAACACACACTCTTTGGGTCTTACACTTTTTTCCTTCTATTCATCACTTTCTTTGCCCCTCTCATCAAGTCCGTGTCCTTTTAAAGGACACGTTTACCAGACACCACAGAGGCCTTTTCAGGAGGCAACTGATAACAAAAGCCACGAACAATGACGAAGCACAGCCTGTTTCTCCGGTTCCTCCTCTCTCCTTCAAATCTCAGACATGGATTTAGATCTTCACTTATGATAGTGTGGGCTAGCTTAGTCATGTTGCGGTGACTAAGTATGGCTTGCAGGGCCCGAGCAACAAGTGCAGGATTCCTTTGCAAAGAGGGCAAAAACTAGACAACTATGTGGTGATCATTGTTGTGTGCTGTTGCACATAACCAGTTTGTCCTGTCGGGACTGGCCAAGGGTTTCTTCTGCCGTTACGCTACGCTGACATGTTATGTTAAATAAGCATTATGTTCAAAGAACCGCCCTATAGCACAGATAAAACAGCAGCCTGCTTTCTGGTGTCAGAAATGAACTAATGAATGAACAGAAGTCTAGCTTCGCTCTGAGCCCTTTAACCTCCTCTAAAGCAGCTATTCAGCCAGTGTTAATTAAGCCTGGGATGTGATGACCTCTAGTGGCATTCTAGTGGTTTCTCCAGGACAGAGCTGAACCACAGGCGCAGTGAAAACCACCCGAATCAGCTTCAGACGACACAGACGACCTGAAAGACCGTGTGATTTTTTTTTTGTTTCTCCAGACAAAACCTGTTTAAAAGTTCAACCTTCAGCTAAACTATTGACAAGTAATAGTTCTTCTTTAACTCCGATGCTTGTGTTTTGTTACAAATCAGGTTAATTTTGTTAAGAAACACAAAAAGCAAATTTATCTCACAATCTATAAAGAATATAGACCGTCCCTGCCAGCCCCAGAAAAGAGAAAATAGAGCAGCCTCTGGGAAAGTAACAAAGGAGGGAACCCATGACTGATGGACATGTTGTGTTTACAGAAGAGACAAAAATAGCAAAATCCCATCAAAGGCATCACATTATTAAGAACAATATTGTTTTTTGGGGGCCATCTTAATGGTGTCCAACCAAAAAACTATTTTCCTGTTTCACATTTGTCTCTAATAGACTGGCAACCAGCCCAGCATGTACCCCACCTCCCTCCAAGTGACAGCTGGGATAGACTCCAGCCCTCCCAGATCCTGAAATTGGATCAGTGGTTAAGAAAATGGATGGAAGGGAAATTCATCTTAGTGTTGCTAAGTTAGTGGACATGGGAGTTAATGTAGGTTGTCATGCAGCAGGTCAACACTCGGGTCAAACTGCAGTAAGCACCAAGGTCTTAACAGGAGGGTAATTTAGACAAAAGAGATACTCGTGGGCTCAAAGTACTAAAGCGACACTCCTTAATGAGGTAATCTTTGTCTACTGTTGTCAGCTGGTACGGTGAAGTAACTAACACCATCATAGCAGTCATGTATAGCTTTATAAGCTAAATACTTAGCATGACTCAAGTAATTGCATTTAGCACGATTAGACTAGAGCAGACTGAAACAGAAAACAGAGAGTGTACAAACCATTCTGTGCTGTAGCGATGTGGTGGTTTAACAGTGGGGTAGATGGCGTCTTTGGAGGCGGCGGCTCCTTCTCTGTGAAGCCAGGCTGAGGGCGGGGGGCCCAGCGGGGGCCAGTAGCTGTCCTCGCTCACAGAGCTCAGCAACACTTTTGCTAGTTTTCTCGCTGCAGACTGGGATGGAGCCACATGCAGATGCTGTATTAGTGCAGGTGTGGAATACTGATACTTTGAGTCCTGTATTTATGCTGTTTTTCAGCTTTCATGGTTTAACTTTGTATGATTCTCAGTTCTCAATCTTTATCCATCTCAAGCAGCCAGTATATGATAAATAAGTATGTCTGAAACAAACTATTTTAACTCCCTTCCCCCTCCTGTTAAGTGCGCTTTCTCCTGATTGGCTGCCCCTCGCAAAGGCTTCTTAACCACAGTTTGTAACTGAATTGATTGTATTTTAGGAGCTCCGCTCTCACTGGCATCACACAGATTCAAGAACAGTCCTGAACTTTCAGTTTACAGGGATAACTCCATCCATCCATCTTCATCCGCTTTATCTGAGGCCGGGTCGCGGCGGAGGTAGCCTAAGCAGAGAGGCCCAGACCTCCCTCTCCCCAGCCACCTCCTCCAGCTTATCCGGGGGAACACCAAGGCGTTCCCAGGCCAGCCGAGAGATATAATCTCTCCAGCGTGTCCTGGGTCTGCCCCGGGGCCTCCTCCCGGTGGGACATGCCCGGAACACCTCACCCAGGAGGCGCCCAGGAGGCATCCTTGTCAGGAGCCAGCTGAGGTGGTTCAGGCATCTGACAAGGACAGGGATTACTCATGTCTGATTATATGTGATCATGTTTAATATGATCATCCACTCACCGCTGTAACAGTTTATACACATGACAGAAAAATGCAGAATCTGTCCACTTGAAAATTTGAATGATAATAATAATAAGAATAGAAATAACTTTTCTTTTTTTTACTGATCATTTTACAGAAAACATTCCCGTATAAAGATGTGTTTTCAGTGTTTTTCTCTAAAGCCAAAACACTGGACTTCATCAGATTTGGTGCAGAGTTGGAACAGTCCCAAAGAAAGAAAATATTACATTTGAATGTGGACAGGTCACTGGCTTTGGTGGAGGGCGCGTTCGCCTACAGTCTTTCTAGATTACAAATTGTGCTGAACCGATCAACTGCACATCACATGGCAGCAGGTCAGTTAGTACTTGTACTTGTGTTATTATGTATGTGTATGTATAATATTACACATACAAACTGCATGAAAGCTGGTGAAAGCAGGCTGGTGTCGAGTAAATGGACTTGAAGTATGTAACAATGGTTAAGTATTAGAATACAGTGCAGTGTGTGTGTGTGTGTGTGTGTCTGTGTGTGTGCATGTGTGTGTGTGAGTGTGTGTGCATGTGTGTGTGTGAGAGGTGGCCCACCTTTCTGAAGTTCTGAGACCCTCGTGACTCCACCACCCTCAGCACTCTACGCAGCTGGTGAGCTCCCTGTGCAAGATGACTAACACACACACACACACACACACACACACACACACACACACACACAATAAGCATATATCAGTGTGACATGTAGGTGTGAAAGTGTAACAAAAATAAATGTGCAGTAGAAGAAGAAGTTAGGCGATCTAGTATCACAGTGTTACAGAGATAAAGTCCTGCAGGACGTTTGTTGCCATGTAATCAATGCAAAAGTTTTTCTTTGACTGAAACAACACACTCGAACTCTTCTTTGCTCACAGCGACCTCATTTATGGACAGTGGATGAATGAGTAAGACATAATATTATAGTTTTTACAGAGATGGTGTTCCTATGTGACCGTTCAAACGCACCTTGCTTCTCTATGTCTAAGAGCAACACTGCCACCTATTGATCACGAGTAAAAATGCATCTGTGGTGCACTAAGGTCAAGTGGTGCTGGAAAGCTTAGGCTTGATTTCTTCTTCTCCTCTTCACTCTAACACAAGCGAAACGACAGAGCACACAGCTCTCTGCTCCACAGAGCGAGTCTTGTGATCGACAATAAAACTCTGCAGTGCACAAAACAAGAATCCAATCTGCAACTACACATGTAACAAATTCTATTTAATAATTATGTAAATATAATCAGAACAAAATTGAAATCATTTGACTTGTACTCTTATCAAAGACGCTGGAATTATACTGTCACACGTGAGCATGTCTAAAGATGTTTGCTGGTCTATTTTTGCTTTTAAAAAATAAGATGGTTGTTATGGTTGCTACCCTCACCCCCTATGCAGCAGACAAAGGTAAGCACTCTGTAAAGCAGCCTGCAGGAAGTAGCCCAGTTCAATATCACTGGGTGAGTGAAGTAAAATGGTTTTGGCTGACTTGATGTGGGGCGTTGTTACAACCTGAAAACACAGAGATAAAACAGACAAGATTATTAACCCCCTATGAAATTTAAAGTTCCTGTCAAAAGATTATTACAACAACTCAGTAAACAGTAAAATGGAGTAAAATACCAAACCAAACACAGCCATAACAGGGTCACACACGCTCATGCTCTCACACGGGCATAAAAAGCCCACCTTATCGAGCTCCTGCAGGTAGGACAGAGCTGCGTCACAGGCCCTGAGGTAACAGGACAGGGACTCCTCCTCTCTCTCAGAAAGACGAACACGGGACACGGCAGACAGCGTCTGGTGATCCAGAGACAGACCTGAAACGCACGGAGAGAGACCGTGGCGTTTTTACAAGCACCTGCTCTCAGCGACTAACTAAGCAAACAAACGAACAAAAGCTACCATTAAAAATGTAACTGCTTTAGTTTTCAGCTGGTGACTGGAAGAGGTCAGTTTACCTGATAAAATCATTAGTATTACTAATAACAACATTTCAAACAGGGTTTTTCAAAATGTGGCAGCTAATAATAATAATAATGGATTGCATTTATATAGCGCTTTTCGGGACCCCTCAAAGCGCTTTACAATGCCACTATTCATTCACACACTGGTGAAGGCAGCTACAGTTGTAGCCACACCTGCCCTGGGGCAGACTGACAGAAGCGAGGCTGCCATATTGCGCCATCGGCCCCTCTGGCCATCACCAGTAGGCGGTAGGTGAAGTGTCTTGCCCAAGGACACAACGACCGAGACTGTCCGACCTTCCAATTACAAGACGAACACAAAACTCTTGAGCCACGATCACTAGGGGTAAATGTTGTGACGTATATGTGAAATACGCAGGCTGAGCCTCACAAAATAGACTGAAAGTGGCGATAACTCAGACTTTACTGCTTCAACTGTTTGTCTATTCATTGTTTTTCGGTCTGCACTTGCAATGCTCAGTTGCTCTGACAGGCTTCACTGAGATAGATCTGAAAATACAAGTAAGTTTAGTCTGTTAAAATGAGACTCAGATGTGCGTTGGACAGCTCTGACAATATTTACTAGTCCCAGAGGATGAATACTGATCTCAGATGATCCCATGACTTTTCCACGAGCATCTCTCAAGGTTAGTATTTGTGATTTCAAGTGAAGTATCTCAGCAGTTCTTGGATGGAAAATCGGTACAAATGTTAGCGTCTCCTTCAGGATGAGCATCTAATAACTATGGTGATCCTGTCTGCATGGTCATTTTCAGTTATACAAACAAAGGCATCACCTTTAGGGCTTTGATTGTCTTCCTGTGGAGGGTTAGGGCTAGTTCCTTTCTGCATTTCTATACTCATGAACATCCTTCCTGCCTACATTTTCCCCTAATCCCCCTTAGTCAGTCGTGGTAGATGGCTGGTTCACCCAGAGGTTTCTTCCTTTCTTCCATTTGGTTTTGTGGGGGGGCTTTCACCTAAAAATGTAAAGCTTTGTGCTGTATACATAAAAATTGAACTGAACACTGTCCTTTTGTTTTTGTTTGTTTGTTTTTTCTACTTATAATTGCATTTCTGATGCACAAGTACAGAAGTGGCCGTTAACAGGCCGGTGCCGTCCAGATGATGTCTGCTAGTGCACTTATTTGTACAAACAAGTGGGGGCGGGGGGGAGACCGCAGGAGGCCTGTGACGGGCAGCAGTCTCAAGCCAGACGCCAAGCTAAATCAAATAAGGAGACGTCATCATCCAAGTATTCACATCTGACTTCATTTCCAAAGCAACCCTGGGAAAAGTGCGGGGAGGAGACAAGCAGCTCCCGCAGGATCTGATCTACGTTAAAAGTGTTTGCAAAGACAATCCTTCAGTGGGCTTCAAAGCAATCAAAAGAAATCTGACAGTTATTGCAACAAATTCTCTCCAGTTTGATGAGCGTGAGGTCACGTCCGATCATCAGGAAACAGGGAGTGTAGCCGCGTAATGATGATGATCATGATGAGTGAAACAAGATTATCCAGGCCTCCAGTGTAATGTTCTGTGAATGTGATCTGTGACCTTTAATGATGCTGGTATTCAGTGAGTCACATTAGAGCAAAAAAAAAAAACCAACAAAAAACACTGAAGGCTGTATCTGACTGGAAAGAGCATATTTTTAAAATGACTCCAAAATAAAAAGTGATGGAGGGGGAGGGGGGCGTTCATGTTTGGGCTTGAGACAGCTTGTGATTGTGACTAACTGTAAATTCTCCCTTCACGTATGACTCATGATTGTTGTGCTTTTAAAAGAAGCATCTGTAGAAAAACGTGTCAAGACAAAGACCAGAGGTGGGAAATCAGCTTCTAGACGAGCTTTACGTTGTTAGCTTATTCCCAATCTGCTCCCTCGAGGTGTCTGCGGGACAGAACAGCGATGCTTAGAAAAAAAATGCACCGCTTCATCGGGATCTTTAAGGTTAAAACACAATAGTAGCTCCGTGCCCAATCAAGCTGATGTTTTCCAGTCGTGCAACATTTGAATCCACAGTCTGGCCCGTCGCCTCCCTTCCATTTCCACTTCCAAACCCCATAAAAGGTCATTGTGATTTTAAGGCTGTAACAGCTCCTATCAGAGGGATTAGTTAAGAGATCATTAAGGAAATGTATGACGAGAGTGGTTCAACCTTGCTGCTGGTGTTTTTCAAGGAAACCTGCCAGTTCTTAGAGCTGCTTTTTCTTACTGAAGGTCCAGGCTGACAAGCTGGAGATGTGCTGTAAATGTAAACTGTGCAGCGGTGTAGCAGACATCCAGAAGCCATACTGAAACACTGTCAGCTGTGTTATGAAGTGCATTATATTTCATGTAGATAGGGTTAGAGTGAGACCACTGCACAGATGCGACATTGGTGGAACACCCTGAAAACATTGAGATTGCAATATATAATGTACGCTTTCCACCTCGCAAGTATTCTTTAAAGCCACCGCGGGTCTGTCTCAGCACTCATACCTGGCAGTATTAACAAGCAGTCAAATTTCTCCTGCGAGACATTTTTACACTAACTGTGCCTCCAAGGATTTTAGAGGTTTATGGAGCTCACTGGGACAGGCTTCATTAATAAGGACATATCGTCACTCTTTCACACAAAGACTGTGGGCACAGCCAGGCTCCAGTGACACTTTCAATCAGTTGACATTAAAATCACACATTCAGGAGTGGAGAGAGGAGTTCCTGGAGTTAGTGGAGCGTTAAAGTGGAGCTGTGTAGAGTCTACTGCGTGTAAGAGGAAAAAGTTTTAATGGCTTCTGTCAGGTATATTTTTAAGTAATGATCCTGTTTCTAAATTAAAAGAAATGTTATTGCTGCTGAGTGCGAACAAATCAATTAAGGTCTAAAGAGATTTTATTATTATTACGTGTCCTTGGCCCAGACTCTGAACTTGGTAGCTAGCGGTCTTCTGCTGTCGGTGCGCTGCTGCCACCAGCTGTCAGTCAGTGACATAGTGTAGAACCAGTAGCACGGCTGCAGTTAGCGGTACACGCTGATTGGCTGTCGCCTTACAGTGAAATGCATTGGGAAACCTCATGTCCTTGGGTTCATATGCATCGTTACTTAGAAACATACCTAAATGCTTTTGAGGGGCATCTGCAGAATGAAGTGGAACACACCTGAGCTACCTGCCCTGTAACCCCCCTGATCCCAAAGGAGCTACTGCCAACGTCCTTTAAAATTAAATAAAAATGATCAGGAAAACCTCAAGTCCTGGTCCAAACTAAGTTAGTTTCTCCCCATGACATTTCCCACGAGCCCTCCTGCTTCCTGCTGTCCCCTCGTTGTCCTCTGGTGCTGGTGAGTGCGCCGCGTTGTCAGTGATTTTGCTTTTTCATCGACCTTTCAGCCTTGCAGCTTAAAAACATGAATGCAGCCACTAGCGTGTGAGTACGAAGATTAAAGCTCACTCCTCTTAACTTAAATACATTCAAGACACTGTAGGATTTTTCTTCTCTTTGGTGTACCTGCAAAAAAGTGGATGTGCAAGTCTCTTTCTTAATGCTGCCCATTGCAACGACTGTCGATCATGGCAGCTTAAAGAAACAAAGTCACGCAGCAGACAGACATACAGGACAGGAAGTGCAGAAAGATTATGTAACCAACTATATTCAGTTAAAACTGAGCAGAGAGCATGCACAGAAAACTACACACTCCCTACTGCACATGCAACAGATTGGATTCTCTGCAGTGTTTATCTTTGTTTTCTCTTCAAAATTAGTTTTTCTTTTCTTTGCTATCAAGAACCAACCAATTAAACTTTTAGAAAAAGGAAAGAAAAACATTTTTTTTACCTTTAATCACGAACGCCTCAGCCAGCAGGCGGAGGTGGTAGGTCGGCTGGTCATCCTGCGTCAGCTCCTCCAGCCCCACCCTGGCACACATTCCCTGGGCGTCCCGGTAGCGTCCCTGCACGTAGTGCACTTTGGCCATCAGCAGCAGAGCCTCGTTCAAGTACCGGGGCTGCAGGACAGCAATATAAAGAAATGCTGAATAGGAAGAAGCCACGGAAAAGGATGGAATTTATAGAAGCTGTCAGTGCTCTGTTTGATTAAGGGCTTTGTTTGATTAAATGAAGGAAGTCATTTTTTAAAAAGCAGAGCAAAGTCTAAAACTCAGATATCAGAAGTAAGTTAAATGAGACTAACTGTTAGACGGCCTCGGCTAAGGATGGTATTAAGGTGTCTTTTGGCCTTGCACAGTTTGGGCTGGGTTTTGTCCACCAAAGGTTTGGACCTGAGTAGCAGATCCATGTTTTCCAGCAGGCACTCCTCCAGCAGCGCCTCGGCCATCAGCAGCGTCCCGTAATCATCTAAAGGAGGGGGGGGGCGGCATTGAAAAAGTTCACAGTGAGCGGAGTATGCTGAAGGTCTGAGCTAAAGGTCACAGGTCATTTGTTTCTGTAGCCAAGGTCACAGGTCATTTGTTTCTGTAGCCAAAGCAAACCTCCCTCGGTCCACTCAAAACAGCAATTCCCAGGGAGAGCAGTTCAAACATGCCTGAGTCCTTAAGTCTGTTTAGAAACTACAGTTTCCATTTCTCCTAATATTTTTCCTAAAGAACTTTAATCTCGGTATCAGCAGATAAACACTCCCATCCACCTACAGCGAATTAAAGTTTACATGTGTAGTAAAACAACCCGCTTCAGATGGAGCCTTGCACTCAGTTACAGTCCAGTAGTAAACCTCAGTGTCTGTGTACACACACACACTCGATTAAAGCTTTCCTGTTTGACTTTTTCACTGTGCGTTTGTGTGTTTACCACTGCCAGCTCTGCGCGCAGTGTTTATGCCCTGATATACTTGACATATTTGCAAGTTTGGTTTATCAGCACAGTCAAGGCTGAAGTTATCTGCGAGGGGAAGGTGGGGGCTAAACACCAGGACGTGTCTCAACCCATGGCCACATTAGGAGCAATGTAATAACTGCACCGTCAAGTTGGAGCCTAGACTTTGGCAAGAATCGGTGTTGTAAGGACTGAGATAAAAAACAAAAACATTCTGGTTTCACTTCAAGACTTATCAAGTAGAAAGATCAAATTTACTCTGGAGTTTGCTCACACTCAGTTCTGTGGAATATCATCATTGCTCTGATTATCTGATTTTCTCTACTTTCATTTTAGGAGCAGCCTTATCATTTCCTACTAATCACCTCCCCTTTAGTCAACAATTTCCTTGGATTTCAATAAACATTTGAACCTCCTGTGAATAGGATCAAAGCGTTTCTTGCTATTACTGATGAGCTTTTCTTTGTTTGAAGCGTAAGTAATAATGCTGGTTTCAATATTTTCATAGTAGCACATGGATCTCTTTATGAAAGAGGTCACTCATAGTGATAAACACAAAGAAAGTTTGCTTTTTTAGTTCTAATTCCCAGATGTTTTCAACCCATTGCTCGTTCTTTTATGAAAAACTCACAGGATTGATTTGGCCTCTTCTCTTCCTACTTTGTCCCTGTCAGACATCTCCCTCTGGGAGCCAGCATTCATTCTTGTTTTTATTTTATTTTTTTTGCTTTAAAAAAAGAAAAAAAAAAAAAGAAGCTCATTCAAGATTGTTTGAAACATTGAAGTTGCTCTAAATATATTTTCAAACTAAATTACTTTTTTTTATTGTGTTTTAGTAACCTGTTTCTTTAATTTTAAAGTGGAGGTAGTTGCAAATTATCAAACACTACTGGTTAGCTAATGGTTAGCCCTATAGCTAGATATGCTAATATATGAAGATTATAAACTCAGGGTTGGCAGGGAGATAAAGTACAGCAACTAGCTAGCCAGTTAGTTAATGATAACATTAAGTGGAGGTAGTTGCAAATTATCAAACACTATTGGTTAGCTAAAGGTTAGCCCTGTAGCTAGATATGCTAATATATGAAGATTATAAACTCGGGGTGTGCAGGGAGATAAAGTACAGCAACTAGCTAGCCAGTTAGTTAATGTTAACATTAAGTGGAGGTAGTTGCAAATTTTCAAACACTACTGGTTAGCTAATGGTTAGCCCTGTAACCAGATATGCTAATAATATGCTAAGAGTGATTTAAGGCAGATAAAGTATAGCAACTAGCTAGCTAGTCAGTTAAAGTAGTAGAGCATTTGGTTGCTTAGTAGCCAAATAACCCCTTTAGAAGTCAGTGCAGACCAAAATGGACTAAACAGACAGCACGCACTGCACTAACATTAACGTGGACAGAAACACCACTCTAAATGTTTGCTAAGATGTTAGCTGTGCAGAAGTGCCTTCCACTCTGGTATGTCTGAAGGCCACCTGTTTTGTAAAACAACTTGTGTTCCTCTAAGCTAAACCTCTGTGGGTAAACAGCTTTCTAATTTGACCTGAGTACACACTTTCCAGCTTAGTTTATAACATCCAACATCCCTTTCCTCATCACACCCAGAATTTTTAAACCAAAACTGTAATGGTTCAGAAGCCTCACGTCCATGACCATGTCCAAAGGTAGCCACGCCCACCTGCCAAATGTTTTGTTTCTGCTGCCCCCATGTGGCCACAAAATGAGATTGCTGGTTTTAAAGACCATTCACCAAAACTACTGGATATCTTCTGCACAATATACACACATGACATAGAGACATGTTACAAGGGAAGAAATGCACTGGCTGCAGTGCCTTTGTTGAGAAGCAAAAAGGTACGTTGTAAAAAATGCTGACTGAAAACATTTTAAAACCTTCTGTAATTAACTAAACCAGTCAATGCAATGTTAAGAGAAAACGGCTATGCTGTCCAAGACATGTGTTGCAGTAATATTAATTGAAAAAGAAATAAAGATGGCTTTACTCTTGCATAATACCACTCTGAACTACAAGATTTTGCGTCAAGTCAGTAAAATGTCCAGTCTGCCCTGAGTCTAACATGACTCATTCCAGCATTGTTCAAGCTAGTGCTAGCTCAACATTTCTGCAAACACTGTGTTACTATGAGGTCTGTTTTAGTAGCTGAAGAACACAGATTTTTTTTGATTAAGAAAGAAATTGACATTTTTAAATTGAGATTGAAACATTTGATTAGTTAGAAGCAACATTTCAATGCTCTAATATGAAATAATTACAGATGTACACAGATGAATATAATGCTACACTACAACTTTCTGGTAAAATGGAGACACCTTGTGGTGAAAGCTTTTATTACATTTATAAAGGGTTTTTACAAAAAGTAGCTTTAACGATACGTGTGATACCTGTGGGGAATAAAATGAATGGTCACATAATTTTTTTTAAATTCACGAATAAAAATGAATAAATAAATACATTTATTACACAGTAGAATATACTGTACTTCCCGTATTTTACTAAAAGCTCCAAATCTTCGTCTGCCTTACATACCTTATCCAAGTAGCTATCCTAAAAGATATCTGCTGTTTTTAAGTAGTGCATTACCCATCTGTCCTCTCTGTTTGAGTGAGATGAAATCAGACTGTTACATCTTCCTCACAACATCACCTACAGCAAACTCTCCAAAGAAAAACATTTGAAACTTGAATGCAGAGTACACCACCTATTACTGCTTTTTTACAGTTTTACAGTTGGTTGGAAGTTTAACAGCTTATTGCTTTACTTGAAACAAAGTTCCTCTATCTCTAATCTAAAAAGAAAAACCTTTCCACACACAGTCCCTGACAGATCAGCTACAGTGTGAGTCATGCATGCTCACAGCAATACCACATTAATTTAACACATGAGCGCGTGTGCGAGCAAGGAGAAACTGCTGGTCTGCACTATCAGCCAGGACCTCAGCCCATATTTACTCTGCTAAGGTGAGGGTTGGAGGCAGGTGCATTAGTGAGCTACCAAATGAATGCTTTATGAGGCACAGAAACATATGCGTGTTTGCATTTCTTTGAGCACGTGTGCAGTGTCAAGTGATTTCAAGGGTAGAGGGGGCAGCTAATAACCTGTTGGAAAAATCTTGTTTTGCATGCAGGCAATATTGCTCATCTTGCACGCAAAAGGCCACTCAGTTCCTTTAATTATTTATATTCCCTTTCAGTGTGTCTACTGTAAACTTTCATTGAGGCCATCCTACTGCCCTCCTCTCTGCACATCACATTTATTCCTGTAATATCAACGCTTGAATAGATTTGCTTAGAAAAACTTCAACAAGAGGAAGCCAGTGTTGAGAGATCAAGGTCCAACCTGTGCGCAAAAAACACTGCAAAAAATGTCCATGCTTGATCAACACTCAGTGAGTGTTTTGTGCAAATCATTAGAACTAAAACTGGTGGATATTGCGACAAATCCTCAGTACTTTTAATTGTTTAAGAAAATTTCTTACCGCTTCTCCCCTGGAAGCAGCTTCCCGAAACTTAAAAAACTCTTTCTTTCTTTCTTTTTTTTTTTTTTTTTTACAGTGTACAGATCAATGAACAGTTAAAAAAAACAGCCAGGAAGTGACAACAGCCACCTGAACTTAAAAAAAACCACAGGTGCATACCACCATCAACTCACCGTCTTCGTGGATCCGCGCAGCCTGCATCTGCTCAACTATCGCCGGCATCTTGTCCCACTGGCACTCGGCCCGGTAGCGCTCCAGCTCCGCTTCCAGCCGGGCCTGAGTGAAGGAGATCCGGGATGCCATCGCCGCTCTGTCCCGATGGTGACTGTACTCCCCGGACACGATGGGAGTAACTGCAGACTAGGACCAGGAGAAATAAATGTGTAATCACAGAGTGCAGAGGGAGGCTGGTGGAGGGTGGAGGGTGGGGTGTGGGTTATTACGGGCACAGAAAGTCAACAGCAGCAAAGTCCAGAGAAATACATGCAGGCGTTAACATGGGTTTAATTGCTGTTACATTACACATCTGTAGGAAGCCCCAAGAACCCGCACACTCTGTTTGTGCAGGAATCATTGCTCGTGTTTATTATAACATTCACATTCCTGCTTTTCTGTCTAAAGCTTTTTTCCCCCTCAACTTCAAATGAGTGTGGTATTTGGAGAGGACTTGATCTGTAGCTGTTTGAAGGGAAGGAAGTCCTCTTAAAACCCATGTCCCTAATCTCTTGCCGTCAACACTTTAACTGGATCAGGTAGAGCTTAAGAAACAGCAATGCAAAGAATGCTGCAGCAAAGTGGGCAACCCAGCCGAGGCAGGATATACAGTACAGATACATATTATGGGTTGTTTTTTTTTTTAATAGTGTTCATTTAATAAACGAGTGAAAAACAAAATCTGTTGTAAATCTTTGTTTCACTGACGCTGGATCAGTACATCTGACAGCTATTGCGCTGTGAGGTGTAATTGCGCTTTATCAAGCTCAAGCTCAGGGATGTGATGTAAAATACAATTCAACTAAATGGGGGACGCTGGGGGGAATCACACAGTGAGCATTTACCCATGAAACCACAGCACAGGGTGCACATACAGAGGAAACGAGGGTCACTGACTACTCAGGATCTATCAGCTACTTTATGACATTAAAATAAAACCTCAAGCCTCCTGAACAGAGACTTAGCTGCTTCATTTTCTCTCTGGAAAGTTGACATTTGCTTGACATAAACGACGCGCGTCCCTCTTGTCGTGTCCACCACCCTGTGCCGTGCGGTGCTGACAGACCTCACAGCTGAGCGGCCACGCCCCCTGCTGACGTAGAGAAAGTCTCAACTCAAAGTGACCCGATAAGATAGGTCCGCCACCAGGGGCGTGGCTTCGTTTGAGCATACAAAAAGGGGGCTCTTTAAGTGGAGGCGTGTATGTGTGTGTTCATGGATATTTATACCTTTATGGTAGGAATACTTTTACATATGTAAATATCTGGAACATATCATTGGATTCTCCAGGCCTCTCTGAACCCTGGTGGGAATTTTCGCCAACCCCAAATTCTAGAGTGGCCCCATGGTTTGGTGGGTCACACAATTTGATGTGTGCTGGTTCTATTCAAGGAAGAGACAGACAAAGAAAAGCCCAACATCAGAGGGTCACAAGCTAGTGTATACTCCTTCAGCTGGTGTTGTGCCAAAAAAGAGAGTGTGTTTTTTATGTGTAACGTATTTTATTATGTTGGTAAAAAAGACTGTAGTCAACAGGATTTATGGAGGGGTTATATATGGAAAGGAAAGAAATGACATGTTTTGCTGGTATCTTTATGATCCAGCCTTATTGTAATTACATTATGTTCAATCTAGTGCTTTTTGGCCACTTAAAATATCTCTTGAGAGCTATTACATTATATTTGTTGCAATTTCTGCTGCCCTCTTGGCTATTTTACTCTTTAGAAGATACATTTTTAATGTTGATGTGCCTTTTTAGCTGGATAAAGCAATAGTATATAAAACTCACTTTGCCAAAAACTGATTGCTGCTTTTACCTTCTGGTAAGAAGAGTTGCTTGTGGTTTAAAATGACTTTATATGATTCTTGACATAACCCTATTTGACAGGTTATCAGTCATTTATAAGAGTTTAAATAGTGGAAATCACCTTTTTCTTGGCACAACATCAGTCCTTAGCTGGCAAAGGTTGTGTCAGGAAGTGAAACAATGTGGATCTTTTTCCCATGGTGACCCCTGCATGCATATAGCACAACAGGACAGGAATTGATGCTGTGCTGCTATTGGCTGAGATCACAAATGCTGTGTGGGATGGGAATAATTAGATTGGCCTTAAAAGATTCACTGGTTCCATAAACTTGTCATTAAGCATATTCATATTTGAGATGGGAAAAACACCCAACATTAGAGAAAATATGCCTGCCTCTGTGACAGGAAATCTTTACTGAGTTTTTTTTTTTGTTTTTTGTTTTTTTAATCCATCTATCGTTTAATGTTTTATTAGGGAAGACAACACTGACACATACAGTCTTGTGGGGGGGGGGGGGGGGGGGGGGGGGGGGTACATCCTTACTGATTCTGAGGAAATAAGGAGATTCAAGACTAAACTGGAGATGTTTGGCCAAAAGCAAACACAGGATAAGAGCACAAACACCTCATAGTGTCATGCACAGCGGTGACGGTTTGGATCAAAGTCCAGATTGAAACTTAATTGAAAGGCTGTGCTGGGAGAGAGCTGTGCATAAACGAATGCAACCAAAGCCCAATGAACCAAATTCTTGATGCATGTTCAATCATCCAGGTAAATCCCAAAAGGTTGAAATGATCAAGGAACTGACCTTACAGCTCTTTGTTCATTCAGTGGTCTGGTTTTAATCATTGTGCAAATGTACTCTTTATAAGATTGGGGAAACCTGCAGTCAGCTGAGACTGAAGAAGTCACTTGGATGAGTGACGAAACGTTTCTCCCACTGAAAACGCTACGTCCAGATTCCAGAATCAACTTTTTGGGGCCAAAATTCCTCCACGATGATGAGAGAGGCTTGTAAAGTCATACAAAAAACTAAAAGTTTACAAAAAACCTTCAAGTTATTACCGCTAAAGGTGATTCAACAGCACGTCTGTCGCATGAATTCGTAAATTCTGTCAAATGATCAAAACTCTAGTTCGTGAAAACGGAAAGCACTAGAAATATATAAAATTATTCTATACGGAATATTCTATAAGGTTTAGTTTGAGCTTATTACTGTACAGCAATTGTACACGAATCTTACTATAACCCACAACAAAATAATAAAACCAATTTTAGCTTTAGACAGAGAAAGACGAAGAATTCAGAATAACGTGAGGGAATCATCTTGCCCCAGTTGAGCGCTCTCGGATAGCTGCAGCCAATCACAATGAGCTGTCGTGTCAAAGTGAAGCTACGGAAAGCCGCTCAGTCCGAGAAAGCTCGGATTGATCATTAAAGCCAGCAAACTACGCACAACTGCACAACTGTTCGCGGATACAGGTGAAGATAGAAATTATTTAAACGTAAGTACATATATATATTTTTATTTTTTTAGTCATGACCCATGAAATTATGTTATTTCAGCGTAGCCCTGAGATGCAGCTTGTTGCTGTATTTATCTTATAATGGCTCTCAAGCTAACGGTCATACATTCCTCTTTTATTGTGGCTGTTTAACTGAGTTAGCATAGCAGTGTAATCTCACAGGTTACTGCAGAAACATCCCTATTAGTGCGGTCCATGTAATTATGCACTGTGTGTGTCTGTGGTGTTTTTTGTTAAAATGGGCCATAAACATATGGTGCTTATTTGTAGCACCTTGCTGTTGTCTTATAGAGCCAGATATCAAACTTATAAAACAGGTGTGAATGTAGTTTGATCAGGAGAAACATGTTAATCGGTAAGAAGGACCGATTAACATGTTTATGTAAGTGAGGTGCTAAACTGAGGACATTTGAGTAGTAAGAAGGTGATGTCCAACATAGATATTCAAGAGCTGTGTTCCTGAACTTGCTGACTGTCAGTCTTTGCCTTTCCGCAGCAGAATGAGGAGCAGCAGGTGTAGTGTGCAGTGGGGGGGTATGCTCCTCTTTTTGTCCTGCTGTTTTCTGTGCGCTCACGCTCAGATGAACCCAGACCACCACCACCACCACCAGCAGCAGCAGCAGCAGCAGCAGATCGTAGAAAGTGCAGCCAGCCAACATCGCCTGGATAGAAACATGGTTCAAGACAAAGAGTGAGTGGCATGGCCGTGCACGACTCAGGACGAGGTGAACTTTGGGTTCTGTCTAATCAGTAGCTGTGTTTGTTTGTTGTTCCTCTGGTGGCAGCCACATCATGGAGCATTTAGAGGGCGTCATAGACAAACCAGAGAAAGACATGACGCCCCAGGAGCTCCAGCTGCACTATTTCAAAATGCACGATTACGATGGGAACAACCTGCTGGATGGGCTGGAGCTTGCAACAGCAATCTCACATGTACACAGAGAGGTGAGAATTCATGTGTGAGCACGTTTTTTTGTCATAGTTGGCATTAAAAGGATACTTAACGGTTACTTTCCCACTTCCTCATACCCTTCTTATTGTGGGATGGGACTGAGACATTTAAATGCTTTGTGTTTCAGAAAGTTGGGACAGGGGCATGTTTACCTATCTTTTAGCAGCACTCTGTAAATGTTAGCTTTGCTCTAGTATTTTTTTTTTTATATAGAATATCAGCATGTCTGCAGTTCAGGGTCTCTTCTTATCATAATATTTTTAAATTTGTTTCATAACGCACCAGATGTTTCAGTGGGTGACAGGTCAGTACTGCAGGCGGTCTTTAAGCTCCAGGACTTCTTTATATGGGAGTCAGGCTGTTGGAATATTTGCACAGTGTGTTAGGAATTGTCTTGCACAAATAAGGTCTTCTCACTTGGCCTTCACAGACACCACCATGGATGCTGGTGTTTGACCCGTGTGCTGACAGAAACACTAATAATTTAAAAAAGGAGAGATTTAAATTTCAACTTAAATAGACTCAGAGGAGGCAGCAAGCTTCTCTGTGTCTGTTTTTAATGCAATACACACTGAGGGTTCAAAGGTCACAGCTAATCAGTACAGATTTTTGGCCTTGTCCCTGCACCGAGACTTCTCTGAATCTTTTATTGACACTGTCTCCCATTAAGCCTGTTACTAGCTTTAATTAGCTGGTAGGTTTTGAGCCTCATCTTTGTTATCCCGCTAACTTTTTAAATGTTCAGGAAGGTGTCAGGAATTGTGTGTGGGACAAAATCGGTGACAATGCGGCTCCATCACCCCTTACGAAACAAAGAATTAATGCAACGTGACACCAAAGCGATTAAAAAAAACAGTTTTATTAGCTGACACGTTTTCTGCTCCTTTATTTCTGTCGCTGTGATTAAAAATATTGTTGTGACACATTTTCGCCTCACGATTCCTGCGCACAGAAAGGTCCAATCGTTTTCGCTGCTCTGCTCGTCTCTGTTTAGGAGAGAGGAGAGAGCAGCCAGCCAATGAAAGAGGAGGAACTCATTGCTCTCATCGATGACGTTCTGAGGGACGATGACAAAAACAATGACGGCTACATAGATTACGCAGAGTTCGCCAAATCGCTGGAGTAGAGCGTCTTTCTGTTGCTTCCCGTCCACGACGACAGCAAGGAATCAGCAGAGAGGCTGGAGGGTGAGCGTACCTGCAGCCAAAACTGAGAACTTTTTAGAGGACCGTCTTTGATTTCTTTCTTACAGATTATCGGTCAGGAGTATCGATCGTTCATGAAACTTCTGACGGATGATTTTTCCAAGCTGAATCAGCAGTAATCTGATAAATGACAAAAAGGGTGGAACACAGGATGCCCTTTGTTTCAGTTTCAGTCTGGTGGAGTCTTCCACTTCATTAGGACTTTTTGTGTGTGTGTGTGTGTGTAGATGCCATTTCAAAGGGCCAGTTCACCTAAATTGGTATTTTTCTAGTTAATCCTTAGCAGTATACTTTCAGATCTGAATCCCCCGTTTTTTGGAGCTGCATATGTGCAGCTGGGGAGTTTTAAGGCGGCCTCATTCACACACAGGCCCTGAACGACTGAAGGAGCAGTACTCTGAGTGTGTGGATTAAAAAAACAAAGGAACAGGAAGTGATTAAGGTGCAACAAGCAGGTGGTTAACTGAGGCCTGGTTAACCGCCTGTAACTTCCGGTTTCCACAGTGAAGCTTGG
This sequence comes from Neolamprologus brichardi, assembly GCF_056152115.1. NCBI lineage: Eukaryota > Metazoa > Chordata > Actinopteri > Cichliformes > Cichlidae > Neolamprologus > Neolamprologus brichardi. The sequence goes on along the minus strand of NC_142116.1, from coordinate 26,374,651 downwards.
ACTTCACTATATTCTAAATACTGTATTCTAAGCAAAGCTGCCTTCGATTTTGGGTGAACTGATCCTTGACATGTACAAAAGCTTGGGTAGAGTGTTTTCTTTTAGTGGTGCTACACTTTGATTCTCTCTGGCAGCACAACAGTCTGTAAATAGAGTGTTCTCGCATTAAAGGGGACCTGTTCTACTCATTTCCAGTTCTATATTTTTATTCTGGGACTTTCGAGAGTAGCTTTGTGTTATTCAGAGTTCAGAATATGCCTTATTGATCTTTGATTGGCCACTGCACAACCACATTAAGGATATCTGTTCTCATCGACATCATACTGAAAATAAAAAACGGTAAATGGAGCCTTTAGATCAATCTGAAACCTGAGCTTTACTTTAATATACAGCCAAGAACATCCAACACTGTAAAAGTGTATTTATATGACATGATGGGTCCCCTTTATGTGAAGTAGTTCTGCTTCAGACGGACACACTCGTTTACAAGCACACTCATGCTGAACACAGCGGGCCAAATGGTTCCTCCTGTCAATCTGTTTAATTTGCTGTTTGTGTGAGGATGGTTCCCATGACAACAGAAAGTGACCTTGACTTGATCACGCGCACAGTCCGTATGTTTGATGTGAAGCCCGAGGCTGCAGGTTACAGTAGCAGAAATACTGTCTGTGTTTCAGTTGTGACACCTTCTCGCTGTCGTCTTGGCGATGATTAAAACGACAAAAAAATGAGCCGGCGTGATAATCGCAGAGTCAGCAGGAGCTCGACGCACACCTGTCCTCGCAGAGTGAATGTAAAGCAGCGGCGTGTTGCAGATTCTTCATCACTGGATAAGCTAGAGTAAACGCACACTGCCGTTAGTTTTTAAAGCGGACTCTGTTTTACGGGCCTTCAGGAAAGCACTTGAACACAACACATTTGCTTCAGACTTGAGCTGCCTTTAAAACAGACGTGAGTATAATGTGTCAGGTTAGGTCTGTTCAATTCATCTGTGATTTCTTCTGAAGTAGTTTTATTTTTTTGCCACACGTTGATGACTTCTCTATATTTTTGCCATCTAGTATTAACTCTTCGGTCAACTCAGGTTTTTCTGAGTGCAAATATTTAAAAAGCATAACAGATGCGACTGTGTTGTCTCTGTAATGTGAAATATTAAAAGAAGACTGTATTCTGCACACCTTTTTCATGTGGTGCTGTCTGTGTTATTTGTTGTTGGTCACTTTTGGAAAAAGCAGATACGATAGAAGGCAGACTTCCAAACAGAGGGGTCGCCCTCTGCTGACCACTAGAAAGAATGCAGCTTGAAAGTGTTTTGCATTGGCTTCAATTATCAGATACAGAAGGTATGTCCACAGTTTCTATGTAGGACATAATTATATCAGGACATAAAACTATTTATATAGACATACTGCGGGAACTCCACCTCCTTTAAGGGGACAACAAACACGTCTTCATATCGTAAATAAAAATTAAATTTCATGTCAAAGCTGCAGGGGGCAGTGTGTTCTAACACCAACATCCTGCTGGAGAACAGTGCGTACATGCTTTATAGACTAAAGGAACGAGTTACTCCTGAGCTTTGGCTTCACATGAGTGCCGTCTTACAACCACTGCAAGCACTTTTTGGATCTTTATTTTCCTTTCTGTTATTGCGTTATCCTTAAACAAAGACTAGTGGATAAGACAGCTCCCATCATATTCTAATGCCTCAGAACAGAATCCAAAGGGAGTGCAAGTGGAGGAGTCCAGTTCACACAAGGCTATTAAGGATTTGTGCGTGTGTGTGTGTGTGTGTGTGTGTGTGTGTGTGTGTACACATGTTTAGACATCTTTGTGAGGACAGAAAATTGGCATGCTACTATACTTGTGGGGACCAACAGTCACTTATGGGGACAAAGTGCCCGTCCACATGAGTTTGAAAACATTTTTTAGGCTCAAAATGTGGTTTTAGTGTTAAAGTTAGGTTATGGTTAGGCATTCATTTATGATGGTTGGGGTAAGCGGCTGGGGCAGGGGTGGGCAACTCCAGGCCTCGAGGGCCGGTGTCCTGCAGGTTTTAGATCTCACCCTGGGTCAACACACCTGAATCAAATGATTAGTTCGTGACCAGGCCTCTGGAGAACTACAAGACATGTTATGGAGTTAATTTAGCCATTTGAATCAGCTGTGTTGGATCAAGGACACATCTAAAACCTGCAGGACACCGGCCCTCGAGGCCTTAAGTTGCCCACCCTTGGGCTAGGGAAAGCATTATGCCAATGAGATATTCTCACTAAGACAGGGGTCTCAAACTCCAGTCCTCGAGGGCCTGCAACTTTTCCATGTGTCCCTGTTGCAACACACATGAATACAATTAGTAAGTCATTAGCAAGACTATAGAACTTGACTGCATGCTGAAGTGGCAACCACTAACTCTACTTAAGTAAAATTAGGTAAATGTAAGTGTTTGGAAAAATGTACTTCTAAAAGTACTTTTATTGCACCATGTTCATTCACTCATGAGCTGCTGTAACGTGAATCAAATGGCTGAATTGGCACCTAAGGATGCAGGCAAGTTCTATAGAGTCTTGCTAATGAATTGCATTCATGTGTGTTGCAACAGGGACACATGGAAAAGTTGCAGGACACCAGCCCTCGAGGACTGGAGTTTGCACTAAGATATGAAAACCAGTGTGTGTTTGTGGTCTACTAACACATACTGTGTTTGCTAATAATGGAAATTGTTTAGATGTAATGATGTAGAAATCCACCTCCCAAAAAGGTGGGAAAAAACAGAATGCAGTGATTTGCAAATCTCATGAACCATCATTGTTGCATTCACCATAGTTTTAAACCCCATCCATCCTCTTCCACTTATCCCAGCTGTCACAGGGTGAGAAGTCTGTCACAAGGCTAACACAGAGAGACAGACAACCATTTACACCTATGGGTAATTTAGAATCACCTAACCCCACTAACTGTGTGTATTTAAACTGTGGGAAGAAGCCAGATTACCCGAATTTGTCAAATTCAAACAGGGATTTGAAAATCATTGCATTCTGTTTCTATTTACATTTCATTTAACGCCCCAACTTTAGGTTGTAGTAATGTTACCTGTAAGTGTATTAGAGAACTATGAAAGCCATGACATGAAGCTGAAAGGTTTATACAATTAAAAACAAATTCTAGTGTGTGCTCCTTGAGCTAACCTTTTTTTGCAAAGTAAAAAAAAAGTATCCTTAATGTTCAAAGAACCTTTTAATGCATTTCTATAAATCCAGTAGACATCAGTCGTTTCCAGCCAAGGGACTGGGGAAGCTCGGGTGTGGCTAAGAAGATACATTTTATTTTACAGACTAGCTGGAAAATTCAGCAGTGAGAGCAAACAGGATGTGTGTAACTGTGAAGATGGAAAAGAGGCTTCTTAGTATTCTGTGTGGAAACATCTGGTGCTTCTTAGCTCCAGTGAGAGGTGGGATCCAGAGGCGGCATGGAGGTGAGCGAGAACATGGGCGAGGTGAGGTTGCTCCTCAGCGAGCCGTACCAGTCATCATGCTGCCGCTGGGTGGTTGGCTGAGTGGAAGCGCCGGGACATGGGCACTGGCTACCTGGCCCCGGGTGGCGGGTGTATGCCCCTGAGGGCAACATGGAAGAGAGGCGAGGGATGTGGGGCAGGGGCTGGGGGTAGTACTGCCGAGACATGCCGGACGGCTGGATGTGCACGCCTCCCAGAAGCGCCCTGTGGCCTGGCATCACTCCCACTGAGAGAACCTTCTGCGAGGCCCTCTCCTGCTTACGCTGTTTGGCTCTCCTGTTCTGAAACCACACCTGCTGAGACAAGGATGGGTTAGTTGAGGCTTTTACATACAAAGCATGGTGGGTTCAGCAACAAATAGGGCCACCACTGAATTAGACTGAACCAAATCAGGATCATTGATCAGAATGTTGCACGCAGCATTCCTGCAACACAACTTTGGGACGAAAATCGGAGGCATTCATCCAACAATGATACGCCACAGAGGTCAGGGTCCCTTATATTTGTAACTGTCCCAGGTCCTCCCAAAGCAAAAGGTATCAGTGATTTGTTACTGATTTAGTGAGATACAGAATGAACAAAAAGAGCTGAAGTAGAGGTGGGTTGCAAAGTGGCTTGCAGATGTAGACCAGCTCTTTTGTTGAACTGTTTTATTAGCAGTTTTGATGCATTCCCCGCCCCGTTTCTTTTTTTTAGAGTTGTACACCCCAACTCCTTAAAAGCCACAGTTGTCAGAGAGCTCTAACATGAAGACCATCCCACCTGTATGCGAGCCTCATTGAGTTTAGTGATTCGAGCCAGCTCCTCTCTGTAGTAGATGTCAGGATACTGATTTTGTCCAAACGCCACTTCCAGCTGCTCCAGCTGTTTGTGGCTGAAGGTGGTGCGGTGGCGTCTTCTGGCTGGGGAGGGGTATGCTCTGCTCCGTCTATTGAATCCTACGGCCACGGAGGTCTCGCACAATGTCCCCTTCCTCACCGACTCTCCTATATCTGTTTTCAGGAGCGAGAAAAGAAAAGGGGAAGGGGTTGCGTGGATCCTTTTTTTTTTTTTAGGGAAAAATTCCCCAGGTCTTATTTCTTCACTTCCTCAACATGACACAAGAAATGTGGCCTTAACTGAAAAAGCAGCAATTCACCAATGACTGTCTCAAAAAAAGGAGGGATTACCCGACTTTCTGGTTCCCACTGGCATCAGGCAACCTGAGAGCCAGAGAGCTTTAGCTGGCAAACACAAGCTCGTGAGAAACAGACACCAGAAACTGGAGGATTTGTCCAAGATTATTACCACAATCACCAGCAAAGGGACTCATCTCCTTAAAATGAGGCGACTTGGTCTGCTGGTATCAGATGACATTATAAAACAGCTGGATGTCGAATGGCAGAGGCAATTATTATGATTACATGAGCAAACTTGGTAACTTGTGGGGGGGTTGGGGGATCGTGTCAGGAAGAGCAACCAGCAGGGGGAAAAAATCTGCCAAATCAAACATGCGGAGCTGCCCCGCTGTGAAAATCAGAGAAGCTGAAAGTAGGAAGGTTTTATATAACAGTTTATTTTTCCAAAGCTTTAAACTTTTATATCGTGTGTTCATCACTTTCCAACACTACTATACTCTGTTTATTAAAGAGTACAACACCAACAAAGCATCGCAGCTGATTAAATAATCTATCACTGGTAAACATAGAAAATACTGCCTTAAAAGCTAAGAAGGTAATCCAAAGGTTGCAAAGTAAACCAAACCAGCAGGATGACAGTATAATAAAGGGAATTAACATAACACCACTTTACATAAAGTGGTTTTGCTAACTCTTTATAACAAAGCTGACAATATACAATGTGCGACTCGTGTGTCAATAAAATTAGAACTAATTTAATGTAGATGCTGTGGAAGAACACAAGAACGGGGTCATTAGGATGTTGTTTGACTCACCTGCACTGGAGCTGACAGTAGTCATGTCGGAGTAAAGATCCGTGCTGTCCTGGTGGATCCTCACACTCTCTCCCGCTACCTTCACCTGGGCCATCACTTCACTTCTGAGCCCCCCACACACAGACGCAGCTAAACTTAAAGTCACATGTCCCACCCATCTGCTTTACCTTCACCTGTGTTGGTGGGCCGGTTGAGTGAAAGGCACCGTATGTTTCTGCTGGTCCAGCACAGAAACCAACGGTTGTGTTCTAGTAGCTTCATGCTCATCTACAGTTTTGCAGTGCACCATTGCAAAGACTTGAATATATGCAAAGAAAGTTGAACGTAAAGAATGCACATTTCAGTAGAAAGCGGCAAGAAATGTATCATATGTAGAGAGGATATAAAATAAAAACTTGAATATATCAACATATGCAAAAGAACATGAATATATGGGAAGTTGAGTATTTAGGATAACAACTTGACTACATGACAAGACGTTAAGTCTTTAGCAAAAACGTTGAACATATAAAAATAAAAACCTGAAATATACAGAATGAAAATTTAATATTTGGAATGAAATATCAATATATACAAAAACCCCTGAATTTATGGGAAGAAAACTGAAAATATGTGAAAGATGAATATATAGACCCAAATCTGGGAAGTAATGTAAAATCCAAACTTTAAATATGTTGAATGAAAGATGAACATGTGGAATAAAAACTTGAATATATGCAAAAAAAAATCTAATAAAAGCTGAAAATATAGAAAAACGTATATGCAAAAAAAAAAGCTGAAGGTATATGAAATAAATATACTGAATGAAAGTTGAACATGTGGAATAAAAACTTGAACATGTGGGCGAATGTCTTTGCTCTATGTGACCAGCAGGTGGCACTGTTCTGTCAGGTTGAGGCAAAGATTGAACATGAATTATAAACATTTTTTCATATGGATTTATGTGGGGGGTGGAGGACTGGGGATCCTCCATAAACCCAACCCCTCCGTGGTCACCTCCAGCCTGTGGTTCACTGTCTCCCGACTGAAAGAGCACCCCGTCAGCTGGATTAACTCAGCTGAACTCCAGCGTAACCTCCCGGGACCCTCAGCTGCTCTCAGAAATTCCCATGATGCTAAACTGAGTCCAGGCCCAGTGTAGAGGAATGGCCCTGATACCAGGAAGAGACCCACTAATGTCCCACTCAGCACTGAGTCATGACAGGGCAGCAAGAAGACAGCTCAGATAGTTGGAGAGCAGCAGCTGGCTTTTTATCAGCGCGAGACGGCCATTCATCACGCGCTATATTTGTTGAACAATGCTATTTGCTTGTACATGTGCGCCGTATATACATATCCACTGGCTGTACGTGTTAAGTAGCTTATACAAGAGGCCCTATTACACTACACGTTTACATTAGGAGTACATTCTCCTACATTGTCTTCCTTCTCTCACCCCAACCGGTCGCAGCAGATGGCCGCCCCTCCCTGAGCCTGGTTCTGCCGGAGGTTTCTTCCTGTTAAAAGGGAGTTTTTCCTTCCCGCTGTCGCCAAAGTGCTTGCTCATAGGGGGTCATATGATTGTTGGGCTTTTCTCTGTATCTATGAAGCGCCTTGAGGCGACATTTGTTGTGATTTGGCGCTATATAAATAAAATTGAATTGAATTGAATTGAATTCTAAGAAGGCCCTCTCCTTGTTTAATATTATAAGATGCCATTTGGCCTGAGCCATACGTGAAATTCCCAAGAACCAATAAATCAAAAGTTCAAATGCTGGACTCTACATGTGTGTGATACAGCAGATCGTAGTCCTGCCTGGGACCAGGATCCCTGCCAGGAAAGTCTAACAGACAACGTAGAGTGATTGAATGGCTCACTGTATAAGCAAGGCCTGCATGATCGTCTGAACCAACTTTTCCTTGAGAAAGTCCCTCGCCTTGTTCTGGGTTCTCAGCGTATTAATATATAATTTGATTCCTTGTGACATGCTGTCTGCCAGGGCCAAATCCTGCGTGTCCAGGAAGAGCTTCCATCCTGCCTGCATTATGTGTGTGTGTGTATTTGTGCATGCACATCTGCCAAGCCTCTTCAGAGCTCACATGTTTCCTGTTCCAGACAACCCAGCCACAAACCCTCCAGAAAACCCCCAAGCCTGTCTGTGTGTTTTATTTGCAGTTGCACTTCCTTTTATCTTCTTAATAAATATAATTCCTTGAAATGTGGAAAACGTTCTTAAAATCCATCTTCTTCTTCTCTTTTTTTGTTTAAAGGCAATGGAGAAAAATAAACTCCTGGGAGGTTTAATGCACAGAGCATCCATATCACAAACTCCAAGCCATATTTCAGAGAAAGGGGGAAGTTATCATATGTCTTCTTCTTCGTCCCAGATACCGAGCTTCACAAACTTCATTGAAGCCACTAAAAATAACTTTTAACCAGAAGTGGAACCAAAGGCTGGATGTGGAAATAAGCCAGCTTCTGCTGACAGGTTCCACATATCCAGTTAAAGCTGTTAATCTTGTGCTCACGGCTTGTTTATCCTGCAAAAACGTGAAACAGCTAACACGGGTTTTACGTGAACAATGATAATACCGACCACTTACATGAACAAAAGCAGTGCTTTAAAGAATCAGATGATGACACTAAAGTTCCTTCAAAAGAACTGTGAAAAAATGTGTTTTTTGTGCAGCTTTGTGCTGATCTTCCACTAACTTTTTTATTAAATAGCTTACCTTGCTTTAATGTAACATTGGCTGATTGTTAATTTCATTTGTGGTAACCTGGGGTTTAATGAACAAGCTCCAGACACAACATATTCTCTCTGTGTACAGTTCAGTTGGATATTTTGTTGTCTAATATTGACTGTCATCCTCTGGGATCTGTTACTTTATGTTTAGTGTTAAACGGGTAGTGAGTTTATCCGGGCACTTTGCAGCAGCTGAAATAAGGGTAAGTGATACTTACATAGCACTTTTCTACTCCGAGCACTCCAAGGGTGTCAAGGTTTCCTCTCTAATTCAATTTGGTATTTCTGTTTTGTCGTCTGAAAAACAGGCTCAGAAAACCCAACAAAAACTGAAACGACAATTCTTTGGAGTCTGTTTTAGCAAAGCAGAATACTGAATGAGTGGACTTTGGCTCTGACTGAGAAACACGTCAGAGACACAACGTCACTCAGCATAACGGCTTCAGTCACAGAGTAACACTCTCTGCTTTACTGGCCATTTTCCTATAAATCAGTGCAGAATTTACCACACAAATGACATTTTGTGTTTAGAAATCTGGCAATTGAGACCACAACACTATTTGCAAGATCATACATCAAGTAATATCTACGGCCCAGATTTATAGAAGAGTCGCCCCCTGCTGACCATTAAAAGAATGCAGGTTTAAGGCCCGTCTGGCCTGGCTTTACTTTTCAGGTCCGTCCTTTATATACAGTCTCAAACTGTGATGGAGGGCTAAAAAAATTTTTTTAAAAGCTTCATTATTCTTGAGCTTAAGTTCAAACCCAAACTGCAGATATCCTGAAAAGTCCACAAAAGCAGTGGATTGGACACTTTGGAGGCCTGTGTCAGTGCGTAGCGTTTTATCTGCAAACATGTCGCTTTTTGTTTGCGCACGTTAACGTGATTCATGCCTTTTTCATGTCACAGCAAATGCAATATTGAACACCGCTGTCCCTGCTGACCTGTTACAACACGGGCTTAACGCAGCACAAACCAATAGCAAGCAAAGAATAAACTTCACCCCCTTTTCTGTTCCCGTAAGTTTATCTTTCCATCTTTCTATTATTGGGCTGCAGCTTGTGCCAGACGACTTGGAATCTTTTCGGAGTATCTCTCATCTGTGTGTTGTTGTGCATCGTGTGAAAGTGGGGAACAGGAGGTGAGATGCAGGGATTCCTAGTAGGAAAGAACAATAAATATACAACAACTTGTTTTGAGCTTGTGTCAAAACGGAGGTCGTGGGAGGTCATCAATCCGATCAACGCAGAACTTGTGAAAAAATATGGCGCTATAGTTGAAGGAGAGTACACACGTGCCTACACAATCTGATACTTTCCAAACATGTCCGCACTTACACACCGGATATGTGTGCATGTGTCCTGCATGGTAAGAAAATGACATGCAAGTTATATTATACCGGGTGCTCAGTTTCAAACATTACACATGCATGCACACATGTGCCCCCAGTGCATACAGGCCTCTGTGCGGCTGTGCTCGTGTCCAGCATGGACAGCACAGAGGAAATTCTTCCCTCCCAATTTCCCGGGACTGAACTGGGAGTGACCTGGTTGGCAGACGCACAGCCCCAATGGAAGGAATGTAACTCAACCCCCCCACCCCATCTCGCTCTCAGCCCCTCAACCCCCTCATCCATCCAGAGCAGTGTGGGCCCAGCTGTGTGAGGACAGACAGAGAAACATACAGTACTGTAGGGTGAGAAGAAGCTTTTACACCCCCAGCTAGTTGAGAAACACTCCATCGTTTTTCCCCCATGTGAAACAACCACAGACCCGCAGTCATGTAAAGAAAATACAAACAAAAATAACAAAATGAAGCTAACAAAGACAAATAAAGAAACAAACAATCAATAATCGAGTGTGTAGTCTGTCGCAAAGAGGGTCAGGCACCGAGAACCGTCCTGTGACTGCTGTGGTTGGTAGCAGATAACCATGGTAGTTTGCATTGAAGATTGTAACATGTCTGCAAATATTTGCTAACCAGCAATAGTGTCACGAGTAGTGACATCACAGAAACAGAGAATGTTCACATTTACAGCTGAAACCAACACAAAAGACAGAAAAGTTTTTACTCAACTTTTTCCGTCTCCAGCTTGGATCGCACTTTTCTCAGTTTCACTACCACGAGTAATTGCCAAATGTTTGCAGACCAGTCTGCAACTATATTCACTTATTCCATGCAAACTACAGGCAACTGCAGCAATCTGCTAACGACAAAGCAACTGCAAGGACGATTTCAGCTTTTTGCAACCTCCAGCAACCGCTAACCAGTGGTTGTCAGCAGTGTTGCCAACTTAGTGACTTTGAGTTTTCAGAGCCCCTTAGCGACTGTTTTTCTAAAAAGCGACTAGCGACAAATCTGGTGACTTTTTCTGGTGTTAATGGAAGTTTATGACGACTTTTTGACGTGAAAGCACGGATCGCTCTTACACTCAACAAGCAGCGGGTGCTGCCATGGGCACCTCGCCCATGTCAAAGCGCTCACAGGTGGCAGATAGTCCTCACGCAGCAGTCGTCCCCAGCTATGGCAAGCAGTTGCTGTCAGAGCAGATGTTCACACCTATGCGTCCAAACTACTTTCTCGCTTTTAACAATAATTGCTAAGAATTTAATTTGTACATTCTAAATGCATTTAGAGTCTTTTTTTCCTTTTTTACTTACGGCGTCTCCTCCGCGATGTTATTTTTCTCTCCTATAGCTAGGTTACAAGCATGACCAATTATGCAAATTAAGCGATGATGTCATTTAGCAATTTTTAGGACAGCCAATAGCGATTTTTCCTTACTGAGGAGTTGGCAACACGGGTTGTCAGGGAGTCACCAGGTTTTTAGGTATGTACATTATGACTTCAAATTAAATCTTCACACATCTGGACACAAAATGAATTTATTTCTGTTTTAGGTTTAAATGTCCTTCTACTATCACTTCTGCTGTAACTTTTTAGAGTTAGCTCGTTGTTTTGCAGGCCATCATGAGGTGTCCAGTACGATACATTTTCCATGGGAAAATGTATGAACACTACCTTTCATCCCACACAAATGCTCGCATGCAGCCATAAAGCTAACGAAATAAAGCTGATTTTATTCAATTTTCTTTTGGACATATATTTGGCCTTTCCTCTTGGCACTATCCAAAGGCCAAACTTTCCAGTCTTTATGCCTCCCAAGTAGAATGTAAGTCATTCCAGTCTTGTTTTCTCATCATTGCAGCCTCATCAGACACGTTCAGAACTGTTCTCTGACAGCTTCTCAGTGTAAAATTTCTTCATATTCTATTTTATGCAGGCTGATTTACAGCTTGTTACACTTGGAAAGTGCATGTGGTTACTCAAGTAATTATTACTTGGCTGTTCCTAACCAGACATTTACAACCTGAACCGTTTTGGGAATTAGCCTGTCTTTCTGACCACTGAGCCACTCTGCAGGGTGAAGTGGGAACCCATTATGACTCAGCAGATGGTGTGGCACGCAGCACCGCCCTCTTAGTGCTCAAGTGCTCGCAGCAGTACTGTATGTTCTCTAATGATCCTGAGCTCATCCAGGATGTCACATTACCCTTCGCCTTGGGATTCTCATCTTTCCCAGCTTCAAATATAAAGCCAAACGAGCCAGGTTTGTTCCGGACCGGGAAACCTGGCTGCTGCAGTGATGTCCCATTCAGAAAGTTATACAATACAGCTTTGACAAACATACTCAAACATAATAAGAATGAAGCACTTTTAGGCTGTCTCTCTCCGTCTTCTTTTCTCTTTTCGCTCCGTCTGTCACGCTTCCATGGAAATGTCAGCTTTATTGTAGAGTGATTGAGATAATGGTGGCGTGTGGCAGCCTGCCCTGTGTGAGGTTTTCGAGGTTCAGCTGTTTGGCGGGGAGGGCCCGTAGATTTGCAGAGTTGTTGTCTGGATGCCTCCTGCTGCTCCAGACTCCCTAGGTGGTGTCCTCTTTCCTCCACGACAGCCTTTTATTGGCTCCACAGGCCTCTTGTGCTCAAAGGCGCTCTAGACCTCAAGCATGATACTCTGCCCCCACCCCTGCCACCTCTTTCTTGCCCTTATTCACCACTATGGGGGAGGAAATGGCCTGAAGGAGGATGTAAAGTGTCACGGTATAATTATCTTCTTTCTACATCGCTCCCTCCACCTTGGTTTCCTCATAACACGTCTCGTGGCTTCACTTTGAACCTAAACAGGATTGGGCATCAGCACTCTCAGCTCTAAGCTATGGCAAAGATGTAGGGTAATGAAACCTACTTATATCGGATTATCGTGTGACAGATTGATGTGATATTATTACTTAGTTACTATTATAACAGAGCATTTGCTGTGTTAGCAACAGCTGCTATACATGTTGTTCTTCCTTTACCCTGAAAAAAGGTGTAGTAAACTTTCTGAAAGTGGGCAACCAAAGGTACATATTTAAAGTAAAAAATACGGTGGCCCTGAAAGCTCAGGTGTAAATGCAATTGCTTCCGTCCTGGATGCTGTTTGCACTTTACCATCTCGGCCTTTTGTGTAAAAGCATCTACACAAGTACAGGCACATGAAAAAAATCTTTGATCAAGTGTAAGCATCTCTATAAAAGTAGAAGCATTCAGGTGTTTATGCCACTTTTTTGTTATTTTTTTACTTTATTTTATTAACACGGTGACAGAATCTTTCCAAGGACTGAATGTCTAAGCAAATTCATGAAAAGGTCAGACGGTGCAGCGCTCAGAGAAACTGCAAAAAACCCTGAGCGTCAACTAACCACTCAACATGTTAATTTCCTTCAGCCAGACTAGAAAAAATGGGGATGTTTGGAGTAAACCAAACAGAGCTTATCAGCACAAACACCTCATATAAAATGTCATCATGATGGTGGAGGGGCGATCGTTTCCGCTCGTCTTGCAGCCGCAGGACCTGGAAACCTTGTAGTCGGAGTCAACCATGAGCTTCTCTGTATAACAAAGTATTCTAGAGTCACATGCTGCTACGGTTTGGCCAAAACTGGGTCATGCAACAGGGCAATGATCCTGACCACACTAGCAAGCGTACAGCAGATTGGCTGAAAAAGTGAAGAATCAAGATTTTGCAACAGCCCAGTTAAACCCCAGACCTCAACCCAGTTGAAATGCTGTGGCGAGTCACATCACGATGGCTACAACCATCTTTTGTATACAGTTCATGGCCACATCCTGGAGATCTTTTTAGTTATTCCAAAATATTGCTAATAGGATCATTTCTGACTTCTAAAGATCTCATTCCACAACAATTTCTCTTTTGCAACTTTGTTTCTAAATATTTTATTTGATGAGTTGTGCAACAACTTGCTTTTCAAAGCAGGGTGTGCGAGTGTAACCATGACGACAGAGGCTGGTCTACAAGAGCTGCTTGCAGCCTTTGTCATCAGAGAGAGGTTGCAAGCGGCCCTTATATATCTCCCAGATATATCGACACCACTGAGCTGACTGCACTGCTCACCATACACTCTAATGCCTCGCGTGCTTATCCTCATGTGCACAGGCATGTTTTATAACTTAAAGTATGTGTAGACTATCGTTTGTCTCACAGACTACGTGTGCCCTCTTAAGTGGGACCAGCGCTTGCTTGCACACTGTGTGACCTCTGGTCGAGTGTTGGATTTCTGCTGCTATTACAGTGCATATTGTAGTCTGGTCTGCAGGCTATTCTTAGCAACACCATAAGTGAAAACATGAGGAGGAAAGCTAGAGGGCTTTTAAAGGCTGCGGATCAGATATGTGCTTTTTAACAAATCATCATCTGATGCACAGGAATCTGAGACAGGAATACTTTTACTGTCAAGGTCCATTTCCATTAGTTTTTAACTGAAGTGAACGCCAAAAATCAAAGGTAGACACACTGATAAATCAAAGCATTATGAATAATATACTGCTGCTCCTTCTAACTGAGACACCTACAGCTCTGTAGGTTCCCTGTCTTGATCCACAGCAGATTATTTATGATATAAAAGTTCCACTTTGCTGGGCCATAGTTTGTCTTGATCGATAGAAACCACTGGTCACTGGGAGCACCTCTCAGGCCTTACAGATACAAGAAAGCTCGGCTCTAAAAAAGTGGCCACCGTCAAAGTCAGTAAGGTCTCCTACATCTAACAAGTTAACCCAAAGATCTGAGTGCTACGCTAGCCAGTTTTACAGCCTTTCCACTACTAGAAGCCAACCTCACAAACTATCAATATCATTCATATAAAACACAAGAAACAGAAAACACTGGCTGTAGAAATGGACAGTGTGAGCAGATTTGGCAATTCCACAAATAAAGAAAGAACACAGCAAAAGGGAACACCCACCAAAGGCATTTATTTGACACACAGCGTCCCAGCTGACTGCGAATCATACCACTAATCTTTTGTACTACAGTTTTCACTCTGCCAGAGGAGAATCGTATAAAACTGAATGAGCTGGATGGCTTCCGGCATTTTGGACTCTAACTTTGACCACCCAATATGAGGTAAAGAAATTCTGACTAGCTCTGCTGCTGATGACTGTGACTATAAAAAGACCACCAAAGTTTAACTAGACATGACAGCTAGTCTGGAGTTAATTTTAGAGGACAAAAGTATTGCTGTTAAACAGTAACTACAGGTATGATGTGTCTTAAATATTCTGTTCTATCCATGATACTCTATCCGGTCGTTAAGTGATGACGTGACGAATCCTACCGGGCCTAAAGTAGTCTGCGTTTAATATGGCTTTTGTGTTGTTAACATGTTTAATGTTTTGTATTTTTTTCTATTTAATCTCAAAAAGCTCCTAAAACAGTCAGTGATCACTGTTGACCTCCCTCGGCTTTTATTACCGCTAATCAATATTTAAGCTCAGTTTTTAAAACCTTAGGGTGTAACTACAGCCCAGACCATGCAGCAGTATATAAATGACTAACCTCGTATTGTGGATGGATTATCTCAGTTGTTCTCCTGGCTGAAGTTTGGTCCTTACAGCATCCTGCCATGCGATTACATTTGTTCCTGACCACCGAGAACGCTCACGTTAACTTTTATCGAGTGGAAAAAAAGTTAGCTTGTTTATATTATGCTAACATAGCTGTGTCGCTAGCGGTCACGTAGCACATCATTATATACCAGCTAGCCAAACTTCAGTAACCCTACAAACGTCACTGCTGTTTAGTTTTCGGTCTTCATTTATGTTGGAAGTGATAACAGAGCTGTACGTTTTAATTTGTTTCCAAAACCCTGCAGTCAGGACATGCTATATTGTATTTAGATAGAAGCTAGCGAGCTAACTTCCTGCTAACGTCTAACTCCGTTAAATGTCATAAATTCCGTTTTCATGGATGCCTGGATGTTAAACTCAATTGTTACACCTGGTAGAGCAGAACGCTGATCATTTTATTAAAGATGAAAGACTTTAGACAGTTTTTCAACTCTCAGTAATGCCATAGTGATCGTTTGATATATGGACCTGCAGTGGAGTTTAGGCCCAGACACGGCCCAGACATGACGTCAGACTTAACGACCGGATAGCGCTTGTATGCTTGAATTTTTTGTGATAGCAAGATAAGCAACTAAATTCTTCTAACAAATATTTTTAGAAGCTCTTTGTATAGAAGAGATGCTTTGAATTGCCTGTTAAAATATCAGTCAGACGGAGAGCAACATTAGAAATGCATTTATGACCACCTGAGAACTCAAGTTTAATATTTGCTCTCTTTTTAGCTGCGCTTGACTCTTTATTTGCTTAAATTTCCACCATCTTCACCAGAAATTAGCTTCCCGTTTGCTTGGTGATAGGAAGTGAAGCGGAAAAATTGTGTAGAGCTAATGCTAAATGAGCAATGAAGAGGAGCTGGAGCTAAGGTGTTCACCTCCGGGCCTAAAAAATTAAGCCAAGTGCCGCAATCTGCATTTCCTCCAGTGACTGATTTTAGACTGGCTTCAAAAGTGAGTTACTATAGAGTTCAGTTTGCATCCCACTTCACTGTTGGAAAAAACAAACATATCCACCGTCTCTATGGTAACATTCTGATAACTTCACCCTCACATCCGGCTACAAAAAAGATAGTTACTGCCATAATCGGGGTTAAAGTGAGATGGCAGGTGAAACAAGTCACAGCATTGGGGAAAGATATAGCCTGTGAATATAGGGCAGAATAGTGACATTTGAGTTTGGCATTAAAAAGTTAAAACTGAAATTGAAAAAGGAAACATTGGCAATGAAAACTTTTGTTGTTTTGTTGATTAAAAAAAAAACATTTAAGGAAGGTGCACTAGAAGAATGATGCCTAGCTTAACTGAACAACTTTGGAAAGGATGTTTTGACTTCTGGTGAAACTCCTAAACCACACCTAAGGGGTTTCCTTTACCCTTTCATTTCCTTTAACCCTTGAAAGTGGACTGATTTAAAGAAGTTCACTTACAACTAGCTTTGTATTTGTACACATTTGACGGAGAGCTGCCAGAGCAGGAGGAAATATTAGTGAAGTCACATTAGCTAGCTAACTTCCTGTGATGCTCTTAGCACCTAAAAGTTAGAGGCCAGCTATACTGCTTCTCCACAGGGCTTCACAAAGGTGCTCATATAATTTTTTGTTGTTTTGTGGATTTAAAAAAACATTAAAAGAAGCTGCACTAGAATAATGATGCTATTAAATCATTATTAAAGAATCACACCAGTCTATTAATTAATGAAAGACCAAGACAGACTTTTAATTCATTTGAAAGCCTGATGCTTAACATTGTCCACCCCAGCTGTGAAACTCAGAAACCAGTCTTACTTGTTATCATCTATCGTCCACCTGGGCCTTACACAGAGTTTCTGTCTGATTTCTCAGATTTTATATCTAATTTAGTTCTGAGCTCAGATAAAATAATTATTGTGGGTGATTTTAACATCCATGTTGATGCTAAAAATGACAGCCTCAACATGGCATTTAATCTGTTGTTAGACTCAATTGGTTTCTCTCAAAATGTAAAAGAACCCACCCACCACTTTAATCACACTCTAGATCTTGTTTTAACATATGGCATAGAAACTGAACATTTAACAGTGTTTCCTGAAAACCCTCTCCTGTCTGATCATTTCTTGATAACATTTACATTTACAATAATTGATTACGCAGCAGTGGAGAGTGGACTTTATCAAAGTAGATGTCTTTCTGAAAGCGCTGTAACTAAGTTTAAGAATATAATCCAGCCACTGTTATCATCGTCAATGCCCTGTACCAACACAGAGCAGAGCAGCTATCTGAACGCTACCCCAACAGAGGTCGATTATCTTGTTAATAATTTCACCTCCTCACTACGTACGACTCTGGATACTGTAGCTCCGGTGAAAACTAAGGTCTCTAATCAGAAGTACCTGACCCCGTGGTATAATTCTCAAACACGTACCCTAAAGCAGATGACTCGTAATCTGGAGAGGAAATGGCGTGTCACAAATTTAGAGGATCATCATTTAGCCTGGAGAAATAGTTTGTTGCTTTATAAGAAAGCCCTCCGCAAAGCCAGAACAGCTTACTACTCATCACTGATTGAAGAAAATAAGAACAACCCCAGGTTTCTCTTCAGCACTGTAGCCAGGCTGACAAAAAGTCAGAGCTCTTTTGAGCCAACCATCCCTTTAACGTTAACTAGTGATGACTTCATGAACTTCTTCACAAATAAAATTTTTATCATTAGAGAAAAAATTACCAATAATCATCCCACAGATGTAATATTATCTACAGCTACTCTTAGTTCCATTGATGTTAAGTTAGACTCTTTTTCTCCAATCGATCTTTCTGAGTTAACTTCAATAATTACTTCCTCCAAACCATCAACGTGTCTTTTAGACCCCATTCCTATAAAACTGCTCAAAGAAGTCCTGCCATTGATTAATTCTTCAATCTTATATATGATCAACCTATCTCTAATAATCGGCTATGTACCACAGGCCTTCAAGGTGGCTGCAGTTAAACCTTTACTCAAAAAGCCATCTCTAGACCCAGCAGTCTTAGCTAATTATAGGCCAATCTCCAACCTTCCTTTCATATCAAAAATCCTTGAAAGAGTAGTTGTCAAACAGCTAACAGATCATCTGCAGAGGAATGGTTTATTTGAAGAGTTTCAGTCAGGTTTCAGAGTTCATCACAGCACAGAAACAGCTTTAGTGAAGGTTACAAATGATCTTCTTATGGCCTCTGACAGTGGACTCATCTCTGTGCTTGTCCTTCTTGACCTTAGTGCAGCATTCGATACTGTTGACCATAATATCCTGTTAGAGCGATTAGAACATGCTGTAGGTATTACAGGTATTGCACTGCAGTGGTTTGTATCATATCTATCTAATAGACTCCAATTTGTGCATGTAAATGGAGAGTCCTCTTCACACACTGAGGTTAATTATGGAGTTCCACAGGGTTCAGTGCTAGGACCAATTCTGTTTACATTATACATGCTTCCCCTAGGCAGCATCATTAGAAGACATAGCATACATTTTCACTGCTATGCAGATGACACCCAGCTCTATCTGTCCATAAAGCCAGATAACACACACCAATTAGTTAAACTGCAGGAATGTCTTAAAGACATAAAGACTTGGATGGCCACTAACTTTCTGCTTCTTAACTCAGATAAAACTGAGGTCATTGTACTCGGCGCTGAAAAGCTTAGAAATATGGTATCTAACCAGATTCTTACTCTGGATGGCATTACCTTGGCCTCCAGTAACACTGTGAGGAACCTTGGAGTCATTTTTGACCAGGATATGTCCTTCAACGCACATATTAAACAAATATGTAAGACTGCGTTCTTCCATTTGCGCAACATCTCTAAAATTAGAAATATCCTGTCTCAGAGTGATGCTGAAAAACTAGTTCATGCATTTATTACTTCCAGGCTGGACTACTGCAATTAATTATTATCAGGATGTCCAAAAAACTCACTGAAAAGCCTTCAGTTAATCCAAAATGCTGCAGCAAGAGTACTGACAGGGACTAGAAAGAGAGAGCATATTTCTCCTGTTTTGGCTTCCCTTCATTGGCTTCCTGTTAAATCCAGAATTGAATTCAAAATCCTGCTCCTCACATACAAGGTCTTAAATAATCAGGCCCCATCTTATCTTAATGACCTTGTAGTACCATATTACCCTATTAGAGCACTTCGCTCCCGCTCTGCAGGCCTACTTGTTGTTCCTAGAGTATTTAAAAGTAGAATGGGAGGGAGAGCCTTCAGTTTTCAGGCCCCTCTTCTGTGGAACCAGCTTCCAGTTTGGATTCGGGAGACAGACACTATCTCTACTTTTAAGATTAGGCTTAAAACTTTCCTTTTTGCTAAAGCATATAGTTAGGGCTGGACCAGGTGACCCTGAATCCTCCCTTAGTTATGCTGCAATAGATGTAGGCTGCCGGGGGATTCCCATGATGCATTGAGTTTTTCCTTTCCAGTCACCTTTCTCACTCACTATGTGTTAATAGACCTCTCTGTATTGAATCATATCTGTTATTAATCTCTGTCTCTCTTCCACAGCATGTCTTTTATCCTGTGTTCCTTCTCTCACCCCAACCGGTCGCAGCAGATGGCCGCCCCTCCCTGAGCCTGGTTCTGCCGGAGGTTTCTTCCTGTTAAAAGGGAGTTTTTCCTTCCCACTGTCGCCAAAGTGCTTGCTCATAGGGGGTCATATGATTGTTGGGCTTTTCTCTGTATCTATGAAGCGCCTTGAGGCGACATTTGTTGTGATTTGGCGCTATATAAATAAAATTGAATTGAATTGAATTAAGAAAGAAAGAAAGTGTACTTTATTGATGTCTGTGGGGAAATTCCTCTCTGCATTTAACCCATTCACTCAGTGAAGCAGTGGGCAGCCATTGGGCGCCCGGGGAGCAGTGTGTAGAGACGGTACCTTGCTCAGGGGTACCTTAGGGTAGCTGTTCAGGGGAATCGAACCCCCGACCTTCTGATCATGGGGCCACCACTGTACCTACTGAGCTATCCCTGCCTTAGCTGTCTAGCTTAACTGAACAATTTTGTAAAGGATGTTTTACTTCTGGTGAAACTCCTAAACCTATACTTGCCAACCTTGAGACCTCAGAATTAGGTAGACATTCAAAAGGGCTGTTGGGGGGGGGGGGAGTGGTATACATATACATATACATATACATATATATGTATATACACAGAAAACTTGAATTTTACAGTTTTTTACAGTGTTTATTTAACGGATAAAATTAGTTCAATGTCACCGTTATTATTGTCCAGCCAGAAACAGCAGGGGTGTCCAAATTCAGAGGCTGCGTCCACCTGAGGACCCGGCCTTCGCAGTCTAAGTGGGCCGGGTCCTTCAAAAGCCGGATAGACTGGAAATGAGCGACTGTGAAATTGGACGGTCTGCCCTTCAGAATTACGTCACGAGCTCTCTCGGTGGAGTGAAACTCAGCCGTCTGCTCCTTGCAATCTAAAATATAACCGGATGCTGGCATAAATTCTCAACCATCTCACACTTCTGTTTAATCAGTTTTCTGTTTGATGTTTATTCAGCTGTGTAAAAATCAGGGAGGAACCCTCCCGAGGGATTAATAAAGTTTTATTTAATGTAATCGAATCTAATAATATATCTAATAATATCAGCCACACTGAAAAAAGCCACACAATAACATGTTTAAGTCATTTAAGTGACTTATATATCGTGTTTAACCTGACTGGTGAAAGACTGTGGGGGTTTGAAAAACGATGTGCCGGGAGTTTGCTGTTCTCCCCGGCTCAGATATTTGAAGTTTACACAGCTACATTCTCGCCTGAAAATATGTTAAAAGTTTATTTTGCAACCCAGAAAGAGAAATAAGAGCAATATTAAAACTAAGTAGTAGTAGCCATTGTTGGAAACTGGAATTGGCTGGGCCAATCTGGAATACGGTTTTTCAATTTTGTTGTCCGGGTGGAAAATCGGGAGAAATTCGGGAGAACGGTGACTCCGGGAGATTTTCGGGAGGGGCACTGAAATTCGGGATTCTCACGGAAAAATCGGGAGGGTTGGCATGTATGCACCCTTTCATTTCCTTTAACCCTTGAAGGGGGCTAATTTAAAGAAGTTCATTTTAACTAGCTTTTTATTTGTATACACATTTGACAGAAGGCTGCCAGAGCAGGAGGGAATATTAGCAAAGTTGTGTTAGCAAGCTAGCTTTCCTGTGATACTCATAACACCTAAAAGTTAGAGACCAGCTATACTACTTCTGCACAAGGCTTCACAAAGGTGCTCATACAAAAGTTTTGTGGGTTTAGACATAAGTGGATTAAAAATGAGTAATCTTGGTTGATTTCTTGACCCTAGATAGAATAAAACTCTTGTAAAATTTCAATTGATTTCACTTGATGTAGCCTAAAATTAACCATGAACACCACAATCTGCCCTGTCCCAGTCAAACATGTGTAGTACTGTAAACTTTACTATACTACTGCAAACTAACCAGTTTGGCCAGTACTAAAATGCACTAAATTGCTTACTGCACTTTCATGCAACCTTTGAATGACAATGACAAAATTATAGGTCAGCTTGCTTTGCAAGAAGTTTCACAATACAAAAAAATGTAAGCACATCAACACACTTAAAATGTTCATTGCATCAAAATGTACTTGCTGAGCAGTCCTTGCCTTTGAAAATAAGCTCCTCTTTCTCTTCTGTCTTCTTTTTTACACCTTTCTTCATCTGTCACTGTCACACATTAATGTTTTTTTCTCTCCTGTGTAACTGTACATTCAGTTTGCAGACACATAGCTTAGCAAACTGCACAGAAGCTGTTTGTTCTTGGCGATCACCTGCTGAGCCGTTTCAAAAGTTACATTTTAAATAACCTACCACTTCAAAGACTGCTCGCTACTTTTCAGTAGCGTTAGCTAAATGCTAAAGCACCAGGACCCAAACTTTAACGACATCAGCAACATGAATGCAGGGATGAGAAGAACAAAGGATGTGTTGAGGGTGTAAGCAGGACTGTGGGATGCCAGTATTTTGTTATTACTGAGCACGTATCTCCATGCCGTCAGTTGGGAGGACCGCCAGGCTGCAGCACACGAAAACTTGAGTCACTCAGCGGTGTTGCCTAATCCACCAATACGATTTAATTGCTCATTAACTGAAGGTGTTAGATTGTTCCAGCCAACTTTAACCCTGGCCATAATGCTAAAACTTAGCATTCACTTTGCAAAACACTGGATGACTTAATGGTGCTTACATTAGGTCATACATCTTTTATGTACAATTTATTGTTTCATATAGCTACAGAAATTTGTAGCTATTTCTGTACGTTAATAGCTACAAATGATCTTTAACATCACTGTAGTCATTTGACCCTTTGCTAATACAAAACTATAATAATCAATCATAATATATTGAAATGCAGTCCATTAATATACTGTATCTTCAGCCTCTCTTTCAACTCGCAGCCTTTTCTCCAGCAGTCACTAAATGAGTATAACTCACTGTTCGTGGAGCTTTCTCGTGGTGCCAGCAGCAGCAGCCACACCCAAACAGCTGGAAAGAGGACAGAAGCACACAGCTGGGAGGGAGAGAATATGAGAGGTGGGTGTGCACCCAACTTTACACTGTCAACACCACCAGACAGGCAGAGGGGCTTAGAAAACACACTGCACTCCTAATTCCGACCGAGTCGCAGTTTTAACTGCAAATTTGGGGGCACATTACGAGTAATTCAGAATAGAATAAAAAGCCTCAGTGTGTGTGTGTTTGTGTGTGTTTGTGTGTGCATGAACTGGAACAATGTGGTCATTTATGGGGTGAATACCGCAGTCTTTAACAAGAGCCCTTAACATATTAACCATGTGACTGTTAACATGTAACCATGTGATAAAACTTTGCTTCCCAGGCTAAAATGAAGCTCCTAACCATAAATGACACATGATTGAGGCAAATGTCATTATGTTCCTGCAAAAGTGTTTCATAAAATCACATCAGGTCTGCCTGTAATTTGCAATGTAACGCTATCGGGAATTAAGTATGTGCGAACGAGCGAGAGCAGCCTTGACTTTTGCCCTTCAGAGTACGAGCTGGGCAACCTTTGCCCCATTGAGGCTGTGATGTCACCCTGAGCACAGAACAGGCCGTGCTGGAAAAGAAGGCCTGAAAAAAGAAGCGAGAAACACGGTCCAGAAGAATAATTATATGAGAGAGGGAGTGAATCAGGAAATAGCTTTTGGTTTGGGAAACTCAAGAGTTTGAGGGAGCGCTGCCATGTGCTAAATGAAAACAGGATTTGAAAAAAAGAGAGGAGCGCGAGAGAAGGCAAAAGGAGCCAAAATGTTTTTTTGTTTTTTCACCAAAGAGTGGCAGGGTAGCCAGTGGTCAGCAAAGAAAATATCCCTCCCTCATCCCTCGTGCTCCAGCATTTCTCTTCCATCAAACTCTGCTGCCGCCCTCCTTCCCCTCTCGTTTGCCTCCTCATTCTTTCGTAGCTGGCAGCCACTCGGCTCTTTCCTCTTTCCTCACACATTTTAATGGGTATCTTCCCAATCACGTTTTTATTGCAGGAAATTTCAGCCACACCACATTGCGTGAGCCGAAGGAGTGCTCCATTCTTAGCTCGGCACCGCCGAGTGCCAGGGTGTGCTGAGCGTGCCAGTGTGTATGCACGCATGTGTGTGAGTGGGGGGGAAGCGAACTGCAGTGATGTTAGTGTCAGTTTGATGCCAACATTACAGGCCTCCATGCCCCCCTCCTCTTTGTCTTGGCAACAAGTGTAAATTCAGGGAAAGAGGCGGAGGAAGTCATTGCGAAAAGACACCCCCCCCCCCCCCCCCCCAAGAAAAAAAAAGCAAAATGTCGTCTCTGACTCAGTCGCTGTGGCATAACTTCACAGGAATTTTACTCAAAAAGCCCCTCGCCCCACCCAGAGCCACCGCCATCACCAAAACCCAAACTTTGTCTCCGTTTGTGAAAGCTTCAACTCCTCACCTCTCCTCACTTTACTTTCCCCCCCTGGCAACCACCTGGGTTTTTTCTCTCTGAAAAGAAAGCCGTGGTTTTGGGCCTACAGTTTAATTGAAATAATATTTGCTGTACTCCGCTGCCTCTCTAGCTCTAGTCTCCCTTAACAACGGGCATTATATTTTTAGCCTCTGAACAAAGTTCTGTCATTTCCTGTTGCAGGGCTCGCTTTGCTTTTGACCACAAGCAGACTCAAACAGACTGCTCTTCTTCCACCGTCACACTGCTCCTCGTACGCCCAGGCAAGGCGCTTCCCCAGTGAAGCATCTGTGTTTTCACTCAGCTTTTGAGACACTACATTTCATTCTAAAATCTTCCAGCCAACATAAGGAAAACAAGGGTTGCAAAACAAGTTCCCAACTTTTGTGTTTTCAGGACTTCTAACATCCAAAATCTGTTTCTGGTGTCAGAAGTAGTAACTTAACTTAAACCACAGAAATCTGTCTCAAGGTTTTGTATAGAGACAGATCATAGAGGACGCTATTATGGACCATATGGCACAAAGACCTCACATGCAGTGCAAAGACGTGTCACAAGACAAAGTTTGGACAGCAGTCTACGCGCTATCACTCTAAAAATATACATTCAGCAAGAAGGCAGTGTGGCAGATGTTGAGGGGAAATGTAGAAGTGCAGATCATCAGCGACTCAGTAGAATGCAGTGACCCTGGCAAGTGTTGGTGTAGTAATATAAGTGGCTACATCTGTGCATGCATAGATTCCATATTTATCTGTCACGTATATGTTATGTGGGGATTTTCAGCTTCTTCCAGCTTGACAGAGGTTTGCAGTCTCTTAACGCAGGAGAGAGCACTGTTGCTGCACAGCAAGAAGGTCCTTAGTTCAATTCCACCATCAGGCCGGGGTCTTTCTGTGTGGAGTTTGCATGTTCTCCCTTTGTTCACGTGGGTTCTCCAGCTTCCTCCCACAGTCCAAACACAAAAGTTAATTGATTAATCTAAATTGCCCGTGAATGTGAGTGCAAATGGTTGTCTGTGTCTCTGTGTGTTAGCCCTGCGACAGACTGACGACCTGTCCAGGGTGTACCCTGCCTCACGCCCTATGACAGCTAGGATAGGCTCCAGCGCCCCTCGTGACCCTGGAAAGGAGAAGCTGATGGATGGATGTGTCCAGGAATCCATGAAAACAGAATGTATTACATTTTACGGCGTTAGAAGTTAGCAGGAAGTTAGATCGCTAGTTTCCATCTAAACATAACATGCCATGTTCTGACTGAGAGATCTCTGAAAAATTCAAACGTACTGCTCTGCTATCACTTCCAACATAAATAAAGACAGAAAACTAAACAGCAGTGACGTTTGTAGGGTTACTGAAGTTGGACTAGCTGGTAATGATGTGCTATGTGATCGCTAGCGACACAGCTATGTTAGCATAACATAAACACAGTGAAGCTGGAGGATGAACGCTAACTTTTTTCCACTTGATAAAAGTTAACGTGAGGGTTCCTAATGGTTAGAGACAAATGCAATCGCATGGCAGGATGCTGTAAATGGACCAAACTTCAGTCAGGAGAACAACTGAGATAATCCATCCACAATATGAGGTTAGTCATTAATATACTGCAACAACATGGGAACAGAGCAGCTGCGAGATAATTCTACATTAATGGATCAATGGTACGGAAGAGGAGGAAGCAAGAGGAATGAGTTGAGTAAAGTTTGACTTATCTGACTGTTTTGTTTCACTTAATGCTCCTCATAATCCGGTTCACCTTATGGTCCAAAAAATACGGTAATAAAACTGTATTGAAGTGCATTGAAATGAATTGAATTGAATTTTGTCTTTCTGTGTGGAGTTTGCATGGTTTCTCTCTGGGTACTTCGGCTTCCCCCCACAGTCCAAAGACATGCAGTTAGTGGGGTCAGGTTAACTGGTGATTTTAACTTCCCATTGGTGTGAATGTAAATGTGAATGGTGTTCTGTCTCTCTGTGTTAGCCCTGGCAATCTGTGGCCAGATGTACCATGCCAGTCGCCCTATGTTAGCTGGGATAGGCTCCAGCCTCCCTACAACCCTTATAAGGATAAGTGGAAGAGTTGGATAGATGAATTGAATTGTGTGTAGGGATATGTAATATGGGTACTGATGTAAGTGCACAAAGTCTACTTTAACAAATGATTCATGGTGTTGTTGTTGTTCTTAAAGGAGACTTATTCTGGTAGTTTTTAACACTTTATTTCTCATTCTTGGATTTTACTAGCTTCACATAATTTGCTGTTGACTGTAGTCCCTATTTACCTCATACGGGGCCCAAAGCCCCAGATTTCATCCTTGGTCTTAACCCTCCAGTTATGTTGCGGGTCAGATTGACCCAGAACAGAAGAGATATCACATGTCATCTGTATCACTAAAGGAAATGAAAAAAAAAGAAAATTGTAAAATAATCAATGCCAGGGTTTCTGACACTTTTGGATGAGTAAACATGCACTGGGTCAAATTGACCCAGGAACATAATTGTTGTTCCTAGAAACCAACATAACAGGAGGGTTAAACAAGCTGTTGTAGCTCAGACTCAAGCAAAGTTTCTTTATGCAAGCTTTCTTGTGTTTTATGAACAAAAAACTTGGGTAAGGGTAAGTGGCGTTTCTGTGGTCACAGCCTGTGTGCCTGAGATGACCATATGACAGATATTCAGTCTCAGTGACATCGTCACATCAAACAAAAGATAATCTGTCAGAATCAGAGAACAGCCTGAAGCCTGAGGGTTTGGCTAGTTGGGATTACCAGCACACATGCTGGCCTCCTTGTTCGAAACTTTGACCAAGTTTAATATAACCATCTACCGCTGTAGCAGATATATTTACATAGCAGATAACAGGGGAAACATATTCCCTTTAAGTTCTTTTTATTTTAATGATATTATACTCCTCAGTCTTTGGTGTGATACTGAGACACCATGGCAGCATCAGACAGATTAAATTAGCAGAGAGTTTATCCAAATGTCAAGAACACTACTTTAAGGGCTAAACTGGTAACGTCTGACTGCAATGAATCAATGCCGAACCATAAAGCTGAAAAAATATGATGTAATTATATGTTTTTACTCCATTGTTTGTTCCCTCACATAAGCACCAACGAAATATGGGTTAAAAAAAGGACTTTTTTTGTTTTCCTACATTTTCTTTCACTGTTAACAAATCATCTTAAAAGACCAAACTCAGTGGTGCTGTCTATATATTTGTGTTGTCTATACTTTCCCAGTTTTTTGTTCCTCTAATGAGAAAAGTAGTGTAACTGTTGGGGACTATTTTATGGATTAATCCACATGAATCTCTGGAAGTAGGACAAAGTAACTCATATGGCGCTCACTCTAAATAAGCTTATACTGTGTGTTTGGATGATAATAAAGAAACATGTCATGTGTCATTTCAATCAGTGCCAGGCTTCACTGAGGTGTAACAAAATAAAAGCTGTCATCTTTGAAACAGCTTTTATTTTGAAGCCCCTATCTTTGAAAATGTTGAGAGAGCCATAACTTGAATTTCATTAGTCTATACTTCAAGTATAGGCTCAACAGTTAAACCAGATAAAAGCTTCATATGAATGCGCCCAAATATTTTCTTTTCCTCCATAAATTCACTCATCGATTTCCATAGATGTCTCTGATCATCTGGAAGGCATTCGAACAATCCATCATAATTCCAAAAACGACTACTATTTACAAAGTAAAGCTTGGGCGAACCAGCATAACATCTGGATTTCGCTTATAGCACCAAGTAAATGTTTGCGCGCTGAGTCACACTATTTTAGAATAAGACAGGATTTGATGTGACCAGAAATCAAAGGTTAACCATAGAGCGATGCCCCACAGCAAGTTACCCAATGAGTGACAACGCCATCTGAGTTGCTCAATGAGCTGTGGTTGTTTTGGCAAGTTTGCATGCACGATGTGAAGCTGAGTCCTGCAGGGAAAAGATTGAAGTGCTCCAAGATTTTCTAGTAAAACAAAGATTACAAGAAATGTCAGTAAAAATCCCAGAGAAGCATAAAAATAAAGGAGTTTCTAGCTAAAGAAATTGCCTCAGCTTTGTAAGGAGGACTGGTCAGTCAGCATTTTCTTAAAAACACAAAGAATTTAAATTATGTAGATAAAACTAAATGCTTTTATCATCTATAGTGGATCCATTTGAGCTCCACAACAATCCCTCGGCACGGCAGAAGCTCATATATTATGTTTATATTCCTGAAGCAGAGTTACATGTGTGACAGTTGCCAGATGAAACAGAACACACGTCAGCAGCATGTAAACAGCATATGTAGAAACCAGGCCAGATCTGCCAGTGAAAATATGTCAACACATTAACAAATCAAGTGAACCTTGCACAACCTGGGTGGGTTGCGGTCGTATAACTGGTGCCCAGTGGTGTGACAACAGCTGTGTGAGTCACTGGGAAACTGAGAGACTTCTCCAATAATCCTAGAAGAGACCCCGGGGCATAGATGAAAAGGCTCTGGGCTCCTTGTGGTCACCCTTCGCTGATTCACTCTTCTGGGAAAGCCAACTCAAAAAGGAAACCGCACAGCAGCCCCGATTCTCACTCTCCTTCCTCGTTTTCCTCTCATTCTTTTCTCCTTGTTTGTTTCTTTTTTTGACGTTTTGTCTCGAGGATAGAGACAGTGATGCATTTCATTGTTTAAGTCGTTCGTGCTCCGGCATTCATGTGTGATTGCTACAAGCCCTCAAGAACCAAATACATGTACAAGTTGTGTAATTATGTCCCATCAATATTGTTACATTTGTAATGCATCAGATGACTGAGTGTGAAAGTGTGCAGAGTGCATTAGTTTTTTTAGAACAACATGATATACTGTCTTTGTAGTGCATTGAGAAGCAAATAATATCCATCCCATAGACTGATTAGGACTAAATATTGGCTATCCGGTCGTTAAGTGATGACGTGACGAATCCTACTTCCGGGCCTAAAGTAGTCTGCGTTTAATAAGGCTTTTGTGTTGTTAACATGTTTAATGTTTTGTATTTTCTTCTATTTAATCTCAAAAAGCTCCTAAAACAGTCAGTGATCACTGTTGACCTCCCTCGGCTTTTATTACTGCTAATCATTTATTTAAGCTCAGTTTTTAACACCTTGTAACTACAGTCCAGCCCATGCAGCAGTATATAAATGACTAACCTCGTATTGTGGATGGATTATCTCAGTTGTTCTCCTGGCTGAAGTTTGGTCCTTTTACAGCATCCTGCCATGCGATTACATTTGTTCCTGACCACCGAGAACACTCACGTTAACTTTTATCGAGTGGAAAAAAAGTTAGCTTGCTTATATTATGCTAACATAGCTGTGTCGCTAGCGGTCACGTAGCACATCATTATATACCAGCTAGCCAAACTTCAGTAACCCTACAAACGTCACTGCTGTTTAGTTTTCTGTCTTCATTTATGTTGAAAGTGATAACAGAGCTGTACGTTTTAATTTGTTTCCAAAACCCCGCAGTCAGGACATGCTATATTGTATTTAGATAGAAGCTAGCGAGCTAACTTCCTGCTAACTTCTAACTCCGTTAAATGTCATAAATTCCGTTTTTTTTGGATGCCTGGATGTTAAACTCAGTTGTTACACCTGGTAGAGCAGAACGCTGATAATTTTATTAAAGATGAAAGACTTTAGACCGTTTTTCAACTCTCAGTAATGCCATAGTGATTGTTTGATATATGGACCTGCAGCAGAGTTTAGGCCCAGGCACGGCTAGACTTAACGACCGGATAGTACAAGCTATTTTCTATAATTTGCTACTGTTTATGGGACCAACAGTTAGCCTGTTTTGACATAAAGTCCAGCTGTGTTCTGGAGCTGTGTTTGTATGAAATGCAACAACCTCTTGGATTGAAAAATGAAGCCAACAGAATCACTGCCTCTCAGGTTCTCAGTTGGTCCAGGTCTGCAGAACGTGAGGGCTGTTGAAGGAACCGCCTACATCCTCTGTACAGATGTTGCTTGGCACTGTTCTCAACCAGGACAACCCTCAAGGGCCGCTTCACCAGCAGGTCTGATAATTACGGTGGCCCCTAGGGACAAAGCACGTACAAACTCCAAAACGCTTGCAAAGTCCAAAACACTTGCAAACTCCAAAACACTTGCAAACTCCAAAACACATGCAAACCCCAAAACACTTGCAAATTCCAAAACACAACGGAAGTGCTCCAGGACACTAGGGGCAGTGTTGAGCTTTTGTTACCTAATAACTACACAAGCCAGGAAGTACCAATGACCGGATTTGGGGTCTGCAGCCTTAAAGGCCGTATTTTAAGGCCGATTACGTCACAGCGACATGACGAAGGCTGTCCTAATTCAAAGGCTGCTCGAAATGCGGCCCTCAAATGCGTCCTTAATTTCCCTGAATTTTAAGGATGGGTCGGTGTAGCCTTCATGGCCCAACATATCCCAGATTTCATAGCGGCTGTGGTGTGGATAATTTTGCCGAAAATAACGGCGGAAGCGGAGCCGCTGAAGAGTAAACTTTCAGAAGTAAGTACTGAATATTATGTCACTTATTTATGCGCAAATGTTTTTATAATGAAGAACATTAAAACATTACTGTTGGCCACATGTCGGGAAAGTTATGTGACATTAGCGATGTTTGTACTAACTTGGTTTTAAAGCCTTTACTTCAAAATATACGCTGTTCAATAGTTGACTTTAATCTTACAGAGAATGTGATAATTTTATGGATAATTAAAGTAAGTCATATATCCACAAACGCAACAAGCTGAAAGTCAGTGATGCTGCTCGGTTTGCAGTCCTGAATATCACGGCACAAGCAGGATTCACTGCACTGTTAATGTTAGCTATGTTATATTGCTGCCTCTGTTCGGTGGTGTCGAGCCAAACGGACTTTAACGTGTGTTTGAACGAGCTGACGGTTCACTCGTTAAGCTGAAAGAAAGATGCTTTAATCACAGGAGTCACACATGTGTCCACTGTACCATCTGGGAACTCTTCTCGTTTCGTAATAACACAATCCTCCTTCTTTTGTGCTGTTTTGTAGCAGTGTATACACCTGAGACTGTCACCTGTCTGTCTGTCCTGCACTCTCTCTCTTTTTCTTTCTCTCTGATTGTGTAATAAAAGTATGAACATGTATTTATAAGTTACACTTGTGTTTGAATCCTGCAGCTTATCACACATTTGATTTCCATGTGTGACAACTGCAAGTGTCCAGAGTGAGGACAGACTGAGGGACCCACTGCTGCACATCATCTGTGAGGCTTTGCACCCCTGATGATCCACCAGGACAAACTCAGCAGTGTGTGAGGAAGAGGAGGAGGAAGAGCCAGCAGCAGCTGACAGATGGAGAGAATAGACAGACTGTTCCCTGTTTGTGAAGGACTGCTAGGAAAGTTTAACATAACTAATCGTCTGTCCTGAATCAGTCTTATTAGGTAATGTTCAAATAATATTATCATTCCAGTGTTTTCAGTGTGGGAGAAAGTACTCAGGGCCTTCAAGTTACACACTATGAAAGGCAGCAACAAGTTTAATATTCAGAAACCTAAAGTATGTATCAGCAGCTGAAAGGACCTAAAAATAAATGTTTGTTTCAGTTCTATGAAGCTTTGAGTATTTTGGATTAGTAGCACTGCTGTGTTTGTTGCATCATATTGCTGTAATTGTTTATATGCTTTATATATTCTGAGGTAAGTTGATCTATAGTGTTACATCATATTCTATAATGATGCTATGTGTTTGTATACTTTCTGCCCAGTTTGACCCATTTAGCAGAAGTCAGCCAGTTTAAGGCTCTGATATCTATTCTGTATGACTTAAAGCAGTTATGACATGGTCTGATTTTGTCACCCAATAAAGGAATATTCAATATATCAGTCTACTCTTCATTTTATCAGAAACAGTTATCACAGCTCATACAATTTCTTTTTACACATGTATGTAAGCAATGAGCCAAATTTAGTAATGACAACATACTGAAGGAACAACATTTCTCTCTTATATATGATACACCTATATATGCACTGTCAAAGATACTTGTCTTTGAGTGAAGATTTAAGGTGATAAGACATATAAATAACTGCAACTTGAATCTGTACTGAGGCTCAGTATTTGACACAGAGTTGTTCACTGCTGTAATAGCTAGTAATGATTAATATAATAACTATAATATTGGCCATATTATATTTACATTACCAAAGTGATATGACTTGAACAACATTAGCTAATTGTTATTTACTAACTAATCTTAAATGACTGTTCAGTACAGAAATGAAGCCCAAAAATCATGTTTTACTGTCCTGTGGTCTCAACCTCAGATACTTATCAAATCACACAAAGCTCTTGTAGAAACAAACAAACAAATGAACAAAATATGTTTTCCTTCATTTCTGTCAAACAAAGTTGTATGACACGTTTCCAGCGGTTAGTATCATGGTTGCTAGGCAACCTGGGAAGCGCGACGGAGACTAGACCATCCCATACAGACAAACTTGCAGTTTATTTTGCAAATTGAGCTCAACACTGCCCCTAGCGTCCTGGAGCACTTCCGTTGTGTTTTGGAATTTGCATGTGCTTTGGGGTTTGCATGTGTTTTGGACTTTGCAAGTGTTTTGGAGTTTGCAAGTGTTTTGGAGTTTGCAAGTGTTTTGGAGTTTGCAAGTGTTTTGTCTCTAGGGGCCACCGTAGATAATCCTAACCCAGTACTTAACAGCAGTCAGGGTACTGCTGAATAACACATGGATTACTGTGCAACCCTCACTACCAAAAAGCACAGCGTACTTACAGTGTAAGACGGGGAAATGTTGTTTGTTTTTTCACTATAACACCAGGAAATCATGCAGCACTTACCTAAAATTACTTACACACTACTTAAATACACTTACAGTATAATTATTCCTTCGTTTCCTGTAAAAACCTGACTTGTTGCCTCCTTATTCTCATGCACATACGTTTAAGTATTTGTTAATTAAACAGAAATACATTGTAATTTCAAATGATATCTGCTTTAATTACAATTAATTACAGCAGAATTGCGCTGTTGGCCACAGACTGTGCAACCTAAATTTATTCACCTATGGCACTTAAGATCAAAAAGTATGAAATATGAAATACACATACTAATATATATTTTAAAAAACAGATTTTTTTCATTAATAGAAGAGCACAGTGGGTTCTTTGCCATCTTTGCCATTAATTAGCCTGTTACATTGTATTCCTAGTAACACAGCCTCATCATCATCACCAGGGACCATCTTTGTCCACATCTCTTCATCTGTAAAGACCACAAGCAGCCAATTTATTTTATTTATGCAGCGCTAAATCACAGCAACAGTCGCCTCAAGGCGCTTCATATTGTCAGGTAGACCCTACAATAATATAAAGAATAGCCCAACAATCATATGACCCCCTATGAGCAAGCACTTTGGCGACAGTGAGAAGGAAAAACTCCCTTTTAACAGGAAGAAACCTCCAGCAGCACCAGGCTCAGGGAGGGGCGGGGCCATCTGCTGCGACTGGTTGGGGTGAGAGAAGGAAGACAGGATAAAAGACAATCTGTGGAAGAGAGACAGCATCGCATTTCTTGAGAGACGTCGAGCATAAAGTCTTTCTAGCAGGAGGTCTTCGATAGCAGTCCCACTGCGAGACTGACAACAAGATGAAAAAAGTTGCAGATCTAACCTTAATAGGGAATTATGATCTTGTGTGTGTTTGACACTGAGCAGTAATAATTCCACAATTTCTTGGTTTTCTTTTCTTTTTTTCAGGGTCCTGAAAATATAATTCTGTGCTACGTTGAATCCTTTTCATTTTTCTTTCATTCACTGGAGAACCCAATACCCAGTGAAGGGTAGTACCATATTTATACTTCAATTAATTACAGAGTAACCGGTATTCTCAATGCCAATGACCCAGGCAATACTAAGCCATAAGAAAATACAGCTTCACCACATATCCCATAGCTCTACCACAAGACCTATCGGAACCATCGCTCGCCTGTCCTGCTGCCTCCATAATGGTGCACCAGCCACCGCAGAGGCCATGGCTCCAGCTCCAGGCCCCATAGCTCCTCCACCACACTGCCGCTGCCTGCGCGAGGAATGAAGGATTAAATATAATGCTCGCATGTCAAGACTGCAAAGCAAGAGAAGGAGTACGGAGGAAGGAATTTGTCAGAACTTCATAAACACATACACGGATTCTGTCTCCCGATGCCAGTGCTCTGAGCGAGGAGAACTTTCTGGAGGCTCGTTGAGCCGAGGGGTGAGAGTAAGCAGGGCTGCTAAACGAGCCCAGGGTTTACGCAGAGGCCAGCCAAGCGGCAATAATACACTGCACCGGAGGAGAAGGACACAGGGGAGCAGGCGAGAAGAAAAGTGGTAGAAATAAAAGCAGAGAGCCAGAGAGAAAGGGAAAGAAGAGGCTGGATTGAGCAGGCTAAACTCCTGCTCTGTGAACAGGATAGTTTCAGAATTTATATATGTATATATCTGTATATATATATATGGCATGCACACATATACAAAGAGGAATGAGGAGAGGATCTGGGAGGCTTTAAGGGGGAATGAGAAAGAGAAAAGGAGGAGGGAAAGACAGAGGAATTAACAGGACATGCCCACTGAATTTTCCAAGGCCTCTGCCAGAGAACAAAAAAATAACTGTTCACATGTGGTCCAGCTTCTCCTGAACCGAGGGGTGGGGGCACTGATGAAGAAAAGGGGTGTTAAAGAATGTTAATCGTGGTTTGGTTTTAATCAGATTATGTTGAGCAAACTCCAGACCTTTGGCTTGAAGATAATGGACAGGTGGTCAACTTTCCAGGACTGAGGAGAGGTCAAAGGGTAAATCTGCCTCTATGCTGCTTGGAAGATTTTCTATTGAACATCTAGCAGTATCAGATGCAGTCAGAGTTATTGATTATCAGATTAAAGTGTGGAAAGGCAAAGCAGAGGCTGAAAAATGGGACTGGTTGAACTTCCTCTCTAAGCCCCTGCAGCCGCCTCGACTCTTCTGCTCCAGATGATTGTGCGATTGGCCCTGTTGCTCTTGGCTCGGCTTGTGGAAGAGGAGCAGCCTACAGGCCCAGCCCTCCTCAGCCCCGTCAGCCACTGGGAGGTGAGCTCCACAGTGGGTGTAAAATACTGTCGGGTGGATATATTTCTGCTATGAAATATGGATGTGAGCCTCGTGTGTGCGCGTGTCCATCTGTGCGTGTGCATTTGCACAAGGTTAACTGGAGGTCAACGCTCACTTTGCCGCCAGAGACTTGGCGGCAGTCCAGAGCTGGGAAAGCAGCAGCAGCAGTGTCTCTTACTCACTCCCCATCCTATGTCTTGCTCTCTGTGCTCCTCTTCTTCGTCACCCTCTTCTTTTTGCCAGTGCTATTGCAGTTTGCGTGCAGATAGCATGCAGGGAGCCATGTGGCCTGTATCTGCGTTGAGCTCTGGACTTAGCACTGTATGTGTGAGGAGAAAAGTGGGCTCACTGAGCACGAGAAGCGGAGGAAATGAAAAGCCTAACTAGTTCACGAGTGAAACAGGAGTCAGTTGAGCCCGAGAGAATGTAAGAGGAGGAAAGTTTTTCCCCACGCATTGCAGATCATTTCAGAAAGTGGGGCTGTCAAGGAATTACTGGTACAGTAAAAGCTAGAAATACACATAACACTGACCTCATTAACAGATATATTACAATTTGAGCAGAGGCATGGCAGGCGTAAACAGTTTTTATTCCATGTAATGGTCTATTTTGTCCTGCCTTGCTTCTGTCTCTTTTTTCAGACAAGCAAAGGAAAACATCTGGAGTGAAAATGAGTGAAAAAGCAACCAATGTCCAAAAAATAGGAGAAAAAAACGAATAAATTCTCTGTTATTACTACTGAATTAACACAAGATTGGTCATAACTACTGCTCAAGACCACTTTATTTATATGAATGTCTGTAAATGAAGTGGTTTAAAGTGTGGCCTTAAAAGAAATACATATACATGCAGTCTATGGTGCAATGCTAAGTTAAATGACTGCTGGCAGTGGTTTCATATATGAATATGGTAGCCATCAAGACCTGACAAAAAAGTAGGTGTATTAGCCAAATGTAAACTGTTGCTACACTAAAACATTTTCTACTTTTGACTCATGCACATCGTTCAAGTGTGTCCTACCAAAAACAAAAAGTACTATGTCAACCTTTCAACCCTTATTTTCAAATGAAAAAACTATTTTCAGCAGAGAACAGCAGCCCGTTCTGCAGAGATAAAGAAAAAAGAAAGAACTGTAAAAAAAAAGGAAACCCTTTAAATCTTGATTGCAGTGTGGTGGTTCTCACCCTTGACGTGTCTCTTGATGTCGGTGCCAACAACAACTGCTTATTGCAGCTCAATGCAAGGGCAGAGATAGAGCTGTGTGTGCAGCGGAGGCGGCGTCTCAGACGAGACTGACCGGGCTACACAGAGATGAAATCTTTAAGGTTTGGCTCACTGATAAACTCACAAGACCTTCATCATCTGCACTTTCATGCCCATCGTCCCTCCCCTTGTCAGTGACCCATATCTAAGTCCAGATTCCACAACTTATTGCTGCAGACTTATTGCCTGGTATCTATTTTGGTCGTGCCACAGGGCTGAAGAAGGGAGGATATGTTTTGACAGCATTGCAGCAAGTTTTAGGAGTTTGTTACTCAGTTTGGTCGCTCGTCCTTTGAGTCAGCTGAGACTTGCTTGAGATGTACGGCAGTTTGCCCTCGCCCCGTCTCTCCTCCTGGGTGAGTTTCAATTATTCATAAGCGTTGGGTAGCCAACTTGAAACTGATAACCCTCATGCTATTTATACTTCATTTCAAATGAACAAATACTTAACTGTGAAGTTCCAGGCAGCTTGGCCGTGTCTGTCTGCATAGCTTCTGCTGGGCACAGTGAGGAAGGTAGGCCGCGGGCATCGTGCAGAGGCTGTGCTCCAAAGGTGAGCCCAAAGCACAGAGCTACAAACTATATATAATTCATACCCTCCAAAAATACCCACAACTTAAATAATCATTGCCTCTTTTTGGGGTCCAGACTGAAGTCCCAGTCTTCTTGGTTGGTGTTGT
Source organism: Neolamprologus brichardi (assembly GCF_056152115.1). NCBI lineage: Eukaryota > Metazoa > Chordata > Actinopteri > Cichliformes > Cichlidae > Neolamprologus > Neolamprologus brichardi. The sequence continues at coordinate 26,337,466 of NC_142116.1, read as the reverse complement.
ATGAACGTGCTCACCTTAGCAAAACACGCTCTTCAAGGTGAAACAACATGCAGAATTTGAGCGCATTCATCTGTAAAGACTTTTAAATGCTTGGAATTCACTTAAACTCACTTTACTCGAGTATCCATGTTGCTGACGTTGTTATTTTTGTTCAATTTGATATTTAAATCTCTAAAGACAAACTCGATCTACATGTTAATAATATGAAATGATGAACAAAATACTAAGAAGAAACTAGATATTGTATAAAATTCCATGTCATTAAGTCAAAAGTGAAACGTGGTAATGCTTGTCCTAAAAGGATTTTCGGTTAGGTTTTGGAAACAACTTTAGATACAAGTTTGTGTTTTTCTATAAAGCATTTCTTTGCTCTCAGGGACACACAAGCTGTTTTCTACAGAATCACATATCTCACATTTTGATTTATGTGCACAATTATCAACACATAAGATGAGCTTTTTGCTTGTTTGTTATATTTTTTTTTCTATGAGAGACTTTTAGCATCAATACCATGGTTTTATATTACAGCTTCAGTAGCAAAGCTAAACCAATTTAATGGCTTTGTCAAAGTTAAACACTAATGTGTTGGATGTTTTATGTGTTTTTTAATAATTCACTTCAGAAAACTTCAATAAAGTGCACTTTGTGAAAACTGGTGGTTGCTAAACACAAGTTATTTCTTTACATTTTGCTACCTGGCTCATCTTCTACTTGCCGTTCTCTCTGAGACAGAATAATTTGTTAAATTGAATGAAAGTTGTATTTTTGAGTCACACACAAAACAGAGATTTTGATTGGTTCCTGTGTAACAGACTGACATACCATCCATACCAAGAGGCCAGAACATAAAATGTAACTGGGTGAGATGTGAACTATGATTAACACGTCAGCCTATAAACTGCAGGGGCATCCACACAGAGTCTGCCTCGAATAAGTGAGTAATAAGGGAAAGTCTGAGGTCTCTGCATCCATGGATGGTGTCCTGTACGAGTGTACAATGTAGGATTTGGCAGGTGGGACAACACTAAGGATTGGTAGTTTTGAGTGGGGGAAAATAAGACAAACTAAACTGTAGTGAGCTGCAGTAAATCTACTTTTGGCTAATCCGGACGTGTAAGCTGGAATAATAAAGGGGGAAAAGAAATACATACACATTATATCATGGGCCAGTGTGGATTACACTTAACAGTTTTATTTGGAATATTAAGACAATGAAGCATAAGCCAAGCACCAAGAGTGACAGCTACAAGTGTCGCATCATACGGCTCTTAAAAATGAACAGGTTATACTGAAAAACAACTGTTTTTTTTCCTCTTTGAATGGTGATGCAGATACACAGAACAGACAGTGAAATGTGAACATGATTATGCCATTTACACGCTCCGAATTCTACCTGACAGCAGACGAAAGAAAGAAAAGGGTGAGGAAAAGCAGAAAAGAACAGAACGGCGATATTCGTCTGACGACAGTTTGGTCAGCCCCGCGGCAGCGGCTGTGGCCCCGGATTTAAAGGGCTTTCTGTGATTGGCCAAAACGAATAGGGCAGTCTGGGAACATCCCGGTGCTGCAGAGTGACAACCATTAGTTCCCATCACTGTCAAGTCCTGTTGCCTCGGCACCCACATCCACCCAGCAACCAATGTGCACATACAGCATTAAAGTGACAGAGGATTGCAACCATTGTTACACTACACTCCATTGCATATTAGGGAGCAGTAATAAGGAAAAATAATAATTCTTTCATACTTCTGTTTGCATAAAGCACTTAACCCAGCTTTCTAAAATATATATATATTTATATATGGGAACATGAAAAAATTAAATATCTCTTATTTATTTTTGTTTCTCTCTTTTTCCTCTAGGATCTGACACCATGAGTCGTACCGTGGTGGTGGTGGTGGTTTATATGTCCTACATCCAGGGGTATTGCTATTATTTTAAGGGACAGCTAAGGAGACAACCATCTCTCATCTAGAGCAGAGTTTGTGGTTTGCCTCCACACACAAGGCTCTCATAGTGCAGCCCAGTAGTGTCATACTAATGAAATGTTGAGCTTTTTTTGTGGTATTTTGTTTGGCTTAAGAACACAGAATATACACACACAGCTTTACCTTCCCTTTTTTGTGTGTGTGTGGGCTGGGTGTTGCACAGAAACGTGGCGCTGGCTAAATGTGGTCCATGTTTATACATCCCTGGCTTGGGGGGGAAGGGAGGGTGTGTGAATACCTGGGGTAGTGCATTTGTTAGAAGAAGTGTTGATAGTGTGTGCAAATCTGTGTATGCACCACTGAAGAATAAAATTTCTTTTCATCAGGCTATTACGTAAATCCATCATTCATACGTTGGTTTTTTTCTCACCTAAATCTACAGGTTATATGGCAAACGTGCTACGGTTAATGTCAGATATTTCCCATGGGGAAAACTGGGTTGAGAGGGTCCTGGGACTCTCCTTGCAATGGGCCTGCCTGAGAATAAGTGGGGAGGCGGGGGGAGAACTGGGGCAGAGAGGCGTTGTTCATAGGAGTCACTGTCGTCACCCCTCACATTCAACTCTGCCCGTCTCTCCACGGGAAACTCTCCCTGTGTGGCTCTGTCCGTAAGCTAACATACATCCACACACAAACGCACACAAACGCACCGAGTCTTCAGCGAGGCGGAGAAAACGACTCCCATCAACACACCCTACAACACCTGTGAAATATTTTAGGAGCACCGGCTCCCCCCACCCCTCGTAACACTCACCCAAGTCTCACCATCTTCAGCTAACACGCACGCGCACACGGTACGCTCCACAAGAATTTGGACAGTGGAACATTTTCAGTTGTTTTGGATCTTTAATTCGGCAAAATGGTATCAAAATTATGAAAACTATTCAAATTTCTCAGTAGGTTTTGGAGTAGTCAAATCCCTGCGGGGGTGTGGATAGTGCAATTCCTCTGTTTTGGATCAAAGCAGACAAACAGTGATCCTCAACATAAGAGTGAAAGCAATCACTCAGTTCAGCAGGGATTAGTTGCAAAAGACTGAATCTGTTGACCCTACTTGTAAATTTTGTTCTGAGAAGTCGACTAAAAGGTCAACAACTCCAACCACACACTTATCTGTTCCTCAGCTTGATTAAATCCAATATGCTGGACTAAAGACAGGGGGAAAAACACTAAACAAACATGTCACTGTCCCAACACTTGCGGGCTGCTCTGCATAAAACAAATACACAATTAAAGTGCTATTTATTTAGACAAATCCCTTGTCCTCTCTGTGAGCATGCTGTTGCAGCAACAGGAAGCCAGGACTCAGCAAGCCAGCTACATCTCCTCCCTCCCTCCTTATTGTTCACCTCAGCCTAAACAGGACACCATCGTCACAGTAATGTCAGCGATGTGGCTGGACGGCGAGGGAACAGTTTGTATATTATTATAATAATAAAGAAAAAGCAACACAGACTGGACCTTACAGCACCGTGACCATGGGCTCCAGAATGGCAACGCTGGCCTTTGATCTGTGTCTGCATATAGGATGCAGCACTTGTACTGTAGCAGCTGTGTGCTATTGCTAAGCTGCAGCGTGAGAGACAAGACACAGTGAGAAAGACGGTCTGACGTATGCGTAGTTTGGGGGTTTCATTTGTACAGTTCAGTGTGGAAGCTAAAATACCTCAAACATAGAAGTGCACATGCAAGAAAACGCCATGTCAGCCTTATTCCACTCTCAAGGGTCACGCCTGCCACTTCAGTTAACACCAGTGATTAACATACAAAGAGACCTGCAGTGCTGTTAGAGTACTACAACTTTTGAGTAAACAAGAAGTAAAACTTTGATCAGTTCACAAAATAGCCGAAAAAGCTAATACTGGTTGGTGAAGTCCTTTAACCAATCGTGTTACCACCTGCAGAAAAATCCTCATTGATAAATGAGGAAAACTGGACGACTGTTTAGCAGAGGAAAGGTATCTGGTAGCGAGTTGATGGTGTAGCTCTAAGTCTTACATAGTGTAGTAGGGAACTAGCCATTAATTGTTTGTAAAACCAAAATCTAAACTAGTTAAAGTCTAACACTACATAAGCTTTAAACTACTAGTTAATACATGTAGGTTTGTGCAAGAGCTTTGGTCACAGATGCAGATATAAGAAATAAATTATATATTTGTTCATGATTCATCCTTACTGATGGGAACTACATCTTTTAACAGCTGAGTGGGCTGACATGAGCAAACAAACAAAAACAGTTTGAGAACTCGAGAGAGTAGGCTCGGTGATCATGATCTCATCTGTATCTCAGTTTAAATATTTTAGTTTGAAACATTAATGTGAAGGATTACACCCTAATGAAACTACTCAGTCTCCACCCATCTCACCCTCCTTCAGTCATCTATACATTTTATTAAAATTTCAACTTATGTCAGTTATTTAAAAGCCAGTTATTGCATATTTACAACTACTCAGGAGACTGAACAAATACTTGTGCTGATGAACTGATTTTAATACTGATAGCTTAGTTAGATCATTCAACATGCTCACAGTAGAAAGTTAAGCTTAAAGCTCACTCATTACAGCTGTCTGACAAGCTGAGGATGAAAACAATATAGATGTGACAGGTTGGCTATCTAAACTGAAACATGCTACAGCAGCACAACTGACTCTGGACCCAACAATAAAGAACGGCTAATGCGCGCACAGAGTCGGAACAGATGTGGCTAATGCACACCGTTATTTCAATAATCTGCAAGAGCTTAATCAACATAGCACCACTAAAATGTTATCCATTATAAAATCTTTAATGTGCACAATAAATATTGAGCTTATTGCTCCTTCAACTCTTCATTATGACCATCTTCAGTTTTATTTGATGAGAGCCGAGTGGATCGTGCTGAGGCACCTCCCACTCTTGTTTGGAAAATAAAGTAACATATTACTGGACATGTATGAGGCACACAGGTTACGCTTAATAAGACATTATGGAAATGACAGGCTAGATAACTAAAATGAGGATATGCCCGCCTCTCAAGAGTTGAGGGTTCTCATCATTTAATACTGTAATTATGACAATGAACAGAGAGAGAAAGTAGCACTGCTGTCTAATCCTGGGAGTTGTTCTTTCCTATTTTAGAAGATTGTTGCTGAGCTTTTGAAATGCTCTTCATTCATCTATAACTATATGAAGTGTCTCATGACACAGCCCGATCTTGAACAAGGCTCGTTACTGCCTCACTACACTGTAAATCGACTTGCTTAAAGAGATAGTCTTTACACAGCTGCTCTCACTTCCTATGAAAAACATTTGTTAGGATTCTTTATTGTAACCAAAAGAACCCAGGCCTAGCTGCACTGATGTTTCAATTGTAATTACATATGTTGAATTCATGGATTGAGATTTATTTATATATTTGAATTTTTATTTATATATTGAATATACAGATATTGCTGATGCAACAAATGGATCGTGAGCTTAAGGAGGCACCTATAAAACGGAATAAAATATTAACCTCGATTTCAGGAAGAACTGAACTGGGTGCATGTGTCCACATGCCAAACTGCCTATGGTCAGTGAAGAAGTGAGAGGCTGCTTTCACAACTGCACCAATGACAAGATTTCCTCACAATCTGTCATGTTTTCAAAGCAATGCCACACAGGTGGAATAAAGCTGACAAGTTTAGCTTGCTTACTAAATGCCACACAGTCAACTGATTTATTAATCATCACTCACGATACTGCTCAAAGAGAAACTAATGTTCCTTTAGGACTTACGCATAATCCTTAGAAATCACTTGTTTTCCTTCATCTCTGGCTTCACTGATGCATGCAACAAGATGGCAAAGAATATGACTTATGTAGCTCTATCCATAGGACAAGCTCTGACTGCAGTATACCAAAATAGCACCTCCAGATCCCCTCTCAACCCACACACACACACACACACACACACACACACACACACACACACACACACACACACACACACACCTTCTCTTGTAAAGGTGCTCCACTAGGTGCTTTGACAAGCTAAGGAAGAAAAGTAAGAGCGCACAAAGTGAGCTGTACAACATAGCCATGTAAGCCTAAATAGCAATTTAGGATGAACGGGGGAGGCATGCAGGCAGGTCTACAGGCAGGGTGATGTTGTGGGATCAGGCAGACACTTAGCACAAAGCAGGAGAAAGGAAAAAAAAAAAGACACAAAGCACTGATATTTGTGTCTCCCCTCCCTGTCAAAACAACCTGTTCAACGCAAAAACATGTGCTTGCCAGACAGCATTATACTGAATATAATCATATGTACTTTTGTGATGTAAGTAATAACTAAAACAAAGTTTAGAATGAATCTTGTATAGCTTGTTACACTTAAACTCGATCCCCCACCGGTAAGAAAGCCATATCAGTATAGCTTCCATTTTGCTAATGAGGAATTTCTAAAGTCATGAATTCCTCCTGCAGCATGTCTAACAGGCAATGGAGAAGCCGCCCTATTTGACTTTGAGTGGCGGTTCCCTCTCCAGCCAGCGAACTCGTACTTTCTGTTTATAGTGATACTCCTTGAGGAAGTCCTGCAGGGCAGGAGGCAATGGCAGAGACCCTATACCATCGTAAGTGGTCCAGCGGCAGATGGCGGCCCGTGCCAGGTGCTGCAGGCCAAAGGGGAAAGTCCGATGAAGAGGCGCTGTAAGCAAAGGTTCGAAAAACATGCAGGCGCTGGGGTCTTTATAGTGCTCCAGCAGTCCTGTGACAGTGGAAGAGTGGAAAACGCAAGGATCATGAGCGTCAAAGCTGAAGTTGTGGTTCCACTGCTCGATGCGTGCGTGCAGGGAGCGATTGTAACGGCGGAAGCTAACAGAGAAGAGGTAGTCCTCCTGGGCTGAGTCACGCAGCAGGAAGGTGCCCTCGGGCCTCCCATCCAACAGCGCTTCTGCCTCGTAGCGGTCCATTACGCCCCAGTAACAGGGCAGACCTGTAATCTCTAAAAGATCTGGCACCAGACAATGGATGTAGTCTATCTGAGTATGAACCTTCCAGGGACCGGGTTGTTGTCGGCTAAGGTGACCATCCCCTGAAGCATGCCTCTGCTTGGGCCTCCTGGCCTGCAGACAAAGGGTGGTCGAATCCTCCTCAGAGTCACAGTCCTGGGATGACGCTGCAGCCCCCAACAACTGCCCACAGGCTCCTGATGATGCAGCAGCCAGAGCGCTCCCAGCCCCTGTGACCCGGCCTTCCCCAGAGGCCTCTCCCATGCCAGGAGCCATTTTTGGTCCCAGTTTGTAGAGAGAGGATCCTGGCACTGAGGCCTCCAGGGTGTGGATCTGTGCATTGGGTGGTGGGTCCACACCTTCCTCGATGCTGAGCCTGCGGCGCTCGCGCAGACGTTCTTCCTCATCCTCGGGAGAGGGGTGGGCTGGGTCAAAAGCATCCAGAAGGGCAGTAGAGGAATGCGGGCTGACTGGTGCTGTGTGCTGTTTGATCAAGTGCCATTTGTGAGCAAGGTCTGAGCCTGGTGGAAAGGGGCAGGTCTCCAACATGAGCTCAGTGAGGTGAATCTTACGTTTGGAGGTGACGGCGTTCTTAGAGGAACGTGAGCACCTGCGAGCAGGCAGGGGTAAGCACAACCCAACTGTATCACTTAGCCGCTGGCGCAGAGACCGACCATTCAGACTGCGTCCTACTGATACAGAGTCATTTGTCTCCTGGATAGAGCTGACCCCATAGCGCCTGTCCCTACGGTTCCCACTCCCGCGCAAGCGGCCAGACCGCCTATCTGCCTCCAAAGAGCTTTGGGTTTTGGTGGAGCATGAGTGTTTTTTCTTGCCCCCCCACGGGGCATGACGGGAGTAGGAGTCTCTACGAGCCAAGGGAACACCCCCGGACCCACCCCGCACATCTTCAGCGTCCTTGTCAATAGTTATCTCTACAATCTGAGGTATGTCCGACACACAATTATGATGACGGCGCCCTGCTGTTACCACTGGCACTGGTAGGAGGCTTCGTGACGGGCTGGAGGCTCCTGATGCCTGTGCCCCACCTGAGCTGCCTCCTTGACCGATGTCCACCACACAGTGGACAGTGTCTGTCTCAATCCTGCTTTCATGGGGTCCTGAACTGTTGTTGTGGAAGAGTGTCTGGCATCTGCTCTTCAGATTGCTCCACATGATGCCCACTTTCTTCATTAATAGGAGCCCCTGGGACCTGAATATAAAAGAAGACAAAGCTGATTAACTCACAGGTGAGAACATCCCAACAGCAGCAATGGTACCTACATTTAACACTGAGGTACAAGCTACACAAAGAATGCCCTACATTTAAATTCCCCAGACTAATGTGCATCTAGTAATTAGACATGGTGAGAGTATAACGGGGCCAGAGTGTCTGGGAGGTGGGTGAGCTTGAGCTGTTGGAACAGCAGAGTTACGAGTTGCCAGGCAGACATGCAGGGACACAAGGCCACAGCTATAAATGAACCTAGGATCTGCTCACAGCTGATCTGCTGGTATGTACTGTATTACAGAGCCAGTCTAGACCTGACCAAAAACCTTCCCTGTAACAGCAGCAGACAGGGCACATGTATATTCACATACACTCTCACATAAGTGGTTGATTTATCACTAGTAGAATTTGACAGGGATTTGGAGGTTCTAGCACTAGAGTGCATTCTAATAATCCAAATTTTACAGTGAGCAGAGTTACTATAGAGAAGCAGCCAAAGATGCCAAAGCCCTAAAGGAATTCATAACCATCTGCTTTCCTGTTTCTGATGAGTTTTTTGACATTGTGGCTTTGTTAGTGTCCACACAACTGGCAAAATAGTAAGATGCGTATACCAAAACAGTATCTTCAGCCAAACAGCTTAGCACTTCTTCACACTAGTTTAGGTTTAGATCCTGATGGTGCCGATATTAGCCATTTGCATATATACTGGTTTCCCAATTTATCACAGACAAATGAGAATTAAAGTAAAGAAGAGATGGGAGAAACACCCTTCGACCATGTTTGTGCCGCACAGTTCGTCCACTACAGAGCACTCTGCAACTTCACTATTAGCAACACATTTAATGCCACAAACAACAAATTCATAACTTATTGTGACGAGATTATTCCATTCCATTATCTCAGCAGGGATACATTTTAGGGAAATATGTTCATTATTTTTGTCTGAAAAAAAGGGGGGAAAAAACAAACAAACATTGTCCATGATTTTAAAATCGCTAAATATTGTATTGTTCTATAAAGAAAATCTAAATATATCTGCCAAGGGTCTTTGTTGCTAAAAGGAATTACAACAAATTCCCATTTCTGAAAATAATTTTAGTCCATCTTCAGTGAACTTTGAATGAAACGAGTGCAAGAAATTAGCACAGAAACCATATTGTACCACACTTAAAAGAACAGGCATTTAACGAGCTACTAACACAAAAGTCTTCTAGTCTCTCTGGAATCATCAAATCTAACTTCCTATCTTTTCTTTTGTTTTTGGTCGGTTAACTCAATCTTCTTCTGGGCTAAAACCTGTTACCCAACGATTATGAAACATCATGTCAACCAGCATGCAGAGTAAAGTTTACCTATAAATACTAACGAACACATCACAGTTCAACACTATCAGCTGTGACAGAAAATGTTACGCAAGGTAAGCAAACCACGCTGAGATTCAGCACATGACATTTGCTCAAGGCAGCTCACTACGTTTATCACAGACTTAGGACCCTGGCCCACTTATGGATTTGCTTTGTCAGAAAAAAGATGAGGACAGAACAATGAATCTCCTTTAACAGCCAATATTGGTTGCTATACCCCCCCTAAAACAAACTGCAACACTGGTGTAGCTTACAACCCAGCTGGCATTACCCAAAGAATTTGCAATAAACTTCAATATGTCCATTGTATTTCACAACCCAGTCCATGCAAAATACCTACCCGACAAAGGTTATAAATAGCCATGTAATGGTCTACATTTAATCTGCAAAAACAAAATGAACCTACAACTGGATGCCAGCTTCAAAGTGTGTACCTCTCTTGACACTGGCTCCATGAGATTCTAGACCAATCAGCTGGCTGATACATTTCTATCCTTGAGGCCATTCACCATTTTGTTGTAAATGCACTGTGCTTTCCCAGAACAAACAGTCTAGTTACTTGTGAAATATTTCACTCTACTGCTCAATTTTCCAATTTAAAGACCCAATTTGCACAATTGTTATTACCAAACAATCTCATGTGATTTAGACCCCCCCCCCCCCCCCCCTCTATGTTTTGTGCAGTTTATTGACATGGGATAAGCTTATTAAAACAAGAGCCTGAAGTTGCAGACTAAGTGCTAAAGAAGTTTTCTATTTTGCTAAAACAGCCTTCAAAATTCAAGCAGATGTCATCAAAATTTCCACAACGCAACTCCAAATTATTTGCAAGCAGAGGTTAACTTTTATACCACCACCTCATCTGTGCAGTGAATTGGCTATGATTATTGAAAATGGAAATAAAATAAAAGTAATTTTCTGCCATTTTTCCACAGGTAGTCAGTTCTTCCTCCTTCCAACAATGATCTGTACTAAGTATATATTAACTGGTACTAGGATAATGAAAAATGAAGCCAAAATTATGATGAATGACTGTGACATAGTAACCATGTATGAACAGACTTCAAAGCATGACAACTGACTACTATATGTTATAAAACTTCCAAAAAAAATGCCTAAAACTTCATCAATATTATATCAAACTAAAGACATTTCAATAAAAATAGCATACTAAATTAGAGGCTTGGGGAAACAGAAAACCAAAAATTATTTATAAAATGGATCAGGTTATTTAAAAAAACAACAACAAAAAAACGTTTAACAACAAACCTCTTAAAATGCTGTGAATTAGTCTATTAACACTGCAGCTTTTTGAAATGAGCGTTACTGTATAAACTCAGAAGAAAAGGCAACTTTAAAGAAGCAGGAGTCAAGATAAATATAATAAAGATGATGGACAAATATAAAACTGAAATATGATCATCACTAAAATCTAGTTACAACCATTTGGAATACACCATTTTTAAGAAGGTGAGGTGTAATAAGCTCAATCTTTACTTTTTCAGTCAAGTTTGTTTATCCAATTCTTTTTTGCCAAAATATTTTTAATGAACATTTTTGTGTTGATATTTTAACTATTAATAGCCAAAATAAAAATAAAATCACTAACACATAAAACCTGCACAATCACTACAAATAAAGGTTTGATTGATCCCAGACAGTCACGTGAGTCTGTTGTCGAGCTCTGTTTGTCATCTACAGACTTATTGTGTCTACATAAACTTGAATCAGTTTCAAAATCTGTTAACCGAGAAACATGACAACATGGGATGCCATTTTCTGCTTTGTTGTCAACATTCAGCTGCGAGATAGATTTGATTGCATTATATAGGCTGTTTTATTTTGCAACAGGATTGCTTTCATACAAAGTTTGATAGCAGTGCCCACCAGTGAACAGTGAAATACTCACTGTTAACACAGCAAAGGCAAATCCCAACTTGAGCATAACAGAGGTTTAGGTTTATATTTCGACTGGTCTGGCAGCAAGTTGTATACAGGACAACCTTTTTAAAATGTCCTTAATATATTTGGGTCATTTCCCATTTGTCATTTTCCCATTGTTATTTTCACCTGCCAACTACATGTCAAGCCTCGCAAAATTTCAAAATCTCTGGTAGCCCTTTGGGCAGGCATTCTTCAGTTTTTGGTAGCCCGAAATAAATTTTAGTAGCCCGAATAAAAAAGAAAGCTATTTTTTTTTAATGTTTTGTTTCCTTTACAATATTATACATTAAAGTATAATATTGTAACGGAAACAAAAATTAATCAAAAAAATTGTTAAAATACAAATCACAGCAACTGTATAAAAATTACAACCATCAACTCAAATACTTGGTTCAAATTGAACAGAAATTTCTATGAACTTGTAAGAACTGTGTAGAACATGAATCAGTCTGTGTCAGATCCTGAATCTGAAATTTCCACTGAAATCACAGGTAAGAGGCAAGTGGAACCAAGATCTAGACCATTTGCTTTTTGAAGTTTGCAAAGACTGCTAAATTTTGCCAATATAGTTCACTCTTTGCAATATAGCACGCTGTTCTAAACAGCTTTTTCAGGAGTTCTTGTTGTGCTTGGTTTATTTTTAGTATTTTTTTTGCAATTGCTGTTTGTTCTGGGAAAGATACTGCAGACTGGGCAATAATGCATTTCTGATGGGGTCTTTCTTAAAATGACTGGTCCCAGTAACAAAGGCGCTTGTCGACTCAGAAATCAAATGAAACTCACAACACACCCGGCAGACATTATGTTATTTAGCTTGTCATATTCCAGCCACAGAAATTCTTTTGTCCATGAAACCAAAAAACCTGCGCTTTCTTTTTGCCTCATAGTCTGATTTGTCATAACTTTTCCGTTTTGTGGTAAGCTTTTCTTTGGCTGCCCCTTCTTCACCCTGACCTGTCTTATTTGGCTGAGCAGAACTAAAATACCAGCGTAAATCCTGCTGCTTTAACACACGCACTTACAGAACGGTCAGCGATTCTTTGCGCACTCAACCTCTCACATGTCTAAGCTTGCAGCGAGAGATTTCACTTGTCGCGTTTGAATAGTAAGCCAATGAGTGATAAGACGATGTCAGAGGAATTGGTGCGCAATTAATCGTCACTCACCAATCAGTGCTGCCGCTCTCTACACACCGTTCGCGCGATCGCAAAATGAAAGTGAAAGCAAAAAGCAAGCGCAAATTCAAACGCGATTTCAATATGTCACATATTGACAGTGGCTCATCGATGCCAATGACATAATTACTCAGCTACATTTCCGAAAGAATGCAAAAGCATAGACATATATTTTCCTTCCTACGATAGCCCGACGGGCAGGGTTGAGTTAGATTTTGGTAGCCCGACTGGAAAAATTGCTAGCCCCGGGACGTCGGGCTAGCGATTTTGCGAGCCCTGCATGTGATACCAGCAATAAGGTACGGATTTAATATTCTTATTGGGATTTTTTTTGGAGTAACTTAACAATCAAATTATGAAAAAAAATTTGGGGGATTGGGAGCGACGGTCCAGATGATGACCATCCCAGACTGAACACACTCACCAGAAACAGTCAGCCTGCTAATAGTGACTTTGACTCATTAACCCAGGTCCATATTTTAGATGAAACAACTGATAATTTGAATAATTGTGGGTGTGCTACCAGCTCTACAGTCAAAAACTGCATTTCTTCATCTGAATGTGATGTACTTTCACTAAAGTTTCAACACACTGACTGTGTTTCCGCATTAAAAGACCGCTGCAACTGTGGCAACAACCAGTGTCAGCATCAACTCTGGCAAAGTTCAGCCACACTTTTGAGCATTTAATTTTCTGTGTGTGGGACAGAGCTGCCCCGTGTCCCGCCCCTTGCATGCAGGCTCCAAAAGAGAAAGAGAGAACTGTCTTCTAAATAGGGAACAGAAAAAAAATGCACCACAGATTTATGTTTTAATAACTAACAGAGGAGCACAGAAAGATAAGCCTCATGTACCAATAATAAACGTGTTTTTTGTGTTGTTTTGGGGTTTGGTTTTGTTGGGGTTTTTTTGCCTCCAGTAACAAAACCAAAACATTATGATAACTTCAGCTTATTGACACTACAGTCTTTTATAAGTTAGCCCTAGGGTCTGTTTAATACCTGGCTGCAGTACCCATCCCTACTTCATGCTCTGTAAGTGTCTGTACAACAGCGCTGATCACGTTTTCTACATGGTCTGCTCTGCTGGATGTCTGTATTCAGTGCGCTCAAGGGGTAGTGCCAGTAAGAAGAAAAAAAAGATTATTCTGCGGTCTAACTACCGCTGACTGGCGATGGAGTGATGAACTACACATCATTTCTAACGGCAACATACAAATGACATTGTCTAAACTGGTTAGAAATGTTTGTTTGAAGCTGGGTTTAAAGCCTCTCCTCTGCCCTAAACAATGAAGCCAATGTCTTTGCTGCAATAGTCTCAGAAAACTTCTCAGCAACTTTTCAGCGGTGCTGCTTGTGGCCACAACTACATTACAAAATTATTATTTTATGTATGTGAAACTGATTCTAATGCATCTTACTACGACAACAGTTTTCACAGGGTTTATGGTCATTACTCTCAAGCGCTGAAAACTAGATCATTCCTATTTGTTGCCGTAACAGTGACAGCAGTGGGGAAAACCCACCACTGTAAATAATGCCTTCACCGAGCCCACTGCAAAAACCAATTTATCAATTCTTGGCCACAGTTTTTCCCCTTTTTTTCCTGTGGTTATTGTCACCCCATCAGCACTTCTCAGAAAGAAAGCACTACAGACTTAAACTGCCCTATAACACAGCAAAATAATTGCCAACAGCAGTCAGTGAACTGCTTTCTAGTTTTGTGCACGTCATTGTAAGCGACAGCTTTTACTCTGCCGCTTGTAACAAGGCACATAAAAATTCCACTTTGTGCCAAATCTCCACATTGTATGGAAATCACAGAGATACACAAATATTATTGTGCCAAGTATGTGCATCTTATCTGAGCCAACAGTGCAGAGTAGATTAAATTAGCATATTGATCACTGAGTTACCAAGTCAAAAACATTTGACAGGGTTTGGCTTTTAAAAAAGACTTGGGTGCTCTTAGGGTATATTAAAGTTCAGTTTTTAGGTTTGAATTATTCACAGTAACAAAACACAGTTAATCTGTAACTGTCAGAACAGCAGAGGCTAAACCAAACTTGTGCATAACAGAGGTTTGAATTTATATCTGAACTATTATGGCAACATTTTATAGGTGAAAATGATGCCATTGCCTGTGTATCAGATATTCTTACTGCCATTTTTCACTGTTTTTACCAACAACAACAAAAAACCTGTCAGATTACTTGGATAATGAAATCAGATGTCACAACTCCAACTCCAAAGGTCAGTTCTTTCTTCAGCCACTAGTCTGCATAACCAAGCTTATGATGTTTCTGGGACCTCCTTTTTCCTTCACGTCAACAAGGTGCTGGAAACATTCCAGAGATTTCGGTCCATGTTGACGTGATTGCATCACACAGTCGATGCAGAATCATCACGTGCACATCATGGACGAACATCTCCCGTTCCACCACATCCCAAAGGTGCTCTACTGGACTGAGATCTGGCAACTGTGGCAGCCATTTCAGTGCAGTGAAGTCATTGTCATGTTCGAAGAACCACTTTCAGATGATCTGATCTTTGTGACATTGTGTGTTATCCTATTGAAAGGAGCAACGAGAAGATGTGTACACTGTGGTCTTAAACGCTTAGACACGCTGAGCAGCAACACTCATACAGGCTGTGCCATTTAAACCATGCCGAGCTGGAACTAAGGGGCCCCAAATATCCCCCCATTCCACTGCATCTGAAATGTTGATATAAAGCAAGATGGACCCATGCTTTCATGTTGTTTATGCCAAAATGTGACTCTGCCCTCCAAATGTCAGAGCAGAAATGGAAAAGCAACATTTTCCAGCCGTCTATTGTCCAATTTTGGTGAGTTTGTCAAAAAAAAGAAAAGAAAAAAAAAAAGAATGTAGCCCCAGTTCTCAGCTGACAAGAGTTGCTTAAACCATATTTCTTCCATATTCTGATGCACAGTTTGAACTTCACTAGGTTACCTTGACCATGCCTATGTCTAAACGCATCAACTCACTGCCATGTTACTAGCTGATTAAGATATTTGTGTTAGTAAGCCAATGGTGTCCCTAAAAAGCAGCCGATTAGCGTACATTCATAAGAGAGTAACGGCCAATCACAGCTGCTGTGCACAGCAACTAGGGCTGCCACAATTAGTCGACTAGTCACGATTACGTCGACGACTAATTTAATAGTCGACGTGTCGTTTGAAGCTTTGTAAGATCACAAAAGACGCAGGAATAAGTAGTAGGATTTAAGAGTGTAATAATGGACTGAAACAGAAGATGGCAGCACTGAATCTACAAGGATGCCAGCTGTTGTTAAACCCCGAAGAAGAAGAAGCTGTGTCCCAGAATTCATAGCGCGGCCCTGCTCAGTTTCCAACAATGGCGGCAGCTAGTTAGTTTTAATATTACTCTTATTATTCTTTCTGGGACACAAAATAAATGTTTAGCATATTTTCAGGTGAGAATGTAGCTGTGTAAACCTCAAATATCTGCTCAGTTTATTAAGACACCACATATTTTCAAAAGCGCTCCGACAATTTCGGAGACGTCTGTTACCCACCAGCTCGATAGCTAGCCGGGGGCAAGGCTCACGCAAATCGTTTTCAAACCCACCGCCGTCTTTCGCTACTCAGGTTAAACATGATAGATAAGTCATTTAGATAACTTAAAAATGTTATTGTTTGGCTTTTTTTTTGTATTTTATTTGTTCCTAAGTAAATCGGTTTGGCTGAGATTAAAGTTATAGTTTTTACACAGTTGAATAAACGTCAAGCAGACAGCTGATTATCAGAAGTGAGAGATGCTCGAGAATATACTCCGGTGTCCTGTTATATTTTAGATAGCAAGGAGTTTATTAAACTTCACCTAAACAATCTTCAGATTTCATTAAAATTCAATAAACTATCATCTTGTCTTTATTTTTAGTTAGCACATACCTTAAACACTTAAAGCTGTAAGCTAATGATAGTTATATAAGAGCAGATGCTGCTGGTGCAATAAGCTGTAGTTTTACATCCAATGGATGCATGATCTGATTAGTCGACTAATCGCAAAAATAATCTGTGACTAGTCAAATATCAAAATAATCGTTTGTGGCAGCCCTAATAGCAACACAGTTTTATAAACCAGTATAAGTTCATCCACTTTGTTATACGTTACACGTTATCAGATGACATACAGTGTAGCAAACAGTATAACAGACTTAAGTGGAACACGTTATGTATGTTCAAAGGGTTGTTTCTCAGGATTTGTAACAAGTTTAAAAACCTGTCTTGGTCAAATATTGCTCAAACATGTGGAAACCTGCAGCCTGCTTTAGACATTGAGACTAGCCTTTTATTGATGTAGCACAAAATCAGTATTAGTTATGTAAATCAGGATGTGCATTCTCCAGTGTAGTAGAGGGATACGTATCATTTTAAGAATTTCTAAACAGCTAATTCAACTTTTTAAAGCAGCAATATTATTGCAATCATACTATATTTATATGTCTTCAGGAATAGATATTAAAGCCATATTTGACTTTTCCCATTGTGGGACTAAACATCATAATAATGATCATGCTTATAAAAGTGCTTTATGTTTAAACTGCCAAATGTTGAAAGGCACTCCAAGATTTGTTCGAAGAGGTACATGGCTCAAAGTGAACTGTGTGTCCAGCCAATTCAATTTGAGAAAGCAAAACATGCAAACAACAGCCTCTCATTTGCCAAAGTTTTGTTTGAACACAACGGTTTTTCTGCTCACAACCTAAATTTGCCAGAAGTTTTCTTGATTCTGTAACTGTACTGTCAAAATGAACAAACCACTGAACTCCAAAGTAAAAGTGCATGCTCCCACCCTGCTGTGTGTCCTCCAAGTTGAACTGGAACTGTGAGGCTAATATTATATCAGTTACATCTCAAGAGCTTTTCCATCCCGGCTTGTGAGAGTTATTCTTTATCTTGCGAATCAGTTCAAAAAGCCCCAAAAACACAAACCATGCAATGTTCAAGTTTACAACAACTATGACTACATAGTCCCTGGCTTCCAAAAGCTATAACTATACAACTACTTCTCATGCACAAGTATGATTATATCATAAACTTGGCACCATATTCCAAATCTCCTTTGACAAACAGCTAAAAAGAAAAAACCAACAAAAAATAAAGAATACAAGTTTGCTGGTTAGTCTGACAGTTTTATGTCCACAGTGACACTAATTCAAACAATTACCCTAAGATACACAGAAGCACAATGCTCATGTGTTTCATGAAAACTGGCACCTATAACTGAAAATCTGCCAACTTGTACTTCAGTCTTATCTGTTCCTTGTTCTCATTAGTGTGGCTACTGTCATACCAGACATGCTGGCACTGACTGAACAACTGCAAACATACAATCACTAGCTTTCAGGTCAGTGCATTTAATTAACACAGAATAGCACAGACCACCGTATGTCCAAATACCCAATCCGTGTGATAGCAAATATTAAAGAACTTTTGTATATTTCTAATTGATAAAGAACAGACAACACACACAGGAGCATGTAGACATGCGTCTGCAATTAAAGCCAATTCAAGTGTGAGACAGTCCTCCTGAACCTTCTGACTTTTGCTGCTGTCAACAATGGCTGCACCAAGTGTGATCCAGTCCACAGCCATTTCAGCCGTCCTGAAACAGAACTAGGCTACTTCTCCTCTCCGACAACCCAACACACCCATTCTCCTGGGACCACACTGATCTAAGAGAGGTCTGGAGAGAAGACAAGATTAAGGGAGGATGCCTCCCCTGCTCAGACCAGACCAGAACAGAATTAATGAGTTATTTGTGGCTCCTCACATTATAGAAGATTTGTGGGACATGCCATGCAATAAGAAAAAATCAAAACGGATGAGATGATTGTTTCCCCCCATCGCTTAAAACGTGACAAACCGGACGCTGAAGAACTTCCCGGTTAAAATACACCTTTGAAGCAACATTTTCATCCATACTCAATAATGCACTACTTGAACTGAATCAACGCTTTCTCCACAGCAATTATTCGACACCCGTGTTCCTTTGTTAGTTGTTTGAGCTTAGTACATCGTTACAAACACATCATTTAATAAATATATACTTTTTTAATCTAAAAAGAAAATCTCAAATTACTAACAAAGACATATTCTTCCAAATCCGTTTAGATGCCATGCTAATTGCCTTAAGTTATACGATTACAAAAACAGTCTTCGTTTAAGTGCAATCTTGACAGGTCCGTTATAGTATCGTTGGCTACATTACAGATTCAGGTGCTATTAAAGTCAACAGAAATCCGACAATCGCGTTAAAACGTTATCATAGATGGTTCATAGATCTGGCTGGAAGGCCTCTCGGGTCCTGGAGGCCCCACATTTTCCCTGTCCCAGCCAAGTTAGCTCACTTGCTAACCCGCTAACGAACCACAGCCATCCCCCCGGACACCTCTAAATGTAACTATTGAAAACGTTTTACAGGCTCATAATTGCCGAGCTAGCTCGTGGACTGCAGTCATATAAATATAATGCTTAAAAAAGCAAATATTAGAGATTTTTGTCATTTAGTTGGCAAAAGATATAATCAAGTTACTGTCCAGGCTTGTGAACTGTCAAAAATGCTAATTGTTAGCATTCCCCAGAACGGGAATTTCTAGCGTTTTAGTTAGCTTTGGCTAACTAACTAGCTAGCGGAGTTAGCATTTTAGCTTGTTAAAAAAAAATCCACATTTTTTTTATAAGTTACACAGACGGTCCTGTGTACTATTAAATGAGCCAAGAAGACAAACGTGACAAGTTCGGCAAGTGCAGATTAGTTTCTAATTTTCATATCTTACCCGTGTGTCTCCTGAAAGCTCTATTCAACAGCTCTCTTTGTCTGCAAAAAATGGCTATTAAGAGAACTCAGGCATATATCCCCCTTGCGGACCACGGTGTCGGCTGAAACCACTGAAGGTACACGATTACTTGACGGTATCATACCGACTATTTAATTTATTAATGTAAAATGTATTTAAAAAACTAAATCGTGCGTTAAGCGCCGTGGAAGCCCGTTCTTCATTATGGTGGGGGTCTTCTTTTCTGCCGTGGTCGTTGCTGCTTCTAGCAACCAATATGACGGTAGTCTGAGCAGACACAGAGTCGGAGAGGCGGACTGTGCTCAACGTGAGGGATCCCGACTGACAAGGGCTCGGTCCAATGGAGCAAAGGGAAAAGGCGACCACTTCCGACGAAGCACGCGGATAGGGAATGCCCCGCGGCTCGCTCCTCGTGATGGGCATCAAGTGTCACCAATGAACGGAGAGAGGAGGATGGGGTTCTCTGCTGGGCTGCTACTTGGAAACGTGGAGAGGTGAAGTGATGCTGGTGGTATCCCGGGCAGGCCGGTCCACTGGCACATTGATATCAACGGGGTAAAAGACGGCCAACGAGCTTTCATTCACCTCGCAGCCTGTGGGGTGAATGAAACCACGGGATAACGGCAAACAGTTTAATTCCACAACAATTTTATTTTTAGAGTCATAAGTGAATAATGTAATCTAATAACTAGAATAATTAATTTAGCCTCACCAATAATCTTCTTATTCTGGTCATACCCAAGGCTGCTTTGCAAGGCAGGTCCCTCAAACTCCAGGGTGAAAATTCAAGGCATAACGTCTTACGTTTGTACTAATTTCAATTAAAATATGTTATGAAACCCCAAGACCCAATATAAACTGACATTTTGAAGGCTTTTAGATGCAGAATTTGTGATCCAAACTAAAATAATTTGCCCCCATCATCTGACCATAATCGAAGCTTGGTTACCACAATTAGACTTTAAAGCACACTACAAAGTAGCCTAATTCATCAGCGTGTGCGGCAAGCAAGAATACTTGTGGTGGAAATTTGCGTTAAATTACTTAAAGGACCTGTTACAGCCCACCTCCCATGACCCCGAGTGCTGTAGACCAGTGAGTACGTCTCATAACCTGTTCCAAAGAACAATTAAAAAGTCTCTGAGGAGAAATTACTCACTTGCACCCACACATGAGATCATCTCCTGGAGATGGATAATTCCTAAGCGCATGACACAAGCCGTAAGGGGAAGTGGAAGTTGTGTGAGTAATGTAGTAGTTCGCTGGAGCCGAGGGTTGTGAGTTCACGGAAATCACGAGCCGTCTGAGCACATTAGCTTTTACATCTCCGAGATACTGATCCAATTTGCGCTTATGAAAGGAAATGAAAGAGAATTGCATTAGCACTGATTCTTCAGCCAGGACTGATTCACACTGTTTTAGTCGACATGGACCTTCCCTAACAGGTCGCTGCTGCTGCAAGCAAGCCACACAGAAAGGATATGATAATAACTAACTACGGTGATTCAGCTTCTTATGAAGAAGAAAGGTGTGATAGTAGTGTATTACAGGTCCATGCGACCTCAGACCTGACATATTTCCATATTAGAGCTGACTATTTATGAGTAGCTGAAAAAGCAGGGGGTGAGGTTTATTCGTGAAATTAAAAGCGATGAAGTACTCACTGAGAGAATATAGTTAAATGCCATGATAAACTTTAATTTATTGCAGTAAGCTACTAAGCCATAACCGCTGACAGCTAATATTTGAAGCTGGGCAGTCACTCAGTACAGGAATAGATTTGGATATAGATCAGAGGTGATACCAAGTAGAGGTTTGGTGTTTGGGGACTCATGTTCTGTTTCTTTGTACAGTGATTAAGGGAAGCAGTTAAGGGTGATTTTGTGATGTCCGCAGATCGCATTTCGTGAAGTGGGGCTTGATTAAAATGTCAAAAGAAATAATCGGCCCCCAGCAAAGTTACTGCATGTTTGACTAGAGCTGGGTGAATCTATTGTTTGGACCAGTGAAACTGATACAGTAAGCATCAGTTTATTTAACCATGTCAGATGTCACTCATTGTCTGTTCAGAGAGATACACAGAATGCAGTGTTTTGTTAATGTAACTGTAACACATTTTATTGATCAAAGTTCAGGAGTTTTAGAAAATAAATAATGCATGTAATCATAACTAAACAAGCTCAGCGAAGAAATTCAAATTCAGCTCTGTCCTGAAAGCGTTGCATGGTTCTTTATATCCAGTGCTCGGGTATTAGTCATGCGGTGACAAAGGCAGGGTTGCCATCTTGTGGCAGCAGGATAGAAACAAAACAGTCCCTTTTTCCCAGATGTGCTGATTATATATGTAATGTACTTTTCAGACTTTTATAGTGCAATTTGCTGATCGGGTATCATTTTATGTAGGTCTCACACCAGTTTTCAGTGCTTTGCTGCAGCATTTCATATCAAACAGGTGTCAACTTTAAGGTGATCTTTAGGACTGTCAATTTAATTCCAGCAAAATTACAATAAAGACTAGATTAATAGGTTCTACGTGTTGTGACAACTCATTAATAAACTCTTTTAATTATGTTTTATTCATTTCACACAGCACTTCACAAAACCAAAGCCCTTTTTTCCTGCAGAATGAGACATGAAGAAAATAGAGGAAGTCTTTTGCCATGAAGCCTTTTACTGTGTTGTTTATCTCTTTAAAGTGGACCTCAAACAATAATTGAATACAGATTAGGTGCATTTCATGCTTGTAGAAATGGCACATATGGAGTGAGGAAGGTGGTAAAGGAAGAGTGAATATGTAATTGTTGAGAAAGGGCAACTCAACCATGCAGGGGAATAATGAAGCTCTGAGCTTTGTGGCTGTAAAGGGACCTCACCAGTCAGAGTAGCATTGTGTCTGTTAGTGCTGAGGGCCAGAGGGACGACAGTGGAGGAAGGTGCATGGCAGCAGACTGGAGCTTGGAAAACTCCAGGCTCCCAAAGAGTCCTGCTACACACATAATGTGCTGTGTATCTGCATTTGAAAGTTCTAATCAGAATTCAGTGTTTTATCAGTTTTTCCTCTCTACATGACAATGAGAATAAGCTGACTTTCTGCATCGTGACAGTCAGCACTAATGGTGCAGACGACGCACGGTCAAAAGTTATAAGTCTGTGACTAGCACATGTCAACACCAGCAGGTGAGGAGGTCTATTTGTTAGAGACCAAAATCATACCCAAGTCTTGCTTCTGAAAGAGGAGAAAAAACACATACCGCTTTCACGTTAATAGAAACAACATTTCCCTGAATGTAGCTTTACCCCAGGACTCTAACAGTATCCACACACCAGGTTGTGTTTTCTAGGCTTCTATAAATGTGTCCATGTGTGCTGAAGTAAATGAAATAATTTTTTTTTATTTTGAAGGATGATTTGTTCTCTTTAATATATCAAATATGTCTTGGAATTGGTGACTCCAGTAGATGTGTCAATCGTATTATACTTATATATATTACCATATATGGTCATAGGAAATTAGAGCAAGAGGAGATGAGGTTTTGTTTTTTTTATCGCAGGATGTGGGGGGGGGGGTGGGGGAACCCATACATTCACACTTATGGAGAATTTAGAGTATCCTGGAGAGAACCCACGCAAACACAGGGAGAACATGCAAAGTCCACACAGAAAGAACCGGGTTGATGGTGGAATTGAACTCTGGACCTTCTTACTGTGGGGCAACAGCACTCTCCAGTTTCATTGAATAACACATACCTGATTTTTTTTAACAGGTTTGGAGTACTTTTACAGTGGCGAGCATTAAGACTCATTTGACTTCAATTCCTTATGAAGTACTGTGGTGATAATTGTTTCAGTTGTGGTGATGAGGTTTACAGTGTTTTTGTGGCGAACTACAATGTAAATGTTTAGCTAACAGTGCTAAAGTTCAGTTTTTAATGGAACCAGCGCTCCTGTAAATGTGTGGTATACAAGGATTTGACAAAAACAAAATCTCTATGTGTTTACAGAAAAGCAAAGAAAATATTTTGTACAGTTATATTTGCTTTTTAAAAAATAAAGTAGGACTTTCAACATGTGATCTTTGTAGTTCATTTATTGTAACATTTTCTAAAATACACTAGCATAAAGTTACTTTAAACTAAAATTAAAGAGCTCTTGTTATGTTGATAGAGTATAATATTATATTATTATAAGTACTGCACACTCAAAGTAATATAACTGTCCCCTGTTTAAATCTAACAATACTTTTTTTATATTATTAAATGAACTCATCTTTGCAGTGTACAAGGATGCTGTAATTCTGCCAGTAAAGGAAACCCTGTGGCTTTTTGGTCAACATGCATGAAAGTGATACCAAGCATTAATAAAGAGTCTCAACTTCTGAGATGAAATGCTCCTCGATATTATGGGTCACATAAAAGGTGATTTATCCCCTTCAGAGCTATAATATGGAGATCTACACAGTTCTACTTAACAGTTTTGTAAAAAATAATTTCTTCAGTTGAAATCATGCTTTGGAAATTTTAAACTGCGTTAATGTGTACCGTCGAATTTTAGCCATATGTGCACAATAATGAGAGACATGCAAATAACTTAGACTGTAAAAAAGTGCTATGTTCGATTTCAGAGTGTTAAAAAACATTTCCGCCATATGTGCCTGAACTTTTTTCAATATAAAATAGTTTATATCACAGTGAAGGAACTCGTACAAAAATGAATAGAAATGTGTTGTTTGAAGTTTGCATTAATAAATTATTGAACATTGATTTTTTTAGCAGCATCATAAATGTTTATGAGGTAAATATGTTCCACTATGAGGTACTGTCATATACTGATACATTCAGTGATACTGTAAATTTCCACACTAAATAAACAGAGTAAAATTTTAAACTGTGTATGTAAAGTGAAGTTAATTGTTCCACAGAGAGGAACATATAGACTACACCCAGTGAGTGGCGCTCCTGCCCAAGAGATAAATCAATTCATCTTATAATCTCAAAAATAGATTTAAACATAAACAGATTCATTTCCTTTTTAAAGTTTCAAAATAAAAGACCCAAACTTTTTTGTGTATTTGTCACGCTTACATGTTTCAGATCAGCGAACTCATTTTAATATAATATAAAGAGCATAAATACCAATTGCAGTTTTAAAATCAGAATTTAATTAAGAGAAACTGGACTAAACTTTCCAAACAAAATATGTGATCAATCGGAGATAACTCCTGATTTAACAAGAGTTAAAACTTTAACAAGAGTAAAACTTGTACTCAGGTTACCTTTCTCCAATATTAAAGTCTGTTTGATGATCTCAGAGATGTAAGTGTGACAGTTATGCAAAATATAAGAAATCAGGAAGTGGGCAAATACATTTTCACAGCACTGTAAATCTTTAATGCATTAATGCTGTGTGTGTTTTTTAATATCTATTTCTCCTGACCTTCTTATCTAACCTGTTATGAACATAAGCATAGCAAAGGTTTATTTCACAAATGCATCCCACATCACATCTGGCCCACTCCAAGTTAAACCCCTAAGCAGACTTTTTAAGACAGTAAACACATTTATTGAGAAGAAAGAAGCATCAACGGGAGAATGCATCGGTGGCTGTGGCACTTATAGGTCCTGGATCCTGAGGGTGGACCTTCACACAACATAAGCAAGCAAAACTGTCCAGTAGATAGAAGGCTTGTTCACCCTGCAGTCGTCTCTGCTGCTCAAAAAGACAGTTACAACAACGCAGGCTGGGAGAGAGAGGAGGAGCACCTTTTACATTAAAGCTTTAATCAAACATTGTATCTGACTCTGAACGGAAAGTTAACAGCAAGTTGGCACCTTTGATTAAAATCTTTTTTTTTTCTTTTTAAAGATTTTAAAAAGCAAATGCATAAAAACAAGAAGCACTGGCATTTTTATGTCTGTCTTGCAAGAAAAGTTCAGTCCCGACCTCCAGTTGTTACATACCTATAAACATATTGGCTGGAGACCTTTGTTGCATACACTTTGTTTTGTGGAGGGGAATGGGTGGAGTAATTGCTCTAGATCCTAAAGTTTAATTATTATCTCCATTTCTATTTAAATTGTAATGCAATTCCAGGTTACAGATTCTTTACGAGATCGCTTAAATGACAGGGAGAGTCCATGGGTGCTGGTCAAAAATTCCTTAAATCTCTTCTGGCTTTCATTTCAGGACCTTATTGCCTAAAACACGATTTTTTTGATTCAGACTTTTTGAACGACTGTCTCCTGCACATGGGTTGTTCCAGCTATTCATATATCTAGCTAAGTCTAGATATATAAGCTAGTAAGCTAGTTTCAAACTGGTGATTTGCCAAACTGAGTTGCACCATTTAACATTAAAAAAATCATCTAAGCTTGAAAAGGCTTTAGTCATTTGGGTTAAAATGGTTGTGATACGATCTGAAGAATATCACATAACTTTATCAAAAATGCCCAAAACAACTGTTTCAGAAGGCTAAGTAGTTGCTACATTAAAACAAGCACCAATCGGTGATTATGCTGATCTAATTTACAATATATTTGACATTTAATGCTATTGGCATAACATTTTGTAACTTGGAAATTATTTGAAAGTGTAACAGATAATTTTCCTCAGCTTATAAATAGCTTAATATACATTATTTTGAAATATGGTCAAATATGTCAGCTATGAAGCTAACATTAGCCTTTTCAGCTAGCTGATAGATCTTACATTATTTTGCAGCTACTAGGCCATTAGGTGCAAATATTTAATGACAACAAATGTCCTTGTATGTAACTACTTTTTGTGGTGCAACTTGATGTAGTAATGAACACATCTCCAAAATGTAATGACCTAACTTATAAGTAGGATTGGCAACAGCTTACTAACTAACAGCTGTTGCAGCTAGTTCTTCAACCCTTCATACCACTTCAGAAGTTTGGATCAGTTGTGCACTTCCTAAAGAATTGAAATTCGGGACGTTCAAGGAAACATCCCAACCACTTTTTTTCAACTTGATAAACTCTGAAGATGGTGTGCTACGCTTATACTTGTGACCGATAGAGCAATGTGCATCTTCTGTGGTTCAGTCGGTCTATTCTGGGATGGGGTCAGTTTCTGAAAGCAGAGAAATGTGCTTGGCTTTGCTAGGAAACAAAGTGTCACCATCTGTGCTTCATGTTGTGCAATAGATGTACAGCATTGGGTCATCTCAGCTATCGGACTTCGATAAAAGCGTGTGCATTGGAGTCTTTGGACGTTGATATGAATCAGAGTTTCATTTCTGAAATGAGATCCCTCGTCTCCTTTTCTCTTTGTAGAACTTCCTTAAATTTCGATTAAAGAATTATTGCAGAATAACAGAAAATAAATGAAATACATTTATAAGCTCATAAAGTGTTATTTGCACAGATTGACTTTTCATAAACTCTGGATTATATAGATTTCAAAAATGGATAATAAACCTCCTCAGTCTCTGATTAAGACATCAGACTCCCAACGTAACTTTTCGAATGTTTTGGCATGCCACGCTATAGAACATTTTTTCCCATTTTCCATAAGGCAAAAAACAAGACTTTCAAACTTTAAGATCACTCAGTCCTAGATCCAAAATCTGACATCCGAACTGCGTTTGTCCCAACACAATCTTGGGTGGTTTTTCATTAGCAGGTTCTCAAATGACAAATAATTGGAGACAGACTTTTTTTTGGGCCAAAGAACTTTTTGGAAGAAGTTTTAAACAAAAGGAACTGGGCCCTTATGTCCAGAAAAGTATCCTGGACACCGTCACAGTGTCACTAAAGCCAGCCTCTCTTTCTTTCAATAGCTCATTATTTCTGGTCTTTTCTCTTGCACATTTGATCTTGTATTTAGAAATATACTAATCAATAATCTACCTCCCATAAACAGAAATAACATGAGCTCTTTAAAATGTAGCATTAGTCATTCAATGTCATTTTGTGTTTTGTTTTGTTTTTTTGTCCATATGACAGCATACAACAACACTATACAGAAAAATGATTAAAAATGGTTATAAAAGAATGTACTTCTGAGGCAAAAGTCTTTTAAAAGAAGAGACTGACTTGGGCTTTGTGCTCCTTTGGTAGTAAACTGCAACCCTAACCCCAGTGCTGGACAGCAAGAAAGAGTTATGGCCATCAAAGAGCTCCAAAGTAGCTCTCGTTTTGTCCTTTCAGTCCTCTCTTTTGTCTCAGCTGCTGTCTGTGCATTTTTCTGCCAGTCTTTTGTTCTCAGTTCAGGTTTGGTTTGTGGTTGATTGCTGAATGATCTCTGAGTATATGTATCACGTAATCAGACAGCAGTTAATGCAGCGAGGCCCCAGTCTCCTTTTCAGAGACCCCTTCTTTCTCTTGGGGGTCAGGATGGCGATGATGGCCTCGTCAAACACCGTCTTCAGGCCCTTCTGGGTCAATGCTGAACATTCCACATAGCAACATGCACCAATCTAAAGAGAACAGAGGGATCGTCAGTCACAGCAACGCAGCGTTCAAACGGCACTGACATTAAAATAGTTTGGAAAATGTGTCTTCACTTTCTTGTAGATTGGTAGATATGCCAAACTGTAGCACTATCAAAGAGTTAAATACCCAAAGGCACAAAGACGTCACTTGCACAAAACATCAGGAAAAAGTTGATGAATCTGAACTTTACCAATTTAGTCTGCCAATGTCAACGAACATGCCAACTTTTCACCCTTATGGGCTTCATCCAAGACAAAATGGAGGTCCGGTCATTGACATAGAGCTATTTGGCAAGTGATTGGCTTAAAGATCAGAAGAAAATTAAATTCCTGATCTCAAATACATCTATGTAGCATATAACTTATCTCCATTTTCTCTCGTGCTTCTTGGTAAAGTTGACATGTTTGTTATTTAACAGCTTTTTTCTATGGTTTATATGCAAGTGCCACCTTTGTACCTTTGGATATTAAGCAGTCCTAAAGTATGAACTGTAAGATGGATATAACTGGAAAACAGAGAAGCACAGTTTTCACCATTTTTTAAAGATTTATATTTTCTTTAGAGTTATAAAAGTGTCTAAGAGTATCCGTTTACCAGTCTGGGTTTTTGGATCACCTCTGCCACAATGCTACGACACCCATCCATTAAAAAGGAAATGTAATAAGAGTGGAAGAGGCTCAGCAGCAGCTCTGCTAGCTAGAAACGCTGAATGCTATAATTGTATCAGGCTAGCAGTGTAATCATATATTATTTGCTTTGGCTATGGTTGATATTAGTGGGTAACTTTAGAAGCTAATGGCAAGTGAGCAAGGCCAGTACAGGAATGTTTATGGAGGCCGCTCAAGCATAGAAAACAGCCCGATGAATGTTCACATAACTGAATAAATAAGTTAGCCCTTTAAAGCCAGAAACATTTATTATTTCATGTCCAATATGACAAAAGGCCCTTCAAACACCTGATTTGTGTAAAAAGTTGCTTTTTCAGTAGGATAGCCAACATATACTTGATGCCTTTAGCTTTCATTAAAAGCATTTTAATAAAAAAATATATAATATCTTATAGATAAAAAAAAAAACTATAATTGATATGAGTACATAAGTGATATTCCAAAACTTTCAGACCCTTCCCATCCATCCATCCATCCATCTTCATCCGCTTTATCCGGGGCCAGGTCGCGGGGGCAGCAGCCTAAGCAAAGAGGCCCAGACCTCCCTCTCCCCAGCCACCTCCTCCAGCTCATCCGGGGGAACACCAAGGCGTTCCCAGGCCAGCCGAGAGATATAATCTCTCCAGCGTGTCCTGGGTCTGCCCCGGGGCCTCCTCCCGGTGGGACATGCCTGGAACACCTCACCCAGGAGGCGCCCAGGGGGCATCCTTACCAGATGCCCAAACCACCTCAGCTGGCTCCTTTCGATGTGGAGCAGCAGCGGCTCTACTCTGAGCCCCTCCCGGATGGCCGAACTTCTCACCCTATCTCTAAGGGAGATGCCAGCCACCCTTCGGAGGAAGCTCATTTCCGCCGCTTGTATCCGCGATCTCGTCCTTTCGGTCACTACCCACAGCTCGTGGCCATAGGTGAGGGTAGGGACGTAGATCGACCGGTAAATTGAGAGCTTCGCTTTTACACTCAGCTCCCTCTTCACCACGACAGACCGGTGCAGCGTCTGCATTACTGCAGCTGCAGCCCCAATCCGTCTGTCGATTTCCGGCTCCCTTCTCCCATCACTCGCGAACAAGACCCCGAGATACTTGAACTCCTCCACTTGGGGCAGGACCTCATCCCCGACCCGGAGTGGGCACTCCACCCTTTTCCGGCTGAGAACCATGGCCTCAGATTTGGAGGTGCTGATCCTCATTCCCGCTGCGTCACACTCGGCTGCGAACCGCTCCAGTGCGAGCTGGAGGCCCTCACCCGATGAAGCCAACAGAACCACATCATCCGCAAAGATCAGAGATGAGATCCTGAGGCCACCAAAGCGAAAGCCCTCCGCCACTTGGCTGCGCCTAGAAATCCTGTCCATAAAAATTATGAACAGAACCGGTGACAAAGGGCAGCCCTGGCGGAGCCCATCACCCACCGGGAACGAGTCCGACTTATTGCCGGCAATGCGAACCAAGCTCTTGCAACGGTTGTATAGGGATCGAATGGCCCGTAGCAATGGGCCAGACACCCCATACTCCCGCAACACCTCCCACAGGACACCCCGAGGGACACGATCGAATGCCTTCTCCAAGTCCACAAAACACATGTAGACTGGTTGGGCAAACTCCCATGCACCCTCAAGTATCCTCGAGAGGATGAAGAGCTGGTCCAGTGTTCCGCGACCAGGACGAAAACCGCATTGTTCCTCCTGTATCAGAGGTTCGACTAGCGGACGAACTCTCCTTTCCAGCACCCTGGCATAGACTTTCCCGGGGAGGCTGAGGAGTGTGATCCCCCTGTAGTTGGAACACACCCTCCGGTCCCCCTTCTTAAAGATGGGGACCATCACCCCGGTCTGCCAATCCACGGGTACTGCCCCTGATCTCCACGCAACATTGCAGAGGCGTGTCAGCCAGGACAGCCCTACAACGTCCAGAGCCTTCAGGAACTCGGGGCGGACCTCATCAACACCAGGGGCTCTGCCACCAAGGAGTTGTTTAACTGCCTCAGTGACCTCGCCCCCAGAAATTGGCGGGTCATTCCCCTCATCCCCAGACTCTGCTTCCTCCTTGGAAGACGCGTCAGTGGGATTAAGGAGGTCCTCGAAGTATTCCTTCCACCGCCTGACAATTTTCTCAGTCGACGTCAGCAGCGCTCCGCCAGCACTATACACAGTGCAGGTAGAGCACCGCTTTCCCCTCCTGAGACGCCTGACGGTTTGCCAGAACCTCTTCGAGGCAGTCCGAAAGTCTTTTTCCATGGCCTCTCCGAACTCCTCCCACACCCGAGTTTTTGCTTCAGCCACTGCCCGAGCCGCATTCCGCTTGGCCTGTCGATACCTGTCGGCTGCCTCCGGAGTCCCACAGGCTAACCAAGCCCGATAGGACTCCTTCTTCAGCCTGGTGGCTCCCTTCACCTCTGGTGTCCACCATTTGGTTCGGGGATTACCACCACGGCAGGCACCAACCACCTTGCGGCCGCAGCTCAATGCAGCAGCTTCGGCAATGGAGGCGCTGAACATGGTCCATTCGGACTCGATGTCCCCCGCCTCCCTCCTAATGCTGTTGAAGCTCTGCCGGAGGTGTGCGTTGAAGATCTCGCGGACTGGGGCCTCTGCTAGTCGTTCCCAGCACACCCTCACTACACGTTTAGGTGCACCAGGTCTGTCCAGCGTCCTCCCCCGCCACCTGATCCAACTCACCACCAGGTGGTGATCAGTTGACAGCTCAGCCCCTCTCTTTACCCGAGTGTCCAGAACATATGGTCGCAGGTCTGGTGATACGATTACAAAATCGATCATCGACCTACGGCCTAGAGCGTCCTGGTGCCACGTGCACTTATGGACACTCTTATGTTCGAACAAGGTGTTCGTTATGGCCAAACTGTGATTAGCACAGAAGTCCAATAACAAAGCACCGCTCGGGTTCAGATCAGGGAGGCCGTTCCTCCCAATCACGCCCCTCCAGGTCTCGCTGTCGTTACCCACGTGAGCATTGAAGTCTCCCAGCAGGACAACAGAGTCTCCAGGTGGAGCACCTTCCAGCACCCCCCCCAGGGACTCTAAGAAGGCTGGGTACTCCGAACTGCCACTCGGCACATAAGCGCAGATGACAGTCAGGACCCGTTCCCCGACCCTAAGGCGCAGGGAACAAACCCTCTCGTCCACCGGGAAAAACCCCAACGTACCGGCAGCAAGCCGAGGGGATATTAAAATACCCACCCCAGCCCGCCGCCTCTCACCAGGGGCAACTCCAGACTGAGACAGAGTCCAGCCCCTCTCCAGGAGACTGGTTCCAGAGCCCAAGCCGTGTGTAGAGGTGAGCCCGACTATATCTAGCCGGTACCTCTCAACCTCACGCACTAACTCAGGCTCCTTCCCCACCAGAGAGGTGACATTCCATGTCCCTATTGCCAGTCTTGGCAGCCGGGGGTCAGTCCGCCAGGGCCTCCGCTCCTGGCCGCCACCCGACACACAATGCACCCGACCCCTATGGCGCCTCCTGCGGGTGGTGGGCCTGCGGGAGGATGGGCCCATGTCTCCTCTTCGGGCTGTGCCCGGCTGGGCCCCATGGACTAAGGCCCGGCCACCAGACGCTCGCCCTCGGGCACCCTCCCCGGGCCTGGCTCCAGGGCGGGGCCCCGGTAACCCTATCCCGGGCAGGGTAAACTGTTCCCTCTGTGTTTTTTTCATAGGGGTCTTCTGACCCCTATGAAAAAGGGGACCCTTCCCATCTAAACAAAAAGGCTAGACCAAAAAAGGCTAGGCCAAAAAGCTCTTTAGCGCCTAACTAAAGAGCTTTAGGTTAGCATTCATTGGGGATCCAAATTAAAGATTTGTAAACACTTTTATTTCTTTTGTCAAGTCATTCCTTTGTACTGTCCAAAGGAAGCACAGTAACCTCAAACATTTTCACTATCATGATTTTTCAGCTTTTCTTCTAAAATGTTGACTCTGTTTTTACTGTGGCCAAACAAATTTATCTTTGATCTGACCGTCCAGAGCACGGTTATTTTAGAAGGCCTGAACTCTGCAACGGCCAACTGTAGCTTTGCTTTAAAGCTCTTTTTGAACAGCAAATACCATTAGTGGCACGGCTCCCAGGTGAAATCTGTCTGCAGTGTAGAACTGTGAAGGCACATGACGTGTTAACAAAGGAGCTGCAAGAGTTTCCTTTACATCTTCTGATGGAATTTTTAGATCATCAGACTGGTTTTTATATCAAAATATCTGACTTGAATGTAACAGGGCAGCCAGTCATGAAATCCACACTACTTTTCCTTACAATGGGATGATTTTTTTCCTTCTTTTCTTTCCGAACTGTTTGGAGCTCCTTTAAATAATTTACCAGACTTACAGACTTTGCTTCTGAAGGCCTCAAAATGTTCTTTAGATGTTGGCATGATGGAATCCCAAACAGCAAAGCAAGCTATAGACCTTTATTTATACAGGAAAAGCTGCAATCTATCACTCCCTCAAAGTGTTTTGCATCAATTGTTGGACTAGGATGTATTTTTACTATGTACTTTTTCAATTAGAATCACTTTTGCTTCTTCAAATATGGGAAATAGTTATTTTTCACATGACTGGATAAACTATTTCTTAAAAAGATTTGAAATTTACCCTTTTTTAAAAAATAAATCTAATCTTGAGTTGGATTATGGAAGATGGGTTACCTACAACAGCAACTATAGGAAACAATACCCAAGGTAAAATGCTGCTCACTTTGAGGAAAAGGGGTCTAATTTGACCCGACATGTTCTTCCAAGTTTCCTTGAGGCCTCAGAAAACTTCATGACTCCATGAGACGAGAATCACATTGAAATCTTACATTGCCAAAACGGCACGGATACAGACTTTAAAATGAATCTAGGCAGTAATGTTTTGAAAGACTGAGCCTTATTCATGCTCTCTGCCTGACAGGAGTGATTAATCACAGATCGCCTTTGGTATCTATGGTGCAGAGTCTCGAACTCTGCTGGACATCTGTGTTGGTCCGGAATGTATTCCTGGAAGTCGAAGAATGCCCAAAGGTCTTGATTCCAAGAATTTCTAAAGAGACATTCCTAGGTCAAATCCACACACAGGAATCTAACTGGACTGGACAGCTCAATTCTGCAACAGCGAAAGTGAAAATAGAAGCTTCCCTTTAGTTCGGCATACAAACCTCCTTTGCCAGTTTCTGTCCTTGCTCGGTGGCAATGGGCTTCTCCTTCATGTCATTTAGTTTGGCAATGGTTTTGGGGTCATCACGGAGATCAATCTGAAAAAGATACGCTTCTTTTAGCTGAGTCAACATTAGTATTGCTGTTATGATATAGATTTTATTAATAGCTCATATTTGCATAACACAGAGGGATTTCATCATTGCTTCTATACATAGGAATGAGCTGTAACTGACAGCGTGAGCTCTCATTTTGTAACACAGCCATGTTGGCCCACACTTCCTGCTCTTGTGCAAAGCAATTTCACAGACAACCACAAGTTTCTTCACTCTCCTTTTATTCACTGGAATGCTCTCCACCTACAGCCCGTCCATATCTCAGTAATAACCTGTTACAACCAACGAATCCAACTGCTAAAGCTAACAGGGAGCAGCCTTCAATTTCTTGATTGGGGAGATTTGCGGCAGCGTGCACATATCAGCATCCAGCCAGTGGAGCGGCGAGTGAGTTATAGCAGGAACTGATAACAGCGCAGTAAACATCAGCTGACACAAGATAAATCAGACACCCACTCCAGCCTCCTCATCACTGCTGGGGCTCGGCTGCACTGGCATTTGGTTGCCAGGGAACCCCAAAAAATCCACAACTGCCCTCAGTTTTAAGCAAACGCGATATTGGCCGTGACCTTTAAGGTTTAAGAAATAAGCTAATGCTCTGGATTAATGTTGTGTCACAAGAATCAGTAAACTGTTAATTGCTTCTTTAACAGATTTAAACTTCACATTTAACACGGGGACATAAAACGCCTAAAGCGATATGTGACAAATCAGCCTGAGATCGTTGGTCAGGTTTGTACTGGCCGTTCCATATTTTTGCTGTTATTTAATAAATTATTTCTTCTGTTCTTTGGCTCAGCTTCACAGCTCCCCGACTACATGAGTGGCTGGGCTTAAAGCTGCACTAATTAGTACTTTTATAATGACAGTGGCTGAAAAACATAATCGTGGAATTTGAAAATGGTCTCTTCCAGACTCGGATCTACATCTGCCCTCAGCATTACTGATCACTTTAGCATCTTTCAGCTCGGTGTTTTGGTTTTGCAGACCAAAGCTTTAATGTTTCAGTCAGCAACTTTACCAACTTCATTACTTCCAACTTGCAATACACTGCAAAAAGCAACTAAACTTGGCAACCGCAAACGATTGAAGCGACTACCAATCAGAGTGAAGGATACAGCTAATCGACATATGACAGGATGGTAAGTAAATTAGAGGGTTAATACATACATTTTACATCAACCTTATGCATTGATAATATATTTCATGAGTTAATCACTAAACTAATACACTGCATGACTCATGATGTAATCACAACACCAGTGCAAAGCAGAAAAAACAAAGTCTGGATGGTGTTTATACTGAAATAGGCGAATTTCTAAGTTGAAGAAAACAGTGTAAGAAAAAGAAAATACATTGTTCTTTATCACTTTTCAACTTTCTTGGTAAATGGTAGGTTACACCACTTTTTTTATCCCCCATATAACTAAATAACTGCATGAATCAGAGAAACACAAATAAATCTAGAGTCAGCTGTGGAGTACTGCAGTATTAGCCAGACAGCTAATATCTAATTCCTCCATGCTACCACCTACTGTCTATTTCAGCACCTGTACTTTTAGATATGCGCCTACTCTTAGTTGTGTCTTAGTCCTCTTTAATGGGCAGCTGCGATGTTTTGTCATGTTCCCACCGTGCTCAAAGATACCTTGCCCAAGTAATATTAGGGCTGCAATTAAAGATCACATTTAACATGGATGAAGGTGCTTCGTGTTTTCCCAGTTGATCAGTTATCATCATTTGTCTTTTTTATGTGTAATCTAATACAATATTTTGTTTATAGTCATTTATAAAGAAATAGGTTTGATATTATTGTGTTTGGTGTAAAAAAAACCAGCTTAGCGGAGGAGAATGGATAGATGGATTATGCTAGGTGCTGATTTATTTTATGAAAATCTAGCTGTTAATAAATTAATTGCTTCAACTTTTAATACCACTGCAAAGTTCTGCTGTCTTCTGAATGTGAAATTTTCCTTTATTTCTCATACGTTAGCTCCTCAGCTGAGCTCTTATTACAACAGCAGAGATGTCAATCAGATGCTTTTGGAAAAGAGACACGAGGGTTATGTGAAGTACAGCAGCTCAGTGTGTGAATGTAAACACAGACAAAGGAGGCGGATTATGAGACCGAAGCACAGCAGGAGGATTACTTGACAGCTACAGACGGAGGAATGGAGAGTTTGCTTTGTCACTGTAGCTAACTGCAAGGATGCAACTAGCATGCTAACAAAGCTTTCTGGTAAAATTTACAAAACTGTGTCCCAGTTTTTTCATTTTTTGTTGTGTGTTTGTTTGTTTTTTTTTTTACTGTTTTTATATTCCATATTATATATATTCATGTTAGAGTAACCAGCATGTTTGTTAATGTACAGCAGCACTTGCTATTGGCATTTGTGCTAACGCTAAAATTATGTAATCTCGCTTGTGCTAATCATCTTTATGTTAGCGACTGAGAATCATTCCTTTATGTAAGATAACATTAGACTTGACTTACACTTGCTCACATAACTTCATAAAAACAAAACCTAAAAAAAAATACATCCAGGAATATAAATTTACTTATAATAAGTACATTTTTAATTTAAATAATATTTATTAGTGAATTAATGACGACAGGCATTTTTTCACTGTTCTTATGCCCCTTTCCCTGATTGTAGGTGCATCTTCTCACACACAAACAAACAAACACACTCACACATACATCGTGGGCAGAGTGGAACTGACAGGATACAAGTGAAGTGAAATAATGTTAATCAGGCCGTTGACAGTACATAATTTTACCATAAGAGCAGTAAAATAAGTCTTCCGCCAAGCTTAATAAGAATGAGAGCGAGAAGCCGGCAGCGACACCACTGTCACCAATAAAACAAAAAACTATAACAAAGACGTGAAGGAAAGCGTAGCTGCACCACCTCCATGTATTTATATAAAGTGGACTTCCACGTTGTGACTGTTGTACTTGGTCTAGCTTTCTGAGTCAGGATCAGACTGATACTGGATGAAAATGATCAAAGTTTGTTCAAATATGTCCAAGTAATTGAGTTTATTTTTCATTCTTTTTCATCTCTATCCGAACACATCAGGTATGAGCTCAACCTTCTTCTCTGGTAATCTCATTTCATTCCAGCATGTCATAAATGACAAACGCAGGTAAATCCACCACATATGCGTAAAGCAGCTGAGAATGGGAAGCGTCTGTTACGTGTTTCCAGAACCAACCTGCGTGCCGATGAGCAAGTAAGGGACACTGGGAGCGTACTCCTGCAACTCGGGCACCCATTCTTCACGCACATTCTGGAAGCTGGCGGGGTTGACCACAGAGAAGCAGATGAGGAAGACATCGGTCATCGGGTAGGACAACGGCCTCAGGCGGTCGTAGTCCTCCTGGGAGAAGACAGAGCAGCACCAGTTAACATTCAGAAGATATGATTCACTCCTGTTCCTCACATCTGAGAAACTGCTACTCATCGATTATTAAAGGATTATGAGATGAGCTCAGAATGATGACCAGAGAGCTACACAGTGCCAAAGTGGCTCCTGAGCCGTGTTATGTGCACTAGGGTCCGAGTTAAAACAAGAAAAGAATACCAGGAAGATGACGTTAATGTGAGAGTTCCCTTTCTGACAGACAATCAGTTATTATATCACATTTGCAGTCCTTTAATGCGAGCTGAGCACAAGGCATCACCACATGATGCTGAGAACCAGACACACTGCCATCTCCGATATATGTGTGGTGTAAATGACCAATTCACCAATGCAACACTGCCCTTTGTGAGCCAGATCAGGCGCTCCCTTGTCCTCGCCAAAGATGAAGTCTTTTCGACACGTTTTTCCTGCCACTGGTTAGAGACACGGGGAATCAATGGATCTCCCGTAAGGAGATACGACTCAACCAGACCAACTTGACTGAGTGAATCAGTCTCAGTTCTGTCACTTTTATTGTCTGCGACACTGAATTCAAGAAGATTGAATACAACGTCTGACTAAGATGCTGCAAAAGGACAACCAAACACTGGAATTAAACTCTTTCATCTTGATGCCTTCAGCAAGTTCAATTCTTTGCCAAAGCAGACAGCACAGTGTGCTATCACCGAATCGCCTATAACTCAATTACAAACCGCTGGGAATGGCTTTGCAAATGAGCAGAATGACAGAAAACTCCTCAAACAGCAGTACATCAGCCAGGCAGAGGCGTCCTCCTTTTTTGTCACCCGGGTAATGGATTTAAGATATACAGACTTTATATTGAATTGGAGCGGATGATAAAATAAGCATACAAATCTTCAAGCCCTGTGCTCATGTTGTGCATTAGTCAACAATGCCTCACTGGAATAGGTCAAGTGGATATAATTCAATACTTTACGAGTATTTCATCCTCTTACTTCCAAATGAGTGTGATATTTCACAGATGGGGCTCATGCAGGGATTTCAAACAACCTAGAGGCTTTTTTTTCTTAAGCTATGTTCACACAGGTACCGCAACCCTGAACTTTTCTCTGCAATACCAGATAAAAATACACGTAAAGCTAATCGGATTGGAGATTGCTGCTCACCTGTGACTTCCCAAGCACAAAGCGTGTGGGATTCTTGGATTGCATCAATATGCGATTAACAGCTATCAACCACTGGCATCATGCACGCTGCCTCACGTTCTATTCAGGCTTCTCCATTAACCAAAACACATAGAACATTTCCAGTAGTGACAAAACATTAAAGCAGAGCGCTTCTTGTCGTGTGCCACATATGAAAAAAAAGACATCCATAAATGTGGTAAACACCCCAACCTGATTTTCAAGATGTCCTTATTTCATGCGTAAAAAATTGCCTCAGAGTGCTCGGGGGAGTTGAGTTTTGTTACACTGGCTGGTTGAGTGTTTCGACAGCACAATAAGTTAAGTACATTTCCTGTGTCATCTAACCTGACACTAGCTGAACCTTCACACCCGATAAAACCATTTTGAGTGCAAACTATCCGGTGCTTGTAGCAAACCTGAGAGCAAAATTAATAAGAATAATCTTTAAACCTTGTGCACAACACATGTTATACAGTTTAGGCAAAGGTGAAACACGAGCTAAAATGATCTGATGGAAAGTTTCTCAGCTGTCAGATTTTGCAATTATTTGCACACTGTCAGAGAGTATATTTCCATTGGTTGACAAAAATAAATTTAAATCCTATTACCAGGATTATCTAAGAATAAACTGTCTCCAACACACATTTTATTTCACAAGTAATAAGGAAAAACCATTATACCGAGCAACTAATGAGAAAATGCCGGCGAGCTGTATTATCAGTGTTTCATAAGCTTTACCTAAAATAAGAAATGACATCGGGATATTCCTGTGTCTGCTGCCTCAGTTTTCAAAAAATACTCTGAG
Organism: Neolamprologus brichardi; assembly: GCF_056152115.1. Classification (NCBI taxonomy): domain Eukaryota; kingdom Metazoa; phylum Chordata; class Actinopteri; order Cichliformes; family Cichlidae; genus Neolamprologus; species Neolamprologus brichardi. Next base: position 26,298,185 of record NC_142116.1, on the reverse strand, counting down.
AACATCGACCTCAAAGTGCATTACTAACCTGCACTGCACACATTTAGTGCATATCAAGGTGTAGAACTCATTCTGGGCACTGCTACAACACTGAGATGTGGCAATATTGAATTATTAACCTTCATGTTCAGCATCATTATGATTAAGTATCATGACTTGTCAGGTATTTCATTCTTTGGGTTAGCCAACATTTAATAAACCAGGTCATGTCAAAGTCAGGTCATGCCTATCCATTAATAATGACTCATTTGATACAAAAATAGTAATAAAAAATGAAAAAAATCTGATTGATGTTTGGTGTGAGCAGCTTTGGTCTTTAAAACAGTACCCGTTGTTCCCTGCACACCAACTCATAGCTTTTTTAAGGCCCTTAGCAGGTAGATTGGACTGTTTTAGATCTTCTTAAAGTATTTTTTGGTTCTTCGTGTAATCCAAGATTACACCTGGTTTTTCTGGGCCTAGAAGCAACTTTATTTGAATTAACGGGAGCAGTGTTAGGTTATCGGGTTATCAGGGAACAATTCAGATATTGTTAAGAATGGCACATCCATAGACTGTTTTGGTGTAAGGGTGCTGCGATGAATATTTAGTGCATCCTGGATGAGCTGATAGTAACATTAACTTGCTCTTACAGCCTTGGAGGTCACATCTGATTTTAAAAGGGTTATTTCTTTAAAAGTAATGGAAAGAGAAATTTGCCAAATGTTTTAAAATACATGACTTAATATAATGTTTTCCATACAAAACATAGGATGTTCACAAGTGTCCCCCCTCCAGACTCGTCTCATACCTTGGCGAGCACGTCTGGAGTCACCGCTACCAACTTTCAACCACGTCAAACTCACAAATCCGCTCTTTCTAACAGTACGTGTTTCGATTATTACCCGTAGAGGGTTACAGAATTAAAGCACTTTGAATTAGTCTTTTAAATACAACCTGTATAATAGTATGAGTTAAACAATTTAAAAATCACACATCTAAAGCCACGTATTTAACGGGGGAGGCAACTGTTTGAAGTGCAACTGCATTAACGGCGAGGACTCCGTTGATCAGGTGCTTGATTATCAATACGATCGCTTCAAAGTAATACAAGAGAGAAGCAAATTCTACCCGCCCAGCAAAGACACTGAAAAATGTTGAAGGCGACTTTGCCAGATAATATTGATTAAAAACTGAAAGACGAAAAGCATCTTATCAGGTTAGTGGAGAGACGTCGAGAAAAAGATGCCTTTTTGTTTCATTTTTAATGGCATAAACAGATTTTTGATACTCTGTCGGCTGTGGAGGCATAGGCATCTGCATTTCTGTAATCTAAATATGATCTAGATATCTGGTTGAAATTCACATTTTTACTTTTGGTGGTGGTGCTGAGGACATTGCCCACCTCCATCAGATCCTACACTATGTCCATTTAGATTATTTATTTTCTTTGGGACAGCAAAAAGAATATTTGCATTCATGAGTATGAGTAACTGTATTCTGTTACAGTTACCGTTTAAAAAGGTGGTATTTAGAATACAGTTACTTTGTTGAAATAAATGGATTACACGGCGGTACTTCCCTGTTTCATGTTGTGGCGGGTCAGGCCTGTTTGGGTTTTGTTTGACAGCTACGTTCTGTTGTTCCAGGCGGCAGCGTTACGGTTGCCATGGTTACAGTGTGACGCTCTCTCTCTGCGTGTTTCCTGGGTGAGAGAGGCCTTTTTGTTGTTGTTGTGCTAAGCTAATAGGCAGAATGCTACCGGTATAGCTCTAAAGAATGTAGCATCATAGGCAGTGTAGTCTGTGTTGCAGGGAGAATGGACTGCTATACCCGTTATGTGTCTGTGAGCGAGGGAGGGAGAAAAAGGAAAAGTACGAGCTGTCATGGAGCAAAAACGGGAGCTGGAAGCATGTAAATATAATAATAACCACTGCAGCCAAGAAGAGTGCCTGACGAGCCCAGTTGTAAGTAAGCTATTAAGACTCGACTTTACACCGTGTTCGTGTTTTCCTCCAAAAACAATAAGTTCTGTTGGAGCAGCCTTTCAATGCCTCTCTCTGTCTCTCGCTAGCAAAGTTGACCCAGACAACAAAGTAAAGCTAGTTTTCGGCTACGAGCCCGACACGAACCGACGTATTAGCCAGAGGTCCCTTTACTACGGTTCGGAGCCGCGGACCTGCAGTAACAGTAATAAATCACAGCAATAGTACATTCATGTAGTTGTAAACAGCATGATAATATATTAAGTAATCCAAGTATTCAGAATACGTTACTCTCATTGAGTAACGTAACGGAATACGTTACAGAATACATTTTGGGGCATGTATTCTGTATTCTGTAATGGAATACATTTTAAAAGTAACCTTCCCAACACTGGTCACATTCCTGTGTGTTTGTAACCTTTGCCTGCACAAATGAATCCGATTTCCCCACAAGCTGCAGACGCAGTAAGAGGCCGCTCAGCAGTTTACTGTAAACAGGCCCGAAGCTTGTTTGATACCCATCTCTGTACAGTTTCCTCAGCGCACAGCAAACACAGCAGCCATTCAGAGTCTTCACAGTGTATCGTCCAACACGTCTCCAGCGCCCAATCCCGGATTTAATGAACAGAACTGTTTACACCATCGCTGCCGTGAAGGTGCTCTGGATAAAGGTTTCCATTAAAAATATGTCCCACATTTTTATTGGTTCAGTCCAGCAGTTCATGAGCGCATCTCAGACACGCTGCACAACGATCTGTCCAAGTTAGCCGGGAGTGTACCGTAAATATTATGATCAGCGGGAAAGGAATGATGGAGGGAAAAAAAGGGGGGAACAGGAGCAGCTTGTGCATGTGTACATTAAACTCTATCAGCGTCTGTCTATACATGCCCATACACTTCCATCAAGGCCAGACTCTGCGCCTTCAATGAGCCACTGTGAGCGCTCGGCTGTGTGACTGCGCTCTGTTGACTCAGTGACATATGAGTGCTATATCAGTGAGTCATTCCCTCCTCCTCTCCATCTCCACAACTCTCTCTCTCTTCTATCTTTCTCCCTTTCTACTTCCATCGCCTCCTCGGGGCTCTATAAACCGCCTATATCAACAGCGTCAGAGACGCTTGCTCTAACATGGCTGCCGGGTGGGAAAGCAAGCCCAGGCAGAGACGCTTCTGATCACAAAGTTCAGACTCCGATCAGCCAAGCTGCACATTTCAAAATACTTTATTTCATCTCGAGAGTAAAATAAAACAGAAACAAAAAAAGGGAGGGGGCGGTGCCTTTTTCTACTCCCACTAATGGCGATTAATGATCATTAATCATGGACTGAAGCTCTAATGCACTCTGTCCATTCATGTCTGTACAGTGAGAGCATCCTGCCATAGTTCATTCAAAAAGTTGGCTGTTCAGCGTTTCTATTTATAGATGTTAATGACAGCAGTGAATAGACAACAACGAAAGAAACAACAAACATTTTATGAACACTAATATATAAAACTGACAGTCCAAATGTATATAAATTCTTTACCACAGGATGCAGTGTGTTTTGATAATGGAGCATTTTGGCAATGGCCTTAAGGGATAATCCACTAATCCAAGTGCTTACTCACTCAAATGAATGAATAAATTTGGAGAAGGAACCAAAGGGAATACCAATGACTTTCTCTATAAATATGAGTTTACTCATCTTAGCATTACTCGGCCAGTAAAAACAGTTGATATGATTTCCTCGAGCTTTGTCAAGACCCCAATGATGTCACAGGAGGTTATCTCAGGTCCTACACTCGATCCTGCTCTGTGTCGTTTGGCTTTGATTTTGAGTCTTTTTGTTCCTGCTGCAAAAAGCAAAAAAAAGGAAACAAATTCTCCGGAGGACTAAACGCACGTGAATCCACAGCTGCGAATATTCACAAACAAACAGCTGGGGCCTGTAGTTTAAGAAAATGATTGCGAAATGGTTAATTCAAGAGTAACAGCATGTCCTCGATTTGCAGTAGGAGCAAGCATGCTCATGGCAACGTGCCGCAGTCAAACGCTGGTCAGGTATTCTGGGAGTTGGAAAAATTTGCATGGCGGGAAGGGAAAGCGTTACAACATAACAGTGGATTCCTACACTAAACACTGTGCCAGCGCCTGTATACGCGAAAATAACTGACTCCATCCATATTACCACTAACTGCAAAGTTGTTTTTCATGTTATTTTGACTGGGACCCATAATTACACCAGACACGTACCCAAATATGTTGTCACTGGTTAGGTGTCTGGTGTTCCATTTTGCAGTTTCAGATATTCACTATAAGCAGCTTTGTGGTGCAGCGGTTAACACTGTCAAACCACATCAGGAAGATTCAAACCCTCTGGTTTGCATGGGCCTTTCTGCATCATCTTCCTGTGTCTGCCTCGCGGTACTCCAGTTTCCTTCCACAGTCCAAAGACATGCATGTCAGATTAACTGTGCCTGGTGTTAGCCTGGTGACCTGTCCTAGGTGAACCACACCACTTGCCCTATGACAACAAGGACAGGATCCTTAATTCCCACATCCCTGAACTGGATGAGCAGAAGAAAACAGACAGATGTTTTCATTCTAGACTTGAAAATGATCACCTACTCACTCACAGCAGGCCTCCAGAGAAGCTGGCGTATTGGGATCACAACACTGTGTATATGCTGGGAATCAGTCCTATGCATCTTTCATGCATGTGTTGTCAATACACAAGCTGCTAAAAACCCGTCTTGGCATTGTAAGCTACAAGCCAGATGGGTGCCAGCTGTGCTGCACATCATGGCACATTTCAGAAAGACAAGAAGAGACTTAAATCATTTCAAAATGTAAATCCTGGTGCTGACTTCAAAGGCCAATCCAAATGGCAGAAAAATGCACTACACACCCTTTGCTAAGTCAGAAGCTGTAGTCTGGTATTTCAATCGAAGTCCAAGCACAAGTTTCAAAGCCACAGAGAATATCCAGTGTTTTTTTCATTTATCAACGCCCTTTCATGCACCGGTCTCAACAGCATAGCCAAGTGATATAATGAGCCAACTCCTGCTAATTTTTCCAAAAGGTCAACAAAGACTTTCTTTTTCAAGATTCAAGACCTCTGGGCGCCGGTACAGCTCATCGGGTAAAGCAAGCAACCCATAAACTGAAAGGCTGTTGCAGACCCTGAGGCCTGCTGGGACTTACTGTATGCATTCCCCCTGCTCTCTCCCAGCCTTCCTGTCTTCTCTCCACTGCACTATCCCAATAAAAGCAGAAAAAAAACCTTAAAAAGGCTTTGAGACCTTTATTGTCATTGGTTCAAAAAATTCCAACTATGTCAACCTCATATGATGTGACATTTGAAACAAGACAGGACAGAGCTAAGAAGTCCTGAACATGCGGTCGCGTTCATCATCGAGGAACACTTTCTGAGCCACAGTGCAAACAAAGTAAATATTAATAAAGCAAGTTTACTTTACCAGCAGCATTTAGAACTAAATGTAACGAATTCTAAAGTAAAGTAATGGAACAAACACCTTTCAATCACGTGATGCGTGTTAATTTTTGATCTGGTTTTCCACTAGAGAGCACTTTTAAAAATCCTGTATCGGTCGAGCTCTAGTCTAGCATTTCAGTATTTGGCCTTAGATTTTTATAAAGTGTGATGAGCTTTTTTCACTATTCTGATACTTTATTAAAAAGAGAATCCATTAGTTGCAAACTGACTGATTAATCACTCATAATCGTCAGGCAATGTGCAAATTAGTTGACTCCATTCAAGAGAATAGCACTAGAGTTGTTCTGAAGTGTAAAATCTCTTTCTGAAGCGTGCCCGCAGCACTCCTGTTTCTCTGTGTTGGAGCAGCTGACTGGTGACCGGCTCATGGCTGAGTAAAACCAGTTTCCCCCTCTTCCAAACCCCACTCGCGTCCCCACCTGTCATCCTTTCACCCCTATTGGGTCACTAGGCCACCTTGGGTTGCTGAGTCAAAAAAAGACTCATCAGACTGTACCCAAAGCCTGGACAGGAAATGTGAAAGTGATCATAGGAAGTGCAGCTGAGTGAAGAGTGCATCTGACATGCTGAGCAAATCAGCAACAATCCAACTACAAAGTGGAAGTTAATAGCGTAGTAAGACACGGATCCCTCGGGGTCGCAGCTCCTGAGCTCCTGTCCTTAAATGTCGTTTCCATTGGCTCTAGTGCACTTAGCATCCACTTCCTGTTTCCTCCTGCTCCTCCTCGCCAGTGGTGCTAGATTTTCTTGAGTGCAGCAGCAGCAGCAGCAGCAGCAGGAGAATGACTGAATGAATGAATGAATGAATAAGTAAAGACTTTCCCCTCTGCTCCCTCGCCACATTGCAGCGAATTAGACTTCACAGACCTTCCATATGGAATAATTCAATAGGCAGTGCTTGGAGTAGAGACGCAGACAATAACTGGCAGGGAAGCAATAGCAACAACAGATGCGGCGCAGCGGCACTGGGCTCAGAGCCGAGCTGTGATTATGTGGCACTGAGTGACATGTGACACCAACGTGACAGCACAGAGTCGCGACCGCCGACCCCAATGCGTACGCAAGGTTGCTGATAGGCGTTGGGAATTAGCGAAGCATTATGGGAGCTCCAGCCAATGCCAGGAATATAAATATTGCAGGGAGATCGAAGCCAAATGAACACAGAGGTGGACGTAATGAAGGGCGAGTTTTACATCAACAGGAGAGAAATGGAAAGGAAAACGAAACAGAGGCGTCTGAATTTAACCAAAGCTATTTCACACCCCCCACACACACATTTGATTAGCCTCCCGCATCTGTCTCTCTCTCTTCCTCTTTCTGTCTCACACACACTATTTTCCTCCCCCTTTCCTCTCTTTGGGGGCATCGAGTCTTTGATCAGACGCTGAAGCTATAAACATTACCAGCTGGCCCTGTGCTCCACATAAAGAGGTCAGCCGAGTCAGGAGCGGAGGCACCGGGGAAACGTGAGGGGGCACATTTTCAAGAGCAGTAACTCTACTCTGGGAGGCCGGCGGCGCCCACAGCAGACATCTGGGAGAACTTCTCCATTTCAGAGACACTCTGAATCAGCTGAAAACAAACTCTCCTCTGACACACACACACACACACACACACAGCCTATCAAACACGCCAGAATAGACAAAAGGTTGTGTTCCTCTTTTCACAAGTGAGTAGTAACACTTCTACCATCTGTTTTCTTGGGGGAAAATTATAGCGCAGCCACAGGTAGCCGTTTAAGACAGGGAAGAAAAATGCAGGCTGCGATCTTTTCTCACTCACAGATTTGTGTGTGAATCAGGGTTTGTGAAGGAAACCAGCTAAATATGCCAAAGCTGACCTTTCTGAGCTTTGCATTTGTCTCTCTGCTGCATGGATCACATCGGAACAGGTCACGAGACAAGTGTTAATAACTATTCAGCTTCTGGCAAGAGTGTAGTTTTAGGTTGCTGTAAGTAGGAGATTAATCATGGGCGACTGACTGTTCGCTGTCCTGTGCAGCTGAAGTTAGACCAGAAGGCCATAACGCAAGAAAATCATAGTTGAGTGCATTCAGTTTTTCTCACCAAAACACATTGTGTGTTAGTCTTGTGTCTAAAAAAGTGCTGAATCCATTTCCTTCCTCCTCATTTGCACAACCAGTGTTTGAGTATTATGAGTTGTGCAATATACAGTAAGCATGCCTTCTTCTTCTACTGCTCAGCTGTTGAACTATTGCTAGGTTATTCTGAGCTGCCAACTGTTAATGAGCAGGAAAGAGACATACCCTACACAGGAAGGTCTATGCAGCTGTCCACATGCTTCTCTGGTTCTTGTACGTGCACAAAATAAAATCTGTTTCACATTCGTTAAACTCTTGCTTTAAATCACTACTGGAGGTTTAAACATCTACAGGGTGCCTTTAGTCCTTTGCTTTAGCCATAGAAAAGCCTGAAAATCGTGAAATGATACAAGAGAGGCCCATTCAGAGCTTTTGCCATTTGAAATTACTGGGATTTCTGAGCGCATTACAGATAATATGTGGCCTGATTGTCATCTGAGTCACAAACATGATCTGACTAAGCTAATAACACTGTCCAAACAGCAGACTATAGAAAAAGAAAGTGATCTCATGAATTTAGCAATTTGGAGAACCTCGATCAGACATTTCCTGTTGCTGCTAATAAGACTTTCACAATGATGGGGGAATTTTAGAGCTAACAAACAGTTTCGAGTTCATCAGTACTGCTTAGATGTCTTGACTGGACAGCTCTCCCTAGCTCATGCCACGGCATCCTAATTAGGTAATGTGATAAAACTGACTCTGTAATTCCTAAAACATTAATTTCCTTATTTTTTTGTGCTTGATGATTTACTCGTGTTTTCACCAAACCTCTCCAAAGATTCAGGCCATGAAGTGCTACCCTGACACTGTTCTTTAAAATTTTATGGCACAATTGTGAAATCCTTTTTCTCAAAATGGCTGTGAAGCATCCAGACTCTGAGGTAGCAAAGAAAGCCTAAACCGCGATGCTCCCACCACCATGCACACGTTTATACACATCCGAAGTAGCCTCGGTCATGTTAGTTGGCACAACTAAAAAAACAAACAAAAGAAAAACAAACAGAGATGACGATAACATCACTTGCTCACTCACACTGTTGTCACAGTTTGTAAAACGCTTATTTGGAAGGCTTTACAACACTTGGTCATCAACTTCATTAAGACCCGAACTCTTCCAATGATATTTGGGCTGATTGGGAGACGATGAATGTAAAAACAAAGAATTACCAGATTTTTTTTTTACCTGATTTTTGTTTCTGAGAAAATTGAGAGCCACATATAAGGACATTCATTTAAAATTTCGATAGAACGGTAGCAGTATAATGTCCTCGTAAATGGATATCAGGCCCTTGTAGAGCAAACTTGAGTATTTTGGTCTAAATAACCCAAAATGTGATGTCCACATATGTGGACGCCAGGTCCTAGGAGGTTAATATTATGTCTCTTAACCCGTTTGTCAGCTCCAAAAGTGACATGAGTGTGTGATCAGTAAAAGAAGGTAGACTCACACTGAAAGCCTAATCCTTGTGCAATTTAATCAATGTGAATAACGTTGATTTTTTTTGTTGTTGTTGTATTTTGAGCCTATTGTGCTTTATTTTCTTACCAATTCAATAAATGCCTACGTAATTATTTACTAGGGCTACCCCTGGAATATTCCAGAACCCACACTAACGGTCATCAAACCATAATGGACCATATATACTTAAGTGTCAAATCTCATTAAGGGTGCAGAGATCATCAAATGCTTATTAATGTAACAGTGTATCAGAAGATACACTAAAGCAAGGTATCTGTACTGAATCGGAGGTGGAAATGTTGGATCAGTGGACCACTAACGTCACTGAACAATAAAAATAGAAGAACATGTTACCAAAGGTGAGGCACTGGGCAACTAAACTAGGCTTAAGTTAAGCTACTGTGTCTGTGCCCACCTGAGGAGATATTTTTGGGAATTTCAACCACCACAAATGTGCGGAGTTCGTCAGGAACAGGAGAAGCAGCAGGAAAAGCGCAGACAGTGACAGTGTTGTTTTTAACACTCAGCTTGACGTCAGCTCTTTGTCTGTTTGTAACTTTGCTCTTTTCCGTGGCTGACTCATGGACCGACAAAAGCACAAGAGTAGCCCACAGAGCGGCTGTACGACATATTTTTGACTGCCCCCATTTGACAAGAGATGCTCTCTGCAGGTAGATGGGCCGCCTAAATCTGCTCAGGTAAAGCCTGCAAGTTACCATCGAAAATGTAAATGTAAATCTGTTAGAACAAACAGTCAAAGTTCACTGTGAAACTACTTAAAAAAAAATAAAGGTCCACTGCAAACTTCCATGTAAAGCCAGCAAATGTCATTTAGCAGTTAAAAATGGTTGATTAGGTGTTGATTAGTTTTTTGGGAATGGTCTAATCCTTCCCAGTAGGGCTGTTCGATATAACGATATATATCGGATGACGATATAAAAACGTCTATTGTTTCATTTTATGCTATCGTTTGTTTCGTGGTGTCGCAAAATAAACTCTTTACGGCAATATTATTTCATCGTTTTGATGGTCACTGTAGTGGCTATATTAATTTCTTAAAGTTCTCTCTTTCTCTTATATTTTATATAACCACACTATGGACGGACAACAGCCTGTTTTTATGGGCTGTCGTTAGCAACAACGACGGTAACACCATCGCATGTCCGCTTGTTTATTTTCCACATAAACTTTTCACAATAAAGCTCAAGATCCTGTTGAGACTTTTCAAAATAAACGGAATCACGTGGAAAAAGTATGCAGAGTATTGACGGATGAGAAGCAAAAAAAGAGCCGTCAGGTGCTAAAAAAAATCAACCTTAGACTCAAACGTTAGAACAGGCTTTTCCCCGCAGCACGCTGTGTAATAAATACTCACAAAGAAAACGGCGGCCGTTACAACCTATGTCTAAAAATGTGTAGGTTCATGCATCGGTTAAAACACTCGACTCCAGGTACACGACGCCCAGCTGGAAACACTTCACCTACCCGAGATTCACAGAATTTACAGAAAATATATATATATTTTTATGATTTATATCGTTATCGGACGATAGAGGTTTTATATCGGAATATGAGATTTTGGTCATATCGCACAGCCCTAGTTCCCAGTGAATAACAAATATTATTTTAGTTTCAAAGGCACAATTTTTGCTTAGTTTGAGGTTGGTAGTACCTGCCAATGTGGCCTTTAGAAATTCTTTTTGGAGCCTTTTTCAGCTTCTTTCCTAACATAATGCTTCAACGACATCCTGCGAGAGTTAAACCCAACACCTCCCATCACCTTTACTGGAACACCTGGATACAAGTAGCTTCATTGGCACACAGGTTCATGTAGTCTCCAAACTACACTGTCAGTACATGTCAAACAGGCATCCAACCTGCAAATGTTTCTACAGATTGTGTTTGAATATAATTCTTTTTTAGTTCTTGGTTTTCATTTTCAGCTAATTTGCTGATAACCATCTCCTATAATCAATAATGAAAAACACTGATGAAGACTTTGCAGACGTATCCAGTCATAGTGTGAAATACGACTAAGAAAACCAGCAAATATTAATGTAAAGAGTTGATGTGCTAACTGCTTCTTCTTTAGCTGCTGTCGCTTAGCTATTCACATTAAACCAAAACCGCCATAAAAACCAAATGATAACTTTACACTAAAAACAAATAATTCAGGGTCTTTCCTATACGCACACCTCAGTGAGCTTCTGTGTGTTTTAAGTAGCTTCCTCCATCTGTGTGTACACTGGCTCTTCTGCTGAGGGGACACATTATTTTGTGTGTGTGTGTGTATTACAGTTGTAACTCTCGCCCACTGAATGGCACATTGTAAAGAAAAGGCCCAAGCATTAAGCAGCCCTATTAACAAACCTGTGACATCACTACTGGACATAGGAGCCCTGTTCTCCACATAATAGAACTATTGAAACCCCTTCACTGCCATCACTGTCCATGCCGCAGCACACTCTGGCAGTTAAAGCCATGTGCGAAACCCATCACCTGTTGCAGCTTAGTGTCTGGCCTGAATATGAAGCCTGTGGGTGTTTCCAAGGCACTGTTGGATACTTATTGGTCCCAGGAGCACATGGGGAGACCGAGATAGAGCTGGGGCGTGTGTGCATGTGTGGTGTCCTTGACGTGCTTGGCACAGAGCCAGAGGAAAAAATAAACTTTACCTGACCAGCTGTGTCATACAGTCCCAACAAGTACTGCTTTCCTCCGACGTTGACGCTCACTGTAAGGAAATGACAAAGAGCAGTTTAGAGGAGGAACCAAGGGGTGAGGGTGGGGAGTGCTGGTGGGCGGGGGGGTCCCAGCCCCTCTGTGCTATGAAGACGGCAAACAAGTGGTTTTGATTATAGCAACAGATGCAATGCAGTTGGAGGAAGAGTGGTGGGGTGGGGGTCTCTAAAATCTCTCTTCTCTTAGATTCGCATGTGGCCAATTATCAGTGAGCACAGAGCGGCAGCAGTTCAGTATGTCAGGCTATTATGAGATAATAAAGGCGAACAGCAGAACTGTGTTCCTACCTGCATAATGATCAAAGACCGTGGGTACATACTCCTCTGGAAAGGCGTCATTGGCATAGCTCATCAGCAGACACGTTTTACCCACCGCACCGTCTCCGACCACGACGCATTTTAACATGATAGTACCGGTTCCGTTTGCCATGATCCCGACCTTCCCAACGACATCATCGGCCCCTGACGCCCTTGTTATCCTGACCTCCTCCTCCTCCTTCTGTTCCTCCTCTTGCTGCTGCTGCTGGGCGGTGATCCCCGCACGGCGGGCATCACCAGCGTCGGAGGCGGACTGCGCGGCTCACCGAGTCGGGCTGGAACTGCATCGTTCTCCCCTCCTCCCCACTACACATCAGGTTCTTCCAAATGTCAATGACTTCCTTTTTTTTAATTGTATTTTTTGTACGACTGTCAGAAAGAATAAGATCCCCTCGGCCCAATCCGGTTTTCAAATAAGCTGTCTCCTTAAACCCAATATCGGAAGCGTTTTCTGGGAGAAGCGGTCTGCCGGTATTGCATGTCTACCATGCCCGATCCACGGTGCAGCCTGAGCTCTTGCTCCCTGGCGCACTGTGCCGCTGGTGGATAAGGTGGGTGCGTTTAGCCTACTGAAGAGGCGGGGCTTGGGTTTAAAACCAAGGGGCTCCGGATAAAGTACAGTCCGCCTGCTGTGAATGCCTGGATCACAGAGGAATTACACTATTTACGCTTCGTTAGAAGGATCCCGTGTGCAAACATTAGATTTCTGTTAGGGGGTGTCACAGATAAAACAATATCCTGTTTTTGAGATAAACTTACCATTAGTTTCCACACACCATCTGGATCTTTCTCAATCCAAGGCTGGTACAAAGTTTATTGGCTTATAAGCTTCACAGTAGGATGTCCATGGAAAAAAATTACATTAAACCTCCTTTAAAGTATCAATAAATCTTTAAATAAAGACAGTAGTGATATATGTCGGCCAGACATGCATGTGTCACTGAGCACTTGTTAATAAAACGAAAGAATATACCCAGTCTGTCAGTTTGGAAATGGTGTAACCTAAGTCTGAGTCAACATTCAGCCTCTAAATTTAGGCGTCTCCCTCTCTCTCTGTTTGCTTTTCACATGACTTTGTGGCTGCGAGGATGAATAGACGATCCATCCTTACTGTCCTGCTGTGTGTGTGTGTGTGTGTGTGGGATGGATGGAATATGCGATATGTGAGATGGGACCAGGGAGCTGCAGATGGAGACGCCACAGGAGGAAGCATGTGTTTATGAAAGAAGTGAAGGAGGCACACAGATTTGACCTCTGCAATGCAGTTGGCCAGGTGTGGGCTGTCTCTTTGAATTAGTGCACCCCTAGCCATCTTAATAAGGAGCGACTCTTTTTGAAGTGAAAAGGAGTGAGCAGGCACATGTGCAGCCTATTTTCTCCTCTCTCCAAATCTTTGTCTCTGCTTTGTGGGCATTTAAAGAGTCAAGACCTGGAGAAAGCTAAGGGAAATCCCAAAGTCAGCTAAAGACTTCTTAATCGTAAAAGTTTGGGGCAACAAGAGACAAGTTTGTTTTGAAGAGCTCGTCTCGCTTAGACCACACATTTGATAGCGCTGTTGCAGTCCATGTTCACACCTTATCTTTTGTTTCATTTCTGAGTTTATAAATGTGAGATGAGGCAGTGCAGCAACAGAACAGCAGTAAAATATAACCACATAAACCAGATACCATCTTCAAGTGAAAACACAATCTACATTTATAATCAGCCAAGTCACAGTTTGGCAGGAAACGTCTCATATCTAGAAACTGATTGTGTGAAAGAAAAAAATAATAATAATAGAGTCAGCAAATAAGCACAAGCCACAGTAGCACAACAACACCAGTTTGCTAAACTTGCAGGCATTTAAAGTGAGGCTTTACTGTAGTTTTACAACATCGATAGTTTCTATTCTTCAATCTATCTCCGTGGGTTGTTCAAACTAATCTTTATAACCGCCCACCCCTTCCCTCTATAAGCTGATCTCTTGGTTGATGGTCCCTAGGCGACTACGAGCCGTCCAATCAGCTGAAGGGGGCGGTGCCGAGGATTCTCCTGCTATCATCACATTTGACAGCTGCTGCAGCGGCTCACATGACCAAACAACAATTACCTCATACATGTAGTACTCCTGCTGAAGGTGTTACATTGGAGGCACCGCTCCCTGCGTTGGGCTGGGATGGTGGCGGGAGGGGGAGCATTCATGAAATCACTGTTATGATTTCACTTCCTGTAGATATCAGTGGGTTTTAAATGACAAGGTTAATTATAGCCTCCAGTCAAGCCAAGCGCCCACCAGATGTAGCTGCTATGTGGCGCCTTTCATACGGCAAAATGACAACACCTGCATAAAGTTGGATGTTGTCTATCATTGTGGATCTTTAGCAGTTTTAACCTGACTGATGTTCGACATGTTAATCAATGTGTTTGAGTGTTTTGGGTGACCACGTGTGCGCACCTTCCACATATTGAGATATGTCCCACTTACTGACGTGAGACACGTGCCTCTCGCGAAGAGATGCTGATTTATGGATGCGTCACCACTGAAACCCACAGATGATTACCGGTCAGGTCAGCAGCTGAAACAGCTTAAACAGTTACTGCAACGGGGAGAAGATACAGGAGACCATAAAAACAAACTTTTGCTTTCAATCATGCTTCTAAGCAGTTGAGACAATTAAAATGAAATTTGCCTCCTAGAACATGCAACTGTAGTATGAATTTAAAAATCCTAGGTGATTTCCAGAAAAGCTGTCCTCTGAGCTTCCGCCCTGACAGTGTTGGGAAGGTTACTTTTAAAATGTATTCCATTACAGAATACATGCCCCAAAATGTATTCTGTAACGTATTCCGTTACGTTACTCAATGAGAGTAACATATTCTGAATACTTTGGATTACTTAATATATTATCATGCTGTTTACAACTACGTGAATGTACTATTGCTGTGATTTATTACTGTTACTGAAGGTCCGCGGCTCCGAACCGTAGTAAAGGGACCTCTGGCTAATACGGTGGGTTCTGTGTCGGGCTCGTAGCTGAAAACTAGCTTTACTTTGTTGTCTGGGTCAACTTTGCTAGCGAGAGACAGAGAGAGGCGTTGAAAGGCTGCTCCAACGGAACTTATTGTTTCGGAGGAAAACACGAACACGGTGTACAGTCGAGTCTTAATAGCTTACTTACAACTGGGCTCATCAGGCACTCTTCTTGGCTGCAGTGGTTATTATTATATTTACCTGCTTCCAGCTCCCGTTTTTGCTCGATGACAGCTCGTACTTTTCCTTTTTCTCCCTCCCTCGCTCACAGACACATAACGTGTATGGCAGTCCATTCTCCCTGCAGCACGGACTACACTGCCCATGATGCTACATTCTTTAGAGTTATACCTGTAGCATTCTGCCTATTAGCTTAGCACAACAACAACATAAAGGCCTCTCTCACCCAGGAAACACGCAGAGAGAGAGCGTCACCCTGTAACCATGGCAACCGTAACGCTGCCACCTGGAACAACAGAACATAGCTGTCAAACAAAACCCAAACAGGCCTGACCCGCCACAATACGAAACAGGGAAGTACCGCTGTGTAATCCATTTATTTCAACAAAGTAACTGTATTCTGAATACCACCTTTTTAAACGGTAACTGTAACAGAATACAGTTACTCATATTTTGTATTTTAAATACGTAACGGCGGTACATGTATTCCGTTACTCCCCAACACTGCGCTCTGACCTATCCCAGCCAGGCAAGAGGAGGTGGGTACACCATGGACACATTGCCAGCCTTCATAGTTTCTTGTGGCAAGGCAAAGGATGTAGAAACTGCATGAACTGTGATCTGATTGTTCAGAATGAAGTCTGTATTTGACTTAAGACACATGTGGATGTGGGCCAAAAGAGAATCAAAGAAGAGCAGAAGTTCAGAGAGAGGATTTGAGCTGTTTAGATTTAAAAAAAAAAAAAAAAAAAAAAAAAAAAAAGGAAAAAGGTTTTGGGTACTTTTGCTTGCAGCATGAATGTACCATAAGTGGTGGTGTCTAACATTGCTGCTGCTGCAAGGTGAAGATGGCGTAGAAGAGGATGAAGTGGAGCGGAGTGTGAGTGGAGCCATAAAAATCTCCTTGTTGGCCCGTAGAGGCCAGGAATCAAGATACAAGACAACAGAAAGAGAACCAGGTTACCTTGAAAACACACGGGTGACAGATTTGAACATAATCAGCAGACTTGAATGTGAAGTCCTTACATATATGAATATTATCCAATAAAGAAAAAAGTGCAAATAAAATCATGTGAAGCTTCCATCATGTTTTAAGGACATTTCACAAAGGACACATATTGTGTTCATGCGGTGGATCAGGTAGCCATAGAGTATATCAGTGCTGGCAGGTACCTCAAGACTTTGCTGCCGGGGAGTTCATTAGTGAGCTGCTGACCTTATTTTCTGTGTGAATGACATTTAATATCAACTCTCTATTTCTGTAAGGAGCCAAGTTTAGAGGTGCAGGCTGCAATAAAAAATGCTCCACTGTTAAATTCTGCATGTCACAGCCTGTAAATCTGTGTGTTCCCAACAGATAAAATGACATGATTACATGCATTTAATGTACATAGTCAGTTGTGTCGTATTACATCGGTCTGGCTGGCCAGGTTTGTTGTTCTATTTTAGTAAAGCCAAATAAATGTTAGAACTCTTCACTCTCACGTCTCCTATCCAGTTTCCTGATACTATCTTTCAGATGGTATAGTGCACATGTATGCAGCTCCCTCTCTGAGAGTGACCAACATCAGTCACAGTGGAGACGTGTAAAGCGGAGAGAGTGGTGCAGTGCAATCACAGAGTGCTCAGATGACCTCCTAATTTAGCGCGCGTAGCCCGCTCGGACTCCCTGGGAGGGTTTGGTTAAATTACAGGCCATATTTTTAGTGAAGGCTAGGCTTCATGCCTGGAACTGCCAGGGCAGCTGAGGACCATCACTCACACGCCTGTCAGCCCCCAGTTTGCTCAACATCGGAGCTGTTAACGCCTGTGAATGCATGTGTGTGTCTGGTGAGCAGGAGCAAAATGAGGCCATTCTTAGAAACGGTCATATTTTTATTGCTTCATGTGATGTGCGCCCTGTAAATATTAATTACTGGGAACAACAGTGTTGCTTTGGATCGCACGCATGCCGCAGATAGAGAAACAACACCAAAGAGGCCAGAAGTCTCAAGTGGCAACCTCCAACAGGAAATGAAGCCAATAAGGAAGTGCCAGAAACTGCACTTCCTCTAATGGCAACTTCAGACTAGTAAAAACGTAACACATTCCCCTTAGACTCCCATATATTCAGCAAGTAGCATGTTTATAGCCTGCTGCGAAAAAATGGTTTTGTTATGTAGAGCTGATTTCTACCTTCATAACAACTCTACAGAGTGAAGATTTTCCAGCGTGTGTTTGCTGTTTGCACCTTCTGGCATTATCTTATAGATCATGAGGATGAACTGTGAGGTACTCTACTCTAAGAAATTTGTGCTTAGGTTTTGGTGAGTGAAGCTCCGGCATATTATTTCTGTGTTGTTTAGCAGAAATCTACATAAACTTTACTGCCTAAAGTATTTGCTTATATGCTTTCACACACATATGAACTTGAGTGACATCCCATTTTTAATCCAAAGAGTTTAATATGATGTCTGCCAAGTCTTTGCAGCTATAATAACTTCAACTCTTCTGGGAAGAATGTTTTCTGGCAGCAGGACTCTGGGCAGGCCAGTCAAGTATTTCTACACCAAACTGGCTCATCCGTGTCTTTATGGACCTGACTTTGTGCACTGGTGCACAGTCATGCTGGAACAGGAAGGGGCCAACCCCAAACTGTTGCTACAAAGTTGGGAACATGAAGTTGTCTTGTTCTTGAAAATGTCTCGGTATACTGGACTATTAAGAGTTCCTTTGACTGGAACTAAGAGGCTGAGCACAACTCCTGAAAAACAATCCCACACCATAATCCCCCCTCCACCAAACTTTACATTTGGCACAGTGCGGTCCTGGCAACTGCTAAACCCAGACTCATCTGACCATCTGATCACCAGACAGAGAGTGGCCATGGCCATGTTACCTGGTGTCACGTTTTCCACTGCTCCTGTGGCCATGACTGGAACATCTGAATTTAGTGATTTGTATGGTTGCATAAATACTTCTGGCAATATAATGTATATGTGCCTTTACAGTTTATAGCTGTTTCTTGCAAACCAAGCTTGCATGCATTAATTGATAACCCTCTACAATCTCTCATATAAGCACCTTCACAAGAATGTGGGTCATGCCATGTTACGCTGGTCTTACACTTCCAGCCACAACCCTCATCACATGAAAAACTCAGCTGATTACGAGTGGAAATCACTGTCTGGAAGTAGCCTAACCCTGAAACTGATGCTAAACCTCATGATGTTGCACACCACCGAGTGGAACCAAGTTTAGGTTTAGAGGAACCGCTTCTGTTAAGCAATCACTTCTAACTATAAGGGCAAAAAAAGAAGAAACAAGCAAAGTCATTTACAGCAAACAGAGACAGATGATTAGCACCATAAATATTTTTTTTCCAAACAAGGTCCCATTAACAGAAACATCTGATGGTTGGTGGTTGACTCATGAATTTATTCAGCGTGTGGGGGAGCTGTCAAAGGATCATGTGAAATATGTAGCTCAGCTTTTCCATCAAGAAAAACAAACATCAACAACATTTCTCACTTGCATTTCTAAACATGGAGCAGTGGCAGTCATGGCAATGGCGTCGAGTAAGATTGATCAAAGACACATTCGCCGTGTTGTGATTATGAAACAGGCTGGACGATGTGATTCTGTGTGGCCCTGGTGTCGTTCATTTTGGGGGAATCTAAATACATGGACTGTTATTCCATATGGCAACAAAGAACAACCCCTGTGTCATCCATCATCACATTAGCAAGGTGATACACTTTTTGACAGGGAATTGATAGATTGCCATGGTAACTCGTGTTGCACACCTGATCTGAGTATCAAAGCACCATCTGCTAAATTCAATTCAATATCATTTTATTTATGCAAAGCAATTTCACAAAAACATTCATCTCTTTATATTTTATGGCAAAGACATCATTATTAGAGAGATAACCCCAGTCGTCATGGCGTCTCCTATGATCATTTGGCAACATCGGCGAGGAAGAACTCCTTTTTAACAGGAAGAAACCTCCAGCAGAAAACAAGTCTAGTGTGTGAAGGGAGGGAGAAGACAGAAGCAGGAGCACAGATAGAATAGAAGAATAATCCTTTAATTGTCCCACAGGGGGAAATTTGGTTGTAACAGCATCAAAAAACACGTATACAAACGGAATAGGACACAGGACATAGAACAGAAACACACAAAATTTTTACATATTCACATCATGGACAATAGTTATCAAAACAGTACTGTACAGTTATTAAAATTAAAGTACAGATATGTGGCAAACCCATGTTGTAGTGTGCAAACAGAGCAGGAAACTGAAAGATGTTTAAATAGTTAAGAATATTTAGAATAATTAGAAACGTACAGATTGTGTATTGTACCTCTGCATTAAAAAGTATATATACACTGAGAAAAGTAATGTGCAAGTCATAACAGTAGTAGTTGTTTGGTTTATTAGTGCAAATTACAGCGTTGATGTAAACATCTGTTTGTTGGGAGCAGTTTTGATTTTGCAGTCTGACAGCTGCAGAGAGGAAGGACCTGCGGAAACACTCCTTCATGCATCTAGGATGCAGCAGTCTGTCACTGAAGGAGATACAAACAAGATACAAAACTACAAAGAAACAAGGGTATAATGCAAGTATACTTTGCACTGATTTCACTGTTCCAGCGCTAACTATAAACTTTATCAAAAAGGAAAGTTTAAAGTCTAATTTTAGAAGTACTGAGGGTGTCTGTCTCCTGAATCCAAACTGGGAGCTGGTCCCACAAGAGAGGAGCCTGACAGCTGGAAGCTCTGCCTCCCATTTTACTTTTAGAAACTCTAAGGAACCACAAGTAAACCTGCAGTCTCAGAGTGAAGTGCTCTGTTGGACGTCTTCAGGATATTTTATGGCCTGACCTCTCAAGACTATATAAGTGAAAAGAAGGGAAATGGCATTTCCAAACATGCAAACAAACTGGCAAAAACTTTTAGCTTGGCCTCATGACTCGTGTCAGTGGACAGAACTGCCATTTCATCCTGTTTAATTCTGTCAGTCACAAGGACGGACTGAAGTTTGAATTATGTTTTTATAATAGCTCTTTCCTGGATCTCAAAACACACCCATAGGGGGACAGCTGAAACAATCTGGGAACCCATCACTTATGATCTGATGACTTAGCTTCTTAGTGATCGGCTACTGTTTCGGGGAACAGATAACTGATATCCATGTCATGCACCGGTGATTCCTTAAAGTCTGACGGCGGATGGGGGGAATTAATGATGTGCTAAAAAGATGATAAATTGCTGTAAAAACAGAGGGATAGTTCAAATAGAGAAATGAAATAAGTTTAAAAACCTAAAAAGCTGGCTATATCAGGGTCACTTTATATCACTTTTTCAATATAAGCTGAGTCTGTTACTGAGGACTGAGGGGGGGACGTTTGTTGAAAGAGA
This sequence comes from Neolamprologus brichardi, assembly GCF_056152115.1. Lineage (NCBI taxonomy): Eukaryota > Metazoa > Chordata > Actinopteri > Cichliformes > Cichlidae > Neolamprologus > Neolamprologus brichardi. The sequence continues at coordinate 26,277,507 of NC_142116.1, read as the reverse complement.
AACACAAAAAGAGCTGCTTTCAATCCTATGTTGGTTCAGTAGTAGTATTCTTTACTCTCAGCTGTCTGCATCTTGTTATTATGCATCATGTGCTTGTGAACACCTGCTCGGCAATAACAGTCTGCAACATTTCCTCTGCTGATCTATCTTTAGGGACCACAACAGGCTGAAGAGTCACGTTGCCTCCTGCGTCTTAGCCTATTGTGTGTCTCTTTTTTATCCTAAGGGACAGGAACCCACGCCAGACTCTAACAAAAGGACAACTCCCTTCCTCTCATCTTAAGGATGAAGGCAGGAGGCCAAAACAGTACAAACAATATACGCACGTTTCACTGTTGCAGGAAAAACAGTGCAAAGCCTCGAGCCTGACATCCTGTGTACTATCCTGGGCTTTTTCCTTGGCGTGTTTGATAAGGAAACATGTGTACAGGTCATCGGGTCGGAGGAAATCACAGGACATTCATGCAGAGAATGTAAAATGAAATTAAATTTATCTTGACCTGACAGGTTAACCTTGGCTTTTAGGGTCACTGGTGCTCGGGGAAAGTAAATGTAACATGGTAGACTAATGTGCCTGTGTTAATTTAGCTCCATATTATTGTGTGAAGTTGCACTGGGTTGGGAGTGGTTGTGTGTGTGTGTCACATTTTTGGTGAGCCAATGGCTGGAATGGGGTTGGACTAATTAGAGGCAGGTGTACTTGATTGCACTGATACACTGGTCTACTTATAGCCCACACTACAAACACTGCTGTGTTGTTTTGTCTCTCTGTGCAGGCCAGGGCCTATTATATGCCACAGCCTAAAGACAGCAGAGTTGCAGAGGCTGGAGTGACCACTGGCTATATGCTTGCAGGGTGGTGGGTCTCCGAGGACAACTTCTAACCCTGTTAAAGGCAACAGGCCGTGTGGCATAGCTGGCTCTGGCCTTGGGACTGTGTGTTTTTATTTGATTCATAAATGGGACACTGGACTGTTTTGTTTTATCTCTTGATTTTTTTGTCAATAAATTATCTTTTAGAATTTTATTGACTTCCATCTTTTTGCCCACGACTGAGACGGTTGGTCAGACCTAGAATCTTTCTTTGGGTGTGTTACATAAACAGAGTGGCTCTTAGTGAAAATATAAAATGACACTGCTAAGTATTAATGTGGCACTATGGACTGTTCCTACAGACCAACAAACAAAATGTAAGAAAAGAAATTTCAGATGGCTTATAGCCCGTCAACATGATCTTACTTACATATGTATGATTAACACGGGTGATGAGAGAGGTCTCCCTCAAATCCCCCAGTGAGTCCACAAAGTCCAAACCTCTAGCCAACGCATCCGATCAGGAGAACGACATCCATAGTGCACAGTTCACAGTGCAGCCAGCACTGGTCCCCCAGGATTCAGCTGTCAACATTAAATATTACTGCAACATCCAGAGGTTTCTGAGGGAGAACACCCAGAGAAGACCCAACCACAAGCATGCCCTGCTCTATTGTCCTTATCCAGTCTTTAAGTCTGACATCATTAGTCAATTCTGGGCCAAAACTCTGCTTCAGGTCCCATTGTCAAACAAACACTGCGGCATCACTGAGTTACAAACTGTCCAGATTCCTTCATCTTTAATCAAATGATCAGTGTTGCTTCTCTACCAGGTGTAACAATTAAGTTTAACATCCAGGCATCCATGAAAACAGAATTTTAACGGTGTTAGAAGCTAGCAGGGAGTTCGCTTGCTAGTTTAATGGGCTGTAGTCACATCATATGGTTTTAGCTTTAAGATGAAATGTGCTAATAAAAACTGAGAGAGGCCGACAGTGATCACTGACTTCTTTTAGGGGCTTGTTCAGATTAAACAGAACATGATACAAAGCATTAAAACATGTTAAAAACACAACAGCCTTAATAAATGCAGAGTAGTTTGGACCCGGAAGCAGGGTTCATACGTCATCACTTAAAGACCAGATTGGCTCTAACAGGGAACATAATTTACAAAATAAACTTCATGTTGTATTAAATTAGATGTGAAACTAGAGATAAAGCCCACCAACTCATCACAGATCTGCAGACAATTGCCTCAAAGACTTCTGTATAAACACTCCTTTTTGAAATCACAGGAGTCGCCCCCTGTTGGCGATTTGGAAAATTGCATATTTAAAGCACTTAACAGTACTACGTTTAACCACCATCATATTTGATTCATACACTTCTACATCATCAGAATATAAATATTGAAATTATATTGTGAGTTTAGTTATTTTCTCTGAGTGACTTATTTTTTAGTTTTCTTGTGCTTACGAGTTCTGATTAGATCGTTTAGTTTGTTTGATGCCTCTCTGTCTTCTTCCTGCGTTCCCTATATTTGATCTGTCATGTCTATCATGTATGATAAGTTCTGTCTCCGTGTTTATTCATCTGTGTTCCAGTCGTGTCTCTCGCTCCCTCTGCTCTCTGTGTTCAGTCTGTTGGCTTCTTATTGTGTGTCTCATATTTCCTGTTTTATTTTGATAGTCGTTTGCCCCGTGTTCAGTGCATTCAGTTTTGCTTCCTCCCCGTCTCAGTATGTTAGATCTGTTCCAGCTGTGTTTCCACTTCTCTCGTCACCCCTCTGTGTATTTAAGCCCGTTGTCTTCCTCTGCTTGTTGTTGCTTTGTCCCACATAACTGTGTGATTTCCTCTATGGTTGTGGTAATTCCTAGCTCTCTGTTCCAGTCTTTGTTTTCCAGCTTCCTAGCTTTATTTCCTCGTTTTTAGCTTCTAGTTTTTGAGTTTTTGGTCATTAGTGCCTTTATGTTTGAATATTTTTTTTACAGTAAAATAAAGCTGCATTAATCTAAATTCTGGCAATCTGACACAAATTTTCACTTGGATTCAAGGATGACCTGACAGAAAACTGATGGTCAAAATTAAAGTTCACTGACATCATGTTTTGCAAAATAAATAAAATAAATAAATAAATAAATAAATAAATAAAATAAAATAAAATAAAATAAAATAAAATAAAATAAAATAAAATAAAATAAAATAAAATTAATAAATAAATACTTCTCTCACCTCTTCAACACCATAACTCTGGAAAAAATGGGTTGATTGTATTTTAGACTGACTGAAGTGGTCACACTAATCTCCTCTTGTGACGCAATAATCGACAAATATCTGTGTTTTTGTCCCAAAAATGCAGCCATGTAAATCGATTCCTTCACCAGACTCAGCACTTCATGGTTGCTTGTATCACATATAAAATATTAAAGTAGAAAAGAAGTTAACCTCCTTGCCATGAAGAAGAAGACACTCACAGGTGAAAAAAAGAGAAATGAAAGGCAGCACAGGCAGAGAGCTGATAAATATAAAAGCCTGTAATAAAAAACAAATAACTGGGTGGATATTTTTACCCGCTCACTATAGTTAACTGGAACTAAACTGAAAACTAAAACTAGCTGTGAAAAAAACATCTTTGTTCAACTTGAACTTGAAAAACTAAACTAATATAAAATTTTAAAAAACGAATAAACTAAAAATAAACTGAATTCAAGTAGAAATTACAGAACAAGAATCACTGTATCATGATACCATGATGTCACAGTACTATGCTGTAAGTTATGAGTCATGGAGGCAATGTGAACGTTCATTTAGAATAAACTTTATTGGCAAAACATGCAAACATAATAACAGAATCATAATCATAGTTGTATATTCTCTATATTATCACACACTATATGTCAGCCATGCAACATAAGAACAAAGCTTAACAGAATCAAATATATTATATCAACAACTTCATTTCCCAAACCAATAATTAACCTCACAGAGCTTCAGAATCTTTACAGCAAACAACATCCTCTGTTATCAGATCCTTAAAATTAATCAATCAAAATGCAAACATTATACAATAACATCTCTATAAATCATCTATAGATTATTTTTGTTATAATTATTTTTTAAATAAAGTCTTATTACAGATTAAATTTAATTTCAGCATTCATTGGGATTTAACACGTTTTTATATTACTCTCCATAATGTCTCTGCACACAAAGAAAATCCCCTTTTTCTCATATTTACAACTCACAGGCACCATCTACTGGCTGTAGAATGTGACCTAGTTTCCTCCCCAGCTTCATACCAAATCTGTCACATCTGGACAGCAGCGGCTGTGCAGATGTGAGCAGAGCCAAATCTCTGGTCATGAATTAGCTGAGAGTACGTTCTTGGAAAGGGGAAGCCAAGAAAACAGTATTATGCAATATAACTATTGATTTTTGTTTAGTTCTTTTTTTCTTTTTTTTTTTACATATATATATATTTTTTAAGTAAACTTGAAGAAAATCAAAAAAAAAAATCAAAAAATGTGCAGTAAATACTGCAAAAACATGGCTTTTTTAAAATATTTTGAAACTATTGATCCTACGTTAAACACTTGAGCCATTAAAAATACTCATCATAGCCATCAGAAGTAAGGGGGCTCCTCTCCAGTGGCTCCGTTGTCCAGTCCATTTCCTCCCAGCCATTCCTCATTCAGCTCCCATATGATATCTTGCAATGAGAGCACTGGCAGTGAGCTATCCTGGACCACTGGCGGATGTCCTGCATCCCTGCCGTACTCAAGAGGTGCTGGAGTCGGAATGCTCCCCATCTGTGGAACTTCCAGACAACCCGTTGGGCTGCTCTCTCGGCTGCTGTTGAAGAATCCAGAATCAGGACTGTCTGCTTTGAATGTTTGAAGGAGCTCATGTATGTCTGGATTAGGGTACATGGAGGCGGCTTGGCTGGAGCTTGAGTTGTAGCTTACCATCTCCATGGGAGGCTGATGCCATGCAGGAGCCCCAGTGGAGTTTTGCCAGGCTGGCTGAGGCATGTACTCCCACAGGCTTGAGCTGGAGTTACTGCCCATTGAGCCTCCTGATTGAATCCCATACGCGGCTCCACACTGTCCATACGCTCCGGTGGCATTGAAGGCAGGAGGAAACTGTCCATTGTTAAACACCTGCTGCATTTGAGGTGCGAAGGCCTGTGTGTGGTGGCCGGCCTGTGGACTGTGCGCTGGGGTCTGAGACTGCCACTGGGCTTTGCTGGATCCTTTTGATTTTAGGGTGCGAGCTCTTCGGTTCTGAAACCACACCTGGACGGGAAATGAAGGAAAAATACGTGAGCTACAGCTAAAGCACTCCATTCTGCTGTGTTAATAATCATCTTTCTCTTTTAAGCAGAAGCTATCAGCTGTCAGTGTGTCTCTTCCCTCAAATAAGCTCCTGATAAAAACAACTGGTGTTATCTCAACAGATAAAGACATACAGTGACCGCGGTATCAAGTCCCCGCACAGCGACAGTGGAAGAGGTACAAAGTCCACGAGGGTCTTTAACCAGCTTGCAGGTCAAATAATGTCATAATTATTGTTATTTTATGTAAACAAAATGAAATCCTAACGTAATCTAAACTTACAAACTGTATTTATTTCATCTTGATATCTGTCTTGCTCCATCAACAAATATTTACCTGGATGCGGGACTCGGGCAGGCCTGTGGTGTGGGACAGGTTCTCTCTGATGGTGATTCCAGGGTATGGGTCAGTCTCGAAGGTGGCGCGCAGCAGCTCCACGTGTTCTTTGGAGAAGCTGGTCCTCTTCCTGCGACTGGCAGTGCGAGAGGAGCCGTTGCCGGAGGCCGCAGGATTGGCGTCATCTGTGGAAAGGAGAGAAAGCAGATTATTCCATCAGATCAGACGGGATATATGACCAATTTTCTTGCTGTACTATCTTAGCAGCTACATAAAGATGTAAAATGTGGCAATCCAGCTAATGGCTTTCTTGTGATCTTGTTGGAGTGAGTCACTGTGCAGTATCCCAGGAAGCTGACTGATCATCCGGGTGCAGTGTTTCCAGCAGGACAAATGTTTCTTCTCTCATCTAAGTGACTCTTTCAGTCTCCAGAAATCACTTGGATGAGAAACGCTGCGTCCCCATGAACAGATTCAACTTTCTGGGATTTTAAAAATTGTCAACCTGGATGACTGAGCATGCAAAAAGCACAGCACACAGTGCTTTTTGCTAAAAAACCTGAAAACACACAGTTTAGTTTTTCTAAGTTTTCAAATCTGGAGAGCAGCTCTTACCATTAGAGTCCTTCCACATGACAGCAGCTAGAATGGATCTCTGGATGTACAGCAGTTGAGAATGGAGGTCGCTCGTCTTTCCCTCGAAGTGTCTCTGAGTGTCCCCTGTTTACCTCTGGTCACCTTTTATGGGCTGTCACAGGCCTCCACAGGGGATCCCAGTGATGTCACGGCACCTGGATGGCTAACTCGAAGTACCCCCACCCCTTGACTCCGGCCCCACCCACGTACCCATTATCACCTAAGTTGATTGATCGCCGAAACCAGTTAATTAAAATACGACGTGCATGTGATTGTTTGTGTTTCGGGATTGTCGATTGTCACATGATGGCTGCCCAAGAAACAGAAAACATACAGAGCAAGATAGAGCGCGAAGATTAGCCAGCAACTTTTCTGTGCACATATTTATATATCTATACACAGTTATATATTTTATTATGTATTAGTTTGTGTTTTTGCATATATTTTTACTGTGTTAGTGTTATATTTCTTTTGTGTTAGTGCTCTGTGGTTTCATTCCAGTAATGTGGCTCAGTGAAATGTGCAGCAGAAGGATATAGTGTTATATTTTCACTTAAAGGAGGCCACTTTAGAAGCCACTTGTCTTTAATCCAAATATGGCAGCAGGGAGTCATGTGATTCGTTTTAAACAGTCTCCTGATGATTAATCAAAACATTAACAATCTTAAAAAGAACAAACACTGTGTTTTTGTCCAATTGAAAAATAGGACTGAGTTGAAGCTTGTCAGTGTCTTTGCTTTGCTCTTCATATGCAAAGCACCAGCTGAACTGTTATCACAAGAGGAAAAACAAAGAGGACCTTCTTGATTAACTGTCCCGGTCCAACAGTAGCCTCAGTAATTGGTGTGTGTGGGGGTGTGTGTGGGTGTGTGTGTGTGTGGTGGGGAGAGGGGGGCAGACATGTCCAGGCCTTTACTGATGTATGTGGATGCAGTGACCTTTAACCTTTATGTGTCAAACTCTATTTTCTGTCTTTAAACTAAATCACATATTACCTCCTGCACTTACTATGCATCCCCCCTCAAATGTTTGCCTAAGTGTTCGAACACTTTTCCCGCAGCTAGATTTTATTGATTTTTCTCAAATCAAGATATGCGGTGCCAGAGAGCAAAGTGCGCAGATCTGTAGTATGCATTATTAAAACACAATGCAGCTTTGAAGTCTCTGTGAGCTATCTGATACAGGCGTCGACGTTTTAGTGGTTATCTGTTCCTGGAGCAGAATCAATGTCTCGGTGTGTGAGACCGGCTCCTTTAAGTCCCCCTTAGTTTTTTTATCTGTGGGTCCTATATCCAAATCCCATCACACATCCATTATCAAAGTCCTGCAAAGTGATGGGACCTCCCATCATGACCAGTGAGGTAATGTTTTTAGCAGAGCAACTTTACCAACTGGAATAAATCCGATTTTTATTTTTAAATAAAATGAAATGCAGATCTGTCTTTGAATATAAATGCTACGGGTGAGTTTGCACACAGTGACGACGTGATTAAAGCCAGCTAAGCAGCTGATCAGCCTACAGGTTGTTCAACTAATGGAAAAGAGTCTTAGTTTGATACCAATGCCTACAGCGAGCTGCACAAACAGCCATCTGATCAGCTTATTAGTCATTTAAATTGCAGAGCCTCTAAAAAGGGAAACAGTAAAAAAGTGCATTGCAGCACAGGGGAGCGATTCACTGCAATCTTAATGCTACGATTATGACTATTGATTATTGCGTTATTGCAGGTTTTCTGTTTATTTCCACAAGAGACACATGCAACCTTTTATTACTTTCTTTATAATTGATGTAACGTAATACTGGAAGAAAAATCTATAGGGGGAATTACGGGATTACAGTTTGAATAAAAATTAAATGTATGGTTATGCTAAAGGTACAGAAGTCTCGGAGGTCATTTTAAAAAAATGGGTACAGAAATCTTTCAGAATACTAAAATAAAGTATGACTTTTGCAAATTAACATGAGCTCTCTATATAAAAAAATATATAATATTTTTTAAAAATTCCAATTTTATGCAATTTTTTACATTTCATATCAGGAAAACATTAAAAAAAAGAAAAGAAAATTGGAGCAGAAGATTTTAAATAAATAAACAGCCCATGTCTATGATTTCTGGGTCTTCAGGCTGCAGTGTATAGAAAACACACGTGGTTCTCTAGTGGAAGTAGTTACATTAGCACAATTTTTTCTTAATACAGGTTAAAATCATACAGTGCAACAACAATTTAAAAGAGAGAAGAAGAGGAAAACTGTAATAAGATCTGACCAATCATAATATAAAAGTCATTTTATATATATATATATATATATATATATATATATATATATATATATATATATATATATATATATATATATATATATAACATCAACATTTAATTCTCTGTGCAAAAGAGGAGAAGGACATCTGACTTGTTATCAGTGCAGTTCAATAGCCAGCATCCATGATGGGAGGTGCATTAAAGCACAGAGCACAGCTAACGTGTACATTTTTTAGGCATCGAGCTTTATTTAACCAGAAAGTGGAACTCTTGAGATCAACAATCTCTTTGAGAAGAATGTCTTCGGTTCAGACAGTCAACATTAACTTAGCAATTTTTTTGTCAGTGCAAGGTCCACACAGAAAGGGTGCCAGGGTTCAAACCCAGGACCCCCCTGCTGTGAGGCAACAGTGGGCCCAGTAGTTTTCCGTGAAGGCGCTGTTTATTTAAAAAAAAAAGGCAAATATCATTCTGGATACAACAGCATGCGTTCTGCTGTAAAAGCTGCAAAATGTGCAAGAACAAAAGAACAATTACATAAGAAAAAACTTCAACACTTTTATGTGTATCTCTGCACTGATTTTAATTTGGTTTGAATATAGCTTATAAATTCACAAAGGATTAATGGAGAGCTAGTTTAGCACAATGCATTATAGAAATCCAGTGTGTCTGTTTATGCTGATAACTGTCGTTGTATGTGATGGTTTATAGTTTTAAAACATGACTGCTGTCATTTCTTGACACCCACTGTTTGTCTCAAAGATATTATATGTTAAATTCTTCGCAATGAAATATTATGGCAGCTATAAACAAGTACTGAAAACAACTAGAGAATCAGACCTCATGTCTAAAGGCATTCAAAAATCCTTTAACCTTACCTCAGGGTGATCAATTTCAGTCTAAACTCCGTAGCTTTGTAGATGAGTAAAAGCACAGATGTAAAATTCTACAAAAGAAAAAACCCCAACAAACTCGCGGAGTAAGACATTCAGGTTATATTTTAATTATAACTGACATTAATTACTGGTATTCATTTATTATTAGCAATATTTGTTTTGGTTTGTTTTGGGAAGTATTCTATTATCATCGGACTTTTCTAAATATTTGTGGAAGAATGCGTCTTTCTGAAGGTCTTGCTGAGTTGAGCGTGGTTCTGTAGCAGGGTCCCACCTTTGCAACGAGTCAGTTCATGAAATGTGTTTGCTCCTAGTTATTCCGCGATCAGCTGTAAGCGGTGTTACTGCTAAGTGGAAGCGTTTAGGAGCCACAGACCTCGTAAGGTTACACAGCGGGGCCACCGAGAGCCGAGCGCGCACAGTGCGTAAAAGTCGCGCTGATGACTTCATGTTGAGTCCCACGTCTTCTGTGGCATTAAGAACGAAAAATAAATGAATAAAGTAAAATAGAAACGAAATAAGTAACATTATCTGTTTTATTTTAAAAAATGAAGGGGGAAAAAATGCTCTGGAAGCTTCATGGCATGGATTTCTGTGACTGAGCAGCTCCTTTGGGTGTAAACGTGACTCAGTCATTTTTCTATATAACCTGTATAATTAACATAAGCAGGACAAGACTGAAACAGTAATTAAGGCCGGTCATTTGCGGCTTTTACCCTGCGCGTTATTTAGTCTTCACAATACGCAGGCTGCCGTGATTATTGAGGCAGGAAAGAAAAATCGCTTTACTGAGATTATTGGATGTCTAGTAGTTAAAAAAAATTAAAAGACAGAGAGAGAGAGAGAGATGAGTTGCGTTTTAGTGACGCACAAGCAGTCTCCATCCTTAAATGCGCCAAAGATCTACATAATCATTTGTGAATTTATATGTATTATTAACATATTTCATTTTAAATGGTATTTTCAGCACCATTGTGCAGCTATAGAGACAACCCATGAACTGGATTTTTTTAGTTTTCAAGTGAATTCATTTATTCAGGTGTTCAGGGCAAAGCAAAAACTCAAAACTCAGCAGAGCTGCAGAAATGATAGCGCATACACATGCTGACATGCATGCTGAGACACTGACATGCAGGGCGATTAGAGCGCACCTTTTAAACAGAAGTTAAAACTTAAAAACTTCAAATAAAAAAACAACAACAAGCTATATACACGCAGACCAAGTATTTTCTACATGCGTTACCCACACTTATTTTTTTAGCGTTTTATTTTTGTTATTTTTAAATGATCTCTGTTTGGTCTCTATACCTTTACTCCGATCTATTCGTCAACCACTAAGAGTAACGAATCAGGCAGCCGGAGGCAGAGAGGCAGGCTGCGCGCCTCAGCTGTGCTCCTCTTTGGAGTGCGCACAGGTGACTGCCGCTGTGACCAGAGTCACCAGAGCTCACAGTGTCGCGGGTGAAGCAGTGCGCCTGGCGTGTGGCTCTGAAACTTTCCCCACTCCTGCTTTAAATCACTGCCCTGAGGTAGCTGTTCACAGGAGGCCAAAACAACCTCAGAGCACTGGGTAATGCTCCGGACAGTCCCCTGTTTGGAGTGTCAGTGTATCTCCAGGGTTGTTAAAGAATACCAAACAGGTTTATAACCAACTGATGTTTGTGTTTTACTGCAGTGCATTGTCTCCTTTTGTGTAATTTTCTACATAGAATAAATAAATAGCTGATTTTTTTTTAAAAAAAAGGAATAAATAAAAAAGGCTACTAGCACTGTGCCATCAACCCCCTCCCAGCCCATCAGCAGGTTTATCCCTAGGCTTATGCGGACTAGAACAGCAGTAGACTGCAGCCATGGGTACAAGTGGTTGGTGTGATTATTATATAACACTGAAATAAGGTAATTTAACTCATTAAATCAGCTGTATTAAGGTAAAATTGAAATCACCCTTGTTTTCTTATTCACTTAATTCCTTAAGTGTTTTTTTTCTTCTGAAATTCACTGAAAATCGCTGTTATCACCAGATTTGTAATTAACAGGTTTTATGTCAGCACATCAGTTTTCTGAATCCTTGCCAAGTCAGCTAATCTTATCAGATCCATTCAGCCCTCAGTGCCGCACAGAGTAAGCAAACAGTCTGAAGTCCACGTAGAAGCAGAACTTAGCACCTGATACGAAAACATCGTTAGAATTATGTTAGCTTACCTCGCCTAGCTTCAGGCACTTGAAGCTAACATACGAGCTAGTCTGTGAATGCTGAGGGTTAGCATGTAGCTAATGTACCTTTGTTTGACCAAGACATGGGCCAAACTTACCTCAAAACGTTTTCAAAATGCCTTCAGAGAACTTGCAAAGTACTTCTCCTCCGAATTAAAAAAAAAAAAAGCAAATAAAAATAAGCAGGGAGAAGTTTTTAAACTGATATAATTATCCACAGTTTGTATGTTCAGACTAAACTAGCTTTGTAGATGAGCAATGCCACAAACTTACCAGATACATGTAAAATAATAAAGTAAACAATAGAATTTGAAACTACAAGAATTAAACTCAAAATAATTATTTTTTAAACATATTAATGACCACAATTCATTATTGTTTTTGTTAGTTTTATATTACAATTTGGCTGTTCTGATCATGTAATTTTTGTTTCCATGGAAACTTTTACGTTATTCAGCATATGTAATTCATTTTTAAGAGGGACCAAAACACCAAAATAATTTACTTTATTGATATTAAGAGAAGATGTTTGGTTATGGACCCGTGAGTGTCTTTAATGAAGCGACACTAAACTAAACTATACTATAGGAACCTTGCAATCACTGAACTCTGTATATCAAAGTATTCTAGAGTCAAATGTGATGTCATCTGTGTGACAGCTAAAGCTGGGGCCAGACTGAACCAGGCAAGAGGGCATCAATCCCAAGCAGCAAATCTACAGTAAAATGATTGGAATTATTAGAAAATATTAGGTTTTCTTCACTAATAATGTGTATATACACACATTTTTCATCATATTCTTACATGCATATATCCAAGATTCTTTTTTATATATATATTTTATACCTTTAGAATTAGAAATGCACCAAAATTTTGTTCTGATGTGCACTAACTGGTGGATGTTCTGAATTATAATAAAGAGGCTACTCTATTCTATTGTAAAATAAATAATAGCTTGAGGTGTTGTAATGCTCTGGTCAAAGTCCAGACCTCAACCTGTCTTAAATGCTGTGGTGGGACTTTACGAAAGCTGCAACAAACCTCAATGAACTGAAGTAATGTTGTACAGAAGAGTGGGCCAAAAGTACTCCACAATGATAAGTGAGAAGCTGTTAAAGTCATAAAGAAAATTATTTCTGTGAATTTTTGGTAGTCTATGTGGTTCTGCATAAATCATGGGGGTAACCTACTGTAGTTTTCACAGGACTGCGGAGAGTCCTTTTTTCCAACATAATATTTCATTTGACATTTCTTCAGTACTACTCGGTATATAGTGACACTTATAGGACTAAAATTTATAAATGCAATTTTTCAAAATTCATCATTCAGTCTGAATGCCCACCGTTCATTCAAAGTAATGCAGAGCAACCCCAAAACTTAGTACGAAAGCATGAGACATAGATGTCCCTCTGTCTTCCTCTTCCTCAGACCTGGATCGTTTAACGTTACGTGTAGATATTCAGGTAGGCAACAGTGACAGAGATGGAGAGCGACAGAGAGGATCGAGGCTTGGGGGTTCGCATCAGTCCGCCCAGGACCCCACAGTTACAGCTGGATACTGGTGCCGCCTGGTGACTGAGTGTGAGAGCTCCCCCTCAACCTATTCCTACTTTAACGTAACATCACTTAAACATAACATCAGTGCTCAAAGTGCCTGCTCAAACCTCAAACCAAAGGAAAAGACCTGGGCTACCGGGTGGACAGTCCGCTGATTAATGAAACTATCCTGTCGACTTAAATAAATTTAAAAATATATATATTTAAAAGTAAAGCGATAACTGTCATTATTTCAGTAAAATGTCCCCGTTTGTGTAATAATCGACAAAAAAGAAGAAAAAAAAGGAAAAAGAAAAAAACTGCCCGGACGGTTTAAATATCCGGGTTTAATTACACGGTCATGTTTGTACGGAGCAACGGAGAACTACAGCAGCAGCAGCGATGGCTACAAGTGATGGACGCGATTATTTTCAGAGAACAAGTCTCTTCTGGATGGTCACCATATCAGTGTCGCTGATATATTTCGCTGTAAGTTCGTTAAATCACCTGTACTTCGGTACAACTGAGATATTATTACCGTCAGCCTTTTTCTCTCATTTGTAACTGCTCGCGGAACCCGTAGTTGTGTTGCACAATATGTACTCCGGGTAATTTTATTTTTCTGAAAACTCGGGGGCTCGGGGAGAGTTTAGTCCTCCCTGTTGTCGATTGCTAATGAATTTTTAAATGGGGAAAATGTTCAAATATCGGCAGGTTATTGTATGGAGTCATTGCCAAGGGTGTCTATGTAAAAGGCTAATCTTATCGAGGTTCATTCAGTTCTCGGTGTGACACAGGTCAAAAAAACATCTCAAAGTCCACTGTACGTGTTAACATTAGGAGCTGATTCAAAACTCAGTTCAAGTTAGCTTTCTTTCATCAAGGCTGCCCTCGGTCGTGCTCGGTGAACACTGAGCTGTCACGTAAGGGGCGCTCAAGCTAACAGGTGAGCTAGTTTGTACGTGTTGGGGTTAGCTTGTAGCTAATTAACCTTTTTGTCTGGTCAAGAAAATATGGCAAAGTGACCTCAAAGGATTCATGCCTGCTTTCCAAAGTATTGCCATTAAGGAGAAATGACTCAAACGGGGGTAGATGGAGCATAACAGTTTAAATGTACAAACAGTACGGTGGCCCTAAGGTGCAAACTTTTCAGAACTAAAAATAGGAATGACAGGAATGTTGTAGCTACCTACTCTGAAGTGCTTTTTTTTGTGCCTTCTACAATGTCAGTTCTCATATCCATGTTTTCTTAAATGGTGTATTTTGCACCTTGGGAATGGACAATGGCAGCAGTGTGTTCTATTTGTCAACTCGTGTCTTTAAAAAATGTTTTTCATGAATATTTATCATTAGATGAATTAAGTGGTTGGAAGCTGAAGATTTTTATTTAGTGTTGAAGATCAGTAATTGGATCAGAGACCACAATTATGCCTATGCTTGGCTTTCTTTGGTATAACTCAAACAGCCAAACACGGTGAGCAGAACTGATTTTCGTCTAAAACTGACATATTTTACGGCATTTTGCACAACAAGGCTGCACTTTGTAGTGCATAAATTGGCTACAGTCATGATCTAAACCACTGGAAAGAGTCATTCATAGTACCGTGCCAGAGCAGGAAAATGAAATGATACACTTTATTATTGCCACTGTGGAGTCTTCTCATTAAAACAGCAAGTCATTGCCCGTGAGCACCTAGAGTCTCATGTTGGCAACTCTTGTTATATGGGCACCATGGAGGGGACTTTCAGCAGGACAAAATACGACTTACTGTGGTCATATGCATGCCATGAAATGAGTGTGTGTGTCATACAGTCATTAGTTTATTCAAAGACATCTTTGTTTCTAAAGTTCTCACACAGTACTGAGCAGAAGTCCTGAGCCACCCATCCTTTCAACTTATTTCTTTAATTGTTTTAGAAAACTGGGCCGAAGTATGGCAGTTTACAAAAATGTGCAAACATACATGGAAATGCAGTTTATAGGGCAAAAACAAAGCTTAACTGTCACATTTTGAACTCTCCTGGCCGAGCTTTCATGCGATTTCTTTAAGTAGTCTTTGGGAATGGTTCTCAAGACTTGAAGGACATTCCAAAGGTCTTCTTTGAGCAGGGAAAAAACTTCAAAGACCTTCAGAATGATTGCTTATTTAAAGATATTGCCCTTCAAAAAATTAGAATCGGGTTTTGTTTATTGTACATGGTGTTTTAAACTCCTTCTTTCTGATTCCAGTGCACAGTGTTTGCACCAGATGTAGTCCCATTTGAGCTCCTTGGTCCATTTGGCACCTTCTCCAAAAACCTTGCGGATAACCATCCTGACCTACTGTACAAAGGGTAAGTAATGAAGCACTGACTCCTGCAAACATCCAAACAAAGAATTCTGGTAATGAGGTTTGGTCATTATAGCTTTTGTAATGCAAGCCAATCACTTTAGGAGATCTAAATAGACATTTTTCTAATGATGTGCAAATCACCAGACCCCCCCCCCCCCCCCCCCCCCCCCCCCCACACACACACACACACACACACAGCCCACACATGTGGATTGTTGACGCCACATTCATAGGTTGCAAATTAGCACTCATGCTGTGGAGTAATAGGACAGCAATCAGAGCTTAATGTATTGTGGTTTCGGTCACGTGACTCAGCTGCTAAGTCGGTCTGTTCAAAGGAAAGGCAGCTGGAAGCCATCATCGAGTCACTGGTGGTTTGAAATCTGAAACGACTGATCAATTTAAGCTTATCAGTACTCGTGATTAGAATAGCATGAGGGGAAAACTTGTTTTCAGACCAGAAAAGTCCTCACTGTTAACTTGTGGGTCTTTCCCCTTTTTGGAAGCATGTGCATTATCCTAGTTTTAAATGTTATCACTGGAGAGTTGAGCTTCCTTTTTTTCCTGTTTCAGGTGGTGGTTGACCTGTGCTATTCATCTTTGTGAGGCCCTGGTTGCACTGAAGTTGTGCAGGTAAGAATGCAGGAACCTTAACATCCACTAGGTGGTGCTGCAATCTAATTTTTTAGCCAAATTTCATGTCCACATGTACACTTTTGAATTAAAAAAACAAAATGGCCAGCTGCATTCAAATTGTGCATAATTTTCTGTTTAAGGGTTCAACAACCATTGCGCACATGATGAATCTATTTCCTAAACATACACTGTTAACTTTTTCCTGCAGTAACAAAGGCATCAAGGACATGTCCACTCGGTGCCTGTGGTTTATCCAGACCTTTCTGTTCGGCTTCGCCTCCCTCCACCTGCTAATTAAGTACGACCCAGAGCGTTCCAAGCAGGACTGACCTTACCAGGAGAGGCCTACAGAACAACACATCTGAGTCTAGAGACCCCTTCTTGGGCCCTCAACTTCTTCCACTGTTCACTTTGATTATAAGATCCTGCTGGAGAGCATGAAATGGAGCAATAATTCTGAAGACGTATCTTTGATAGAAACGCTAGAAATTTTCTTACATAGTTTACGAAATCTTTAATTCCTGTAATAGATCAGTTTCATTCCATATTTTCTAGCGCTGAGGGAGTACGGTGCTGCCTTTTCAGAAATAATATATTTTAAAGTTTGTCTTGATGCTGATTACGAGGGATAAGGGTTATTTAAATATGAGTGTTCTCTTGATGAATTTGAGTGCAGTACATGGTACAAAATGTAGAACAGATTACCTAAAGGTGTTTACATTCAGCCTACACGGTGCAGTACAGGTGGGTTGGTTTTTGGGGGGTTTGCCTTTTTTCTCAGCTGCTTGGATGAACGTGATGCCTGACAGGTTTGCTGCAGATGGTATTTTGCCATCGTCCTCAAAAGTGCTCTTGGATTATATGAAGAGGGGAGATGCTGTCAAATTTGCCTTTCTCAGATTAAAGTGCTGTGATTCATAGTCTTAATGTTGACACTACAAAATGAAGGATGAGTGAACTGAATCCACTGTGGGGTGTTTTCTTTCTTCTCTTTTTTTAAATAGCATTTGTGTGATTTGAGATGAATAAAAAGTGGTCTCACCTCTGTGTTTATTCAGTTCAGATGTATTTATGTTGTGGCAAACCAAAACAGTTGTCCTCAAGGTGCTTTATACTGTGAGGTACATCCCTTTCAGTAGTCCTGAGGAAACTGCAATTAAATGACCTATAGGAAGGTACTAGGTAACAACGGGAAGGAAGAACATCCTTTTAACAGGATGAAGTCTCAAGACAAAAATGTAATGACCTCCTGTTGTGGTGTATAAACATGGGCCTCAGTGAATCACATTATGTTCTGCAGCAGTCTGAACCTATAGCAACATGACAGGGTTCAGGGTCACCTGATCCAGCCCTAACTATATACTTTAGTCTCAAAACTTGCTATTTGATAATCTTAAACTGGAGATCATGACCCTCTCAAATCCTATATATATATATATATGTGTGTGTGTGTGTGTGTGTTAATGTTCTATGATCATGCCCATGAGCAACAAATCTAATGTACAGTTGAGTGTGACTAGTGTTTCACATAATTGATCAGACTAAAACTCAGACTAGTGCATAAAGCCAGCCTGGTGGGATATTTCGGTGTCAAGGAAACATTAAAGTGTGTTGTTGAACTTCTTTTGTACTGGTTTCAAGGCTGATGTTATGAAATATTGCCACTATTTTCACATTGTCCCCTCCATCCCATCCCAGCGGGGATTGAACAGAGTAATACTGGATTAGGTAGATCCTTTACCCAAAACTAAATCCACATGTAAACACACATTGTAACAAGATTCCCAGAGGCTATACCATTTTTTCCCCCACCTTTACCAAAAGTTCCTTAAACTGACCAAGGCTTAAATTTCATGTGGAAAGTGTTCGAGATGAATCCAACTGTTACCTAAACTGTTGTTTAGAGTCTCAATTATCTTTAGAAAGACTCAATCAGACACTTCAAACCATTTTGTGCAAGTTTTGCCTTCAGTTTCTGAAAGAAACTCCATTACGCTCATCAGTTAGCCAAAGGAAAAACATGCTCAGTCTAAGATGAAGGCCCATTATGACAAAAAGACTATTTTCAGTACTCTTTAAACAGGTGAGAACATTTTTTGGTCCAGCTTGCAAGCACAGTTTGCTGGATCCTGCCTAGTAAGTTATGTAATCCAAATAACTAGGATCTGCCATATGAACATGTTGAAATGTTACTTTCCAAGAAACAGCCCGGCTGCTCCACTATCATTGTGTGCGATTGCTTAATATAAACCCTCTGATGATGGGCTGATTGAAAAAGGTGTTTAGTGCTCAGTTAAAACATTTTCATTGTTAGGTATTAGATAATTTAGAGTTCATCCTGTCCCATCTGTCTGAATCTGCTTGGGATGATATAGTTTGCCTGATCCAGGATTCTCTGTGAGCTAACTAACCCTCTCATGGGAATATTTAGCTCACTGAAGAACTTTGTCTCGATGCTTTGAATCTGCTAGAGCATTATTGTGTAGCGCCCAATTTTGCACTTCCTTTCAACTGTCCTTTTACGGGAATAGAAGCAGGGTATGGATCATCCCATCTGCTACTTTTCCAAGAAGTTCACAAACAGCTAAACTGTAGCACTGTTGAAAAGGAAGTCGTTGCCTTGCAGAACTGTGAAATCTACAAGTCTAGGTCACAACCAATTCAGGTGTTCACTGGAAATAATCTATTTCAGATGAAAAACTCAAACCAGAGACTGATGTGCTGGTGTCTTCTTATACAAGATTTTAATTTGCTGATTAATTAAAAAAATAAACAAACACTGGGAATGTAATGGCAGACGCAAAGCACAAGACCCCATCCACTGGGGTCCCAGAAATCTTCCTGTAAAATCTGTACTAAAATTACCAGGTCAGCCAAAAATTTCAAGTGCAGACATGCTCTAATCTTCTTGATTTACCAAAGTTCCCAAGGTTTCCTATAGACTGCCATCTGATGCTGCTATGTTCTCCCTTGTCACCATCTTCCAGCTGCCTCTCTGTTCCAAATTGCACTTCTTGCAGTCTAAAAGAGTGCAGGAAGATATAACTGTGTGTACCTGTGTTTGTTCCCTTGTCTTCTTGAAGTATTCACCACAGCTCTTCCCATCCTTTTTGTAAAATCCACTGTCCTTCTGCATTTCTCTCCTTAACACCATAACATCATCACCTCTGCTCCCTTCACCTCCACGTCCCCTGTAATCTGCTCTAATCACTCATCTCTCCCTCTGGCGACACTCTCTACCCCTTCATTCATCTCAAAAATTCTCTTTTATCTTCTGACAGCCAAGTTGTGCATAAACACTGACAACATTCAACATCACCCCTTTGATTTCCAGCTTTGAACTCACAATCACTAGTCACACACTCTACCTTCAAAATTACCCCAACTCCATTTCTCTTCCTACCTACACCGTGTTAGAACGGCTTGAATCAACCTCCACTGCTCCTAGTTTTGCTTCCCTTCCATCCAATATATCTGCCTTTCTTCTCTCCATCATATCATCTCCCTCTTCACCAGTCATATATTTAAACCGCCACACTCTTGCCTTTCCTCCTCTCTTGCCCTTAAGATGGTATTTCTTTGTCTTTGCCCAACAGTACTACAGTTTCCACCAGAATCCTTCTGACCAAGAGAGGCGGTCATTGTTAACCTGAGCTTTGACCAAACTGCTATGGAAATCTCATTCTTTATGATCCATGGATAAATTGGGAGGGCTCCACCAGGAAGTGCATGTGGTATAAAATCTTAAAGAAATCAAACACAAGTCTGGTACTAGCACTAGGAGTACACTAGCTTGTAAACCCCCCCCCCCCCCCCATGCCTGGGTCAGATGTTTAATTAAACATTTACTTAAATGATTATAAGTAGATTATGTAGCTTATCTACTTATGTTAATTATGTAGCCCAATTAGCTAAGTAATAATAATTGTTAATGTAAGAAGTTATCGTTTCCTGGCTAGGAGCTTTAACCGTTTCGGGAAGCCTTGGACTCATCAATCACAGCTCTGAATGTATATCTTCTGACAAGAAGGTGTTTGTGTATGACGTGGGCTAAAGCAGTGTGTGACGTGGGCCAAATCAGGCTAAAGCAGTAGCACGGGGTCACAGTGTCCTCTGCTTACAAACTTAAGAGCATTAGCTTGTCTTAAATGGTCCAGTCTCAACAAGAGCTTTGTCCAGACATTAGTCAGTTAGACAGTGCAGACACTACTTATTTTTAAATCCTGTGTTACTTTTACTTTTGGTGAAAATACACCAGCAATGAAGAAAAACCCAAGCTAGTTGTCTAGTCTAGCTAGTCCCCTACTTTGCATATAAACTTCACAAATGTGAAAACACGGTTACGGTTCATTTGTCCGGAGTTTTATTTGGAGAACACTTTTAGGAGGGTTGAAACTGCCACTGTGGACAGTACAGAAATATTTACAGCATTTTAAAAAGAACATTCAATGAAAAATAGACCTTATATAGTGAAGCTGTACATGCGCTACAGGAGTCACACTCCACCCTTTAGCTAATCCAGACTGATCCACGTTCTGCCAGGGGGTGGAGCCACAAGTTGGCCACCACAGACTAAAGCGTGGCCACCCATGACAGCCGTTAATGAAGACCCAGAGGGCTCGACACACACTCAAATAGGTTTTTTTTGCAGAACTGTTTCTCTATAGGGACACATTTTAATTGTAATTAGCTTATATGCTTTACCAACAACTGGGAAAAAAAGCTTTATCCACTGTTACAGATTTATTTAATCACTTGAGGGTTACATAAAAAGTTTATATAATAAGAGTAAATGAAGAAAAATCTTGGCTCTACAGTAATTTAAAACACAGAGAAAAATACTTTATTATGTGCCAGCCCAATGTTAACCCATTAAATGGCCCAAGTTGGGAACCACTATAAAATAGTCTGAATCCGCCATAGCATTCAGTTAGAATTAGCATCATCAACTGGGATGCAGTTTAACCGCTTCACAGTATATTTAAGGTGCCATGATGAAGAAGAACAAAAGCAGCATTAGTAATAGAAGGAACATGTAGATTTGCGCTATAATCTCAAGGTTTTGCTGACCAAGCATTCTCTTAATGAGTCTCATATAACAGAGCTTGCATATCATAAGAGTGTGTGTGTTTGTTGCAGGAATGGTTTGCATGTGTTATCCCGACGGCAGGAATCTGTTTTTAGTCAGTCTAGTTTTATGTTTAGGATTTCGCTGTGATCACCGGTCCAGCCAGCATATAGAGGGGTAGCGCTCGCTCAGCGTCTTGCGCAGATGAGCACTCTGCATCTTATCCCTGGCTTCCACCACACACTCCACCTGTCAACACACACACATACAGTTAGTCTCCTTATGTCATTCTCCGTCTCACACACACTCTAGAATTAGGGCAGTGAGAGGTTTGCTTGTTGCATTATGCAACACCTTTCACCTCCTGACACTTGCTCTGAATAAGCAGTACAAATTGTCAGTGGAGACTGTGGGGGTAAAAATGCAGAGCCAGGAGATTACATGATAAGTCTGCTCCATCCCTGAGCTTTCGAAATGAAGGAGAATAAAAAAATCCATTATTTAAAAAAGCTACGATGGTCCAAGTTTTATCAGTCAAGACATGTCAGTTTCTCCCCAGCAGCTTTACTTCATTTTTTTCCAAGTTAAAAAAAATAAAGGCATACTATATGTAACGTTTGTGAGTCTTAAAGTCATCAAACTGACTCAGTAGTTTCAGTTGCATAGCAACACTGTGTTTGTAACTTGCTAAAACAACAGCCAAAATTGGCTAATGGTTGTACCAGACCGAGTATAGCTGTAGGAGGATACTGAACTGAGCAATGCTACTTTTTTCTATCTTTTAAAAATGTATTTGTATTTTTGGTCTTTTAATTCCCGCCAACTCCCTGACAACTCCAAGCCAAGAGTTCCACGGCAATAAAGGAAAAGTGGATGAGCGGATTGGCGAGGAGGAGGAAAGAGAATGAAGTGAAGAGGACAGATTAGTCGCCTACCTTTGCCTTGAAGAGCTCTGACTTATCGCTGTGTCTACGATGGCAGACGTCCAACAACCTGGGAGGAAAAAGACAAAAGAGGCGAAGGAATGAATAAACTAAAGGTGGCACAGGGCAACGTTAAAAACAAAACCGATTAAGTCCGAACAGGTTCCTACACTACCTGACGTCCTCTCTGGTCAGAACATCCAGCAGCTTAGCCATGTCTCCTGGCCACTCTCCCAACTGCACTGAGAACTTACTGATCCGGTTGTCCAACACCAAAGCTCGGTCCATGCATTGCCTCACCACTTCCAGCTCCATGTTAGCGCTGCTCACCACCACAGCCACCCTGCAGCAGACACAGAGGAAGGCTTAGTTTATCTGCAGCCAAAAGGATTAGCACTGCTGACATTGTTATGTTGCCAGAATGTGAGCTTTTCAGGCGTTAAGGAAAACATTGAGCCCTCAGAGTTAGGACTATATTTAAAATATATATATTTCTTTTTTTAAAGTGGGAATTTGCACTGTTTGAAAACTAGAAGGTCGATGAGTGAAGAGAAATTACACGGTTCAGGTAGGAAACCGTGAAATTAATACACTTGACCCACTTTTTGCCTTTTAGTTCTGGTAGTTGTCCGGCCAAAATGGCAGCCAATCCCATGGCTCCCTCTGTGTCCACAGTGGAGCGTTCAAACTCCTGAAACCGCAGCATTGCCACCAGAGAGTCTTCCTCACTGTAAGAAAAGGAAAGAAAAATGCACTCCTTTGATATCCGATTACCAAAATTAGACTTCGACATGGGCCCCAACATCCATAAAGACATAACTGACAAGATGATGGGCCTATTATTTGAGGTGATTCACATCTGAATCTTCAGAGCCAGTCCATAACCAGACAAAATGAAATGTGATCGTGTTCACACCAGATGCACTTCTTGTGATTGTTTGATGAAATTCTGAACCCTAGGCAATTTCCTGTCTCACCAATGTGTCGACAATGGCTCTGGTCCACCGTGTCTCAAACGCTGCTTGGTGTTTTTCTCTCTCCTAACACACTTGAACAGCAGTCTCTTTTATGCCTGTTTCCATTGATGTGTGATTGTGCCTAATAGAGAACCACAGGGTTTCCAGCAGAAAGGTTAACAGCCTTTTTGGTGTGAAGCCTGAAGGACTGAGCCAGCACCAAGCCAGAACTGGCTCTGCACCAGCACCACGTCAGTGTAAAAGAGGTATTTGTGTTCTGGGAGTAATAATACATCTGTACAGTGAAATTAGATATTTAAAAGAAGACAAAAGTTTAATTCTATAAATGTAATGTGGACGTGCAGTACCTGACAGTGATGACTTTGTCCACCAGTTTCTTTGCCAGATGAAAGGTGTTAACACCAAGGGAATGCTCCATGAGATCTGAGAAGAGACAGATGATCATCACAAGCTCCTTTATTGCAGGAGAAAAAAGTACAAAGGAGTTTCTAACAATAAATAATGTGCACATAATCTTTTTTTTACTATCTTCCCCTTCATGAGGGGTCAGCAGAACAAGTCGGAAATGAGTTTACCTCCATAAAGTTTCTTATTGGGGTTGCTGTGCATGTCTTTGATTGGACCATTCGTTTTCAGAGATTGTAGCAGCAAAGGGAAATCGTCTGGTTCAACTCCCTGTTGAAGAAAGGTGGGTCAGCTATTGTTCTCATGTGTTGATGATGATGATTTCTAACCTGCATTTCACTGTGGAGTAAAACTGTTGAGATCGCTTTTGCAGAGTGTCCTGGATTGAGGTAGGTAAGATCAAGCTAGCATTTTTGGAACTGAGCTTTTTGGATGGTGGACAAAAGACAGTGTTCGCTGTTTTGAACCCGGGAACCTCTTCCTGTGAGCCAACAGTGCTAACAGAGTCACTGAAGCACAGTCGCAGTTTGAGCTAAATGTTAGCATTAGCATGTTCAAATGATACTGAGATGCTAACATTGAGCATGGTAGTGTTTACCATGTTTGCTATCCATATTTAACATACAGGCAACCTGACAGGCTAATCAGGACTGAATGTTAATGCTAATTGTGTAGACATGTATTCATAGATAGTTACACAAAGGACCGACATCACTAAGTCTTTAGTGATCTTACGGCAGTTCGTCCCGTGAACTATGTGAACTATGAACTATGGACTATATAACAGAAATAGACTAGCACTTATTTTGCAGTGCCTTATATTTAGCATGCGCACCACTTTTCCTACTGTGAATATATGAATATATTATAAAATGGTATACACAGTATTAATTATAAATGTGAAACTGTTGTATGAATATTAAAACAGGACCATCTCTGGACTGACCGGGAGCCCTAATCAGCCTCAGTGTTGCATAATATATAGGTTTTCACTACTGGGTCAAATGTGGTAATATATTTGCTTGAAAGCTTCACTACACAAGCTGTACCACGATATTTCTTTATAGCTGAAAATAGAGCAAGAGGGCTGTTCTGTGCCTTCAGTGCAAACAACACGACAGCTCTCAGAGCTGTGGGCAGACAGTGAAACAAGGGAAACCACTTCAAATACAGTCGCCTTGTTTCGTAACCCGTGCAGAATGAAAAGGGCACTTGTGTCAATACGAGGGAGGTAGAAGCAATTGTGCAATAAAAAGGATGTAGATCTACTATAGGATCTACTATTGGTAACCAGTGATTTGAGATGGGACTTCAAGCAATGAGCATACAGTGAAGATGTAAAGATTCAAAGAGCTTCTCAATGTCTGCTTACTATGACAAGAATGCGAGAGTCGAGGTGTTTGATGGCTGCAGCGGTGCCAGCCAGTAGACCATACTGTCCTGCAGCAGGAATGACCACTGCCTCCAGTTTGGGCACCTGTTCATAGATCTCCATGCCCACAGTGCCCAGTCCTGCCAGGTACGCTGCATTTTCATCTCTGCTCAGCAGCAAAGAGAGGAAGAGCAGCCTTATGTTAAGATAGTAAAACATTACTTAGTACTGCAAAGACACAGACAGAAACTCTCATTCCAACTCCTAATATGAATGTTAGACTGACTCTTCCAGGTAGAGGTATCCATTCTCCCTGGCCAGATGGCAGGCGTGGTTCTGGGAATCGCGGCCGGTGCTGCCGTAGGAGATAACCATGGCACCGTAGTCTCTGTAGATCCTGAGGCGGGGCGAGGAGCAACTTGACGGCATGATGACAAAGACCGGGATCTTCAGATCCACCGCGTGGTGCGCCACGGCCATGGAGAAGTTACAGTCAGTGGCCACGATCACACCCATCCTCTGCTGCTCCTGCAAGCACAGAAACACACGCCTGACATATAATCACATGCAACAAATATGCACGCACAGCACACTTCAGTGGATCTTTACAGCGTCTTTTTCAGCTCCCCCGCCCCAATCTACCTGTGTGAGGGAGGTGAGCAGGTACAGCACTCCTCTCTCCTTCACAGAGCCGGTGTAGTGCAGGTGCTCCTTCTTCAGGTAGATCTCCATCCCGTACTGTTTGGACAATCTGGAGTACTGAGCACACAAAAGAAGCAGCATATTTCAAGAGCTCCAGCAGCAGCAGTAACCCGTTAAAGATAGATTTGCTAAGCTGGCTTTATATAACCACTCAGGTGCTCACATGCATGCTGAAATAGTTTTCACTTCATATAATTACTCCTGGCGTATGAAATCCATGGTCTTTGCTCCGAGTCATGTTCAACTTTTATGTTATTTTTGCATGAATTCCCCTAAATGCTGGTGCTCATCCAGCTCCAGGAGTCTCTGCCTGCTCTTTGCTTTTTGCCAACAGCCGTTAATCCAATCTGCTTCACACTTGGTGGGTATAATGCAATATAAAGTGTGAAGCAGATATGAGGGCTCCTCCTAATTTGGCTAAAATCTGCAGTGCATTATTAGCGATGATGTCCCCACGAGGGCTTCACCTTTGGGTGATCTTTAGTTATTATCACCTGTCCCGCTAACAGTTGCATCACCAGTAGTTATGTCGAAGCAAGCCTCAATTAAAAGAGTTTTTCTTTGGGCGTTTTGTGGTTATTAGCAGCGACACACAACCACGCACAGTGAAAATGCAGAGATGTGCAGAGACATTATAAAAGAGAGACATGGCACTCGTGACTTGAAACTAATGGGAGGGTCTTGAATCAGCGAAGATGATGTTAGAAATATAACGTCCAAGGACTCAAACCCACTCTACAGACTAACTGAAACTAAACGCACCTAATCTAAAAATGTAAATGAAAATGAATGAAAAACAGAAACGTAATAACTCTGCTTCTGGGGGGGATTATTTGGGGAAAGCAAAAGCACATATCTCAGTTTTTTTGCTTGTTTTATCCTGGTGACTACTGAGATGGAGAGAGGTGACAAGGCCTTCTTCTAGAGAGACTCTGCCTTCATCACTCCATCAATTTACATCAATCACATTGTTGTGAGATCACATTTAACCTGATAACCCAAATGTTAGAATTTTCCCATTTTTAAGCAAAAACAAACATGTTTACAACCTGGTACAAAAAAGCTCTGCACAACTCAATTCTAACATAAAATCATCAATTTAAAATGTATCAAAGTAACGCAGACCATGAAGGCTTTGTTCAGTTTTTCCATGAGCAAAAATCTGCATCCCATTTAGACTAGTTCTGATAGTAGTTCACCCTCTTGTGGTCTGTTTACAGCAAACTTCCTTAGGTATGAAACTGAAGGAAGTGATTTCAGCTCCCAAACAAAGGTCAAAGGTCACCTTTATTGCACGTTCTCCTGCACTTATTCTGTGTTAGTGTACCGTGCAAGGCGTCTTCTGCATCCCTGACTGGATCCTGAAGGCTGCCGCGCTGATGTCCTCAAAGCGGAGGTACTGGGCAGGAGGTCTCGGGATCATCCTGAACTCGCTGACTCGTCTGGTTTTGGGGGGGTCCATGAGGACAACCTCAGGAGCCATCGCTACTTTGGTTTCGTGGACTCTCACATCACCGTTGAGAAGTTCTTCCACACCAAAGTCCTTCAGACGCTCCGGTTCAATAAGGGTGGGTCTGCGGCCCACGGTGCCGTTACTGACGGGACCATATTTGTAAGAGCTGCCGGGCTGACTGGGGCCCAGATACAACTCCTCTCTGAAAACCACAAGCAGGCATTGGGGGTGTCACTTAAAAATCATATCAAATCATATTCAGAGAACTAAAGTGTGCTTTTGCACAGCTGCTGAGTCCTCCTCATTGAAAACCATAAGACTACAGCTCCTGATCCTACACTCGTCTTTTTCACAGTGTAAATTCTTAATTTTCTGCACACATACTATTGCAAGCTAACACAGTAAAAATAACACACGGAGGCTTTAGCAAAGTACCACACAGTCATGAGCCTGAGCGCAGCGAGATTTGATTTGCATCTTCCAAACCCCGAAGATAAAAAGTGAGCAGATGTGAGTACGCTGATGTGAATATAATAGCTTTTCCAATTAAGCAGGTTGTTGGCGTCCACTAGCTCTCAGATCATAAAGGTTATTTCTCCCAAGTACGTAAATGCACCACCAGAGGGAACTTTTAAAACCAATTACTGTTTTCAGCTGCATGTTTTTCCACAGTGAGTAGCTTTGCAATCAGCTTGTAGCTGGTTTCCAGTATTAAACCAGTTGTTTCTGAAGGATCGGGACTTTTTAAAAAAAATTACAACAGCAGGGTATGCTTTGGAAATAGTAACATAGTACATATAGTACTATATGCAGTACAATAGTACATCTGTCAAGCATCAGATCTGATTTATTACTTGATTCACGACAAATTAACACAATTTTAAGATATAAAGAAAAACTAAAACCAACAGCTTAAGAAAACAAATTTAACAAAAGTGTATTTGCACAAATTCTAATTTCTATCCTCTGGATGTCAGCCAGAATGTAGGGTGGAGCTGCCAGGCTGAATCAGCTGATATTCTCCACATTTTAAAAGTATACATCATCACTAGAGCTACAAGTTTTATTAACAATCGACATGAAGCAATAACTCTTAGTATAATTCACCTGAAATATATAAAAGCAAAGGTTTATTTACTCAAACAATTAATCATTAAGGAGAAAGTCCTTGGTATAAACTGAATATGTATCAACAAAGTGCATAAGGAGTAATGCATAAATGTGTTTTGAGTGTAACTCAATGTAAGAACTTTGAAAAAGTGACAATTTCCCACTTTGCTTCGTCGATACGACCACTCTCACCGGCGGTCCGCTCGCATTCTTCAGGCTAAGATGAATTGATTCACCTTTCACGTCGACCCTGCTTCCACTCTCGGTGACGGATTACTATTACAAGTCACCTTATGATTCATTGGGTCATTCGGCTCCTCTTTTAGGAGACACACAAGCGATTAAAAAGGCAATTTAGTGGTAATAGCAGGACAGAATGATTTATAAATGGCCGCTGGAGCTAATCATATTGCGCGATTCATTTCAATAGCTTATTAAAGTTAGGCTGGGTATGGGCAGATTTACTCAAATGACACAACACAAAACTGGATCAGACTCCCGCGGGATGTTTCTGTCAAACAGTCAGCGCAGAGGCCTTTTACACAGCATAGACATAGTAATAGGATTATACTCATTGGGGATTAACTCAGTCACTCAGTAAAGCAGATCACATATAGTTACCGGCTACGTTTGAAACTTTGAAACAGGTTGGAGCCATGCCAATCATCGTCAGTGAGGTAAAATAAAACAACTGACTGACGAGGGTGCTTTTGCGAGCGCGCAGTTCTACAATAACATCAACAAGCCACCAGGTGGAGTAGCTTTCCCAAACAATGGTCTAAATATCCTTCAGTGGTGCCAGCTCTCTATACAGAGAACATCTCGCTCTATTTATATCGCAATGATCTTGCCGTAGACAATATGGCGACCTTTCACCTCGTCTCCTGGGTCCATTACTGCTCTCTCCCCACTTGTCCTTCACTCTTTTAGCCCCATTATTCAAGCACACAGTGTGCGCTCTTAACACGGCTATGAATAAGAAAAGTCCAAGGCTGCACCTGTGATTAGGGTGCTTTGCTTCAAAGGCAGAGTTCAAAAACAGCATCAAAGGAGGGCAAAGAGCAACATGGCAGCCTCAGAAAGCCTCATCAAAAGGGAAGATGAAGCGCTGAAACAGTAAAAAACAAAAAGTAGCTTATTTTATTATAAAACAGCACAAAAAATCCCCACAAAAAGTAAGGACAAAGCTAAAAGTGAAGGAGATATTTAAGCCCATCAGGCTTTCATCAGTGCACTATCTCAGCTTCTTTATGTCCTTTTAAAGACAAAATGCCCTGTCTGGCTGCTGAGCTGCTTCCTTTTCTGATTGAAGAATAAAAAAAGTTCATCATATGGGAAAGGAAATGTCTCCTGGCACTACATGACTATATGTATTCCTGATGTTGCATCACTGAGTGTGCAGTTCTGCATCCTTTCAGGGAACGCTTCGAAAGCTTTCTCACGTTCGTCGGCTGCTTTGTTTTTGGCTGTTTGGTTATAACACAAAAAGCTCCAGAAGTTTTTAATGTGCTCAAAGAGGCAGAGGAAGATCAGTTTGCTTGTTAAATCTTGACGGTTGTAATCTTCCGTATAAGTCAAACACTGAGGAAGTACTTGTAAAATCTGTTTGACCCTGAATGTGATGTAATTTATCAGCGGCACAAAGAAATGCCAGTTTTCCACCAAAGCTTAAAATCAAAGCTTCCTTCCTTTCTCTAAATCTGTCACAATACCCTGAAATGAAAGAGGATGTTATGGTCAAGAATCAAGCAGAGAGGGTAGCCTATCAGGGGTTGGGATGCTGGCAGGACGAGCAAGGAGAAGATGGAGAGAAAGAAGGAGAAGGCCAGAGTATGTGGATCTTTGATATGGGGGTTTGCAACAGCCAAGCATGAACATTTGGTGCGTTTTGTTGAGTTTCACTTATAATTAAAGCTGAAGAAGAGACTGGACACAGCAGATGAGGAATGGAGGTAATTTAAGGAGGAGCTACCTCAAAATTCTGAGGGTAGATCTGAATCTAGAGGGTTGATCTGGTTGGGGGAGAGGTCTGGGGCTCCGAAGAAGGCTACAGGTAATTTCCCACCTCTGCCAGAAGGGGTCATTCTCCTCGCTGTCTGTAAGGGCCGGCCGTGGTGAGTACAAACGCTCAAGTCGCTCGCTCAAATACCTCGAGTAGAAAAATTGAGCGGCAAAGTTCATCCTGGTTAGAGGACCTTCTTCCTAGAGTCCAACAAGTGTCTGTATCTGAATCCCTCTCCTGTCCCTGCTGCTGTGTTGTGTCCGAGGGATAAGAGGACACTGACTGGTGCTGCTCCCACGGCGTAATGTCCCACGCCCCAGCTCCTTCCTTTTCCTGTCCAGGGGCTATTTAAGAAGGGATTACCCATGGACATGTGCGCGGTGGCCATGTAGTGCTTCTCCGGTGGCACGGCCCCTCCCAGAGCTCTATTCCTGTGCTCGCACCGAGATTACTTCCCCTTTCTGTGACGCAGTGCTAATCAGACTGTCTAAGGAGATAGATACAGACTTAGGGTTTAACTAGGAAGCAGCGATCTAGAGGCTCAGCAACACAGAGGAGACAACAATAGATGGAGGATCAGAAATGCATGATTTTTTTGCCACCAAAATCAATTAAAAAAGAGACACTTGCAGCAGTTTCATCATTATGTGGCATTTCTATTATCACGAAGTGATGCAGTTGTTGCAGCCTCTATGAGATACAGGGAGGGAAACTGTAGGAGATTTTCCATTCAGCTGTCAGATGTAAGTGCTTACATCTGTAAGAAAGTGAAAAAAGATGTTGCAACAGGAGAGACTATGTTCTGGCACCACAAATGAACAGCTGAACATGGTAGAACTGTAGAAAGACAGGCTGCCAGACATGAGACGCTAAAGGGAAAGCTTAGGTTTAGACTCTGTTCAGCTCTGATCAGGCGTCAAAATCTAAAACCTGAAGAGCAGCAGTGTGTCCAGCAGTCACCGGAGTCTCACTGGCAACTGATAAGCTTATTTTCAATTAGTTTCTTAATGAGTTGTTGCCTTTTTAGACAGCTGTGTGTGGAAAAAAGCTCCAATAACAGTTAGGAAAGTGGAATTGGGACTCTGTGCAATCAATTTTGCAACTTTCCAAACTTCACTGCAAATGGTCAATTTTGGTTAATGTTTTTCATGGTCCAATGACATCTTATAAAACCATATTTCAAGGAAGGTGAAACCTGTACAAGATAACTGGTCTCATATTACCTTCAGCTTATACACACTAAATCTGCCAATCTGCTTCATCTGAAGTGTCTGCCAGGTGGTAGTTTGGGGAAACCGTCTTCTCCAAGACATCCAGAGTTGGACTGGCAGCTGAGAACTAACAGTCATTTACAACCACTTCAATCCATAAAATCTAAGTTGCGACAGAACAGCTAGAGTTTGAACTCTCAGCTCCTTTTTATCGCTGTTGACATACACATGAAATACCACTCGAACAGGTACGAGATAAGATCACAACGTAGGCTATTTGTGCTTGAGTATGTCAAATATTGCACTATATCTCTGCAGAGTACTTTCATCACAATCTGAACTGAGCCATAAGGAAAGTCAAAGTGACCAATGTCTAAAAAGATTAAACTAAAATAAAACTAACAAAGGGAGCAATGTTATACATCCCATTTCTGACAAGGGCTTTATAAACACTTCGAATACAAAATTAGCCAAATGACCAGAAGCTAATTTAGGCCATAGTGTACTGCATGCTTAGTGTTTGGTTGTTCTAAAATACTTTATAAGGAGTAAGCTCTGCAATTTTTTCAGTAAACACATTTTGTGTAGCAATAAACTACCACAACACATATGCTAGCTTTTGCTAGCGAACGTTATAATCCTACACTGGGAAACGATGCCCCCTGCAGTGCACACGTGCTAACGTTAGCGGATAATGGTTCTGGTTTAAAAAAATAAAACACAAAATGAGCTAGGGACAGCCAAGATGTCAAATTAGAGGCTTCAAAAGGTTTTCCAAAAATGTTTCGTGGCAGTGGCTCCATCCTTTTGTTTTGATATATTTCATCAGTAAACAAATGCCAGTCATCGGCCAAAATCAGGCTTCTGGTGAAAATCAGGTGGAAAAAAAAAATACAACAACAATCATGTAAGATGATCCAATGTTAGGTTAAGATAATATGAGGTGCTGTAGTGGTTAGCAGTGTTTTGTCATAGTAAGACGTTTTGGGGTTTGAATACAACTGTTTGCACATTCTCCCTGCATCTGTGTGAGTTTTCTTTGCACACCCTTCCTTCCTCCCACAGTCCAAAGACATGTAAGTTGGGTTTAAAGGGGATTCTGAAATTGGTTTTGATTGTGAATGGCTAACACGATGGCCTACAGTAGATATCCTGCCTATCCTATGACAGCTCCATCCCAACCATGACCCTTAATTGAATACGCAGAAGAAAATAGATGGACGACAACAACTGTTTGATTTAGTTTGATCACTGTCGATGAGACATCACAGTAAATGATCTCTCCTCAGGTGCTAGCATATCAAAACACTGACGTAGCAATGTGGCCCCAGTCACGTTTCTCCTAAATGACTGCAGTAAGGACTGAACACAGAGCATGCGTTAGGGTCTGTGAACTCTAACTTATTAACTCAGGTGTATTGTGGAGTGAAAGAAGTTAAATGGCGCACCAAAACAGTTAGGGTACTTTTTTAGCAAACAGGGCGCCATGTGTTCTATAAAGGTTTTGGTGCAACACTTACAGGTCCTCTCATTTTATTTTTTTATACTGTAAGGAGTCCATTTCTGAAAAAGCTTGAAGATCCTGTTCTAGTGTGCAAAGTAATTAAAGTACAAACCTGAATAGTGAGAACATGCCAAAAGGTTTCCTTCTTTAAACACAGCAAACACGAAGCGGGATTGCGACAATCCAGGGAAACCAGAGGCCAATTATTGACTTGTCTCTAAACCAGACTTCACACACACCACCACACATCTCACTCAGATTAGACTTAGCTTCTTACAAAAGTGGCAAAAACATGGTGTATGCCAGAGAGCTGAGGTCACATATTGGCACCGAGGAGCAATAATGAGATCCGCGTCGAGGTGGAGACGATGAAATGACCACCGCCGAGGGTCCCCTTAATCTCCCCACGACTGTGGTGACATCTGGTCATCATAACTACTGGCAGGCGTTGCAGTAGAAAACAAAGAGACGTATGGACAGGAGGACAGAAATAGGCAGTGGGAAGGTGACCTCGCTTCCAGCAGTCTGTCACACGGTGGCTCAGCGTGAGGCCGGCTGTGATCCTCTGGTTGGGAGCTTCTGCAGATGCTCTGTTCTTTACGTTGCGTCTGCTGCCTGAAAACACGCTTTAGCTAAATAGTCACAGGGTGAACTCTGACACATATGTACATTTATTAGCCTGTTGATTGTAAAAAGGGGGGGTTGGGGAGGGAAACTCCAAATTCCAGTTCTAATTGCAGTTTTTTAAAATTCTAATGGTACACATATATATGTGTGACTATAATATGTGTTTGTGCGTGGATTTCATTCATATTAACCTCTTAAGCCCCAAGCCTACCTGATCTCCTGCTTTTTGCCCCCGTATCAGGGGGCGTTGGGGCTTAAGAGGTTAAGGCTTACTGCTACATTTACAGCTGTTGTGTTTTCTAAATAAATGAAATAGCAATTGGGGAAATTGTCTTTATGTTTTATTAAATGTGTCCAAGCTTTTGAATATGCAGCATATAAAAGTTTGCGTTTGATTTCTGGCGTATTCAATTTATTCTGACAGGATGAAATTATTGTTCTTTCCTTGTGTTGTTGCCCTTTTCAGTTTTCTTATCCCGTTTTCCTTTTGATGCTTCTGTAAAGGCTGACCATGTGTGAGACACATAGCTATATTTCCCTCGGCCTGTATCTCTGGCTTGGATCGGCTAACAGACATAAATGTCCGCTGACTCTCTTTCTCTCCGCTGATCCCTTTGCTCACTTTCCGCCAATGTTGTTTTCTGCTTCTTAACCTGTAGATCTGCTTAAGCGGCCACAGAAATGAGCACAGAGCAGGAAGGCTGTAGACACTCCGGCTTAATAAGGTTAGATAATGCGTAACAGTCTTTGCTGTTTGTGTGTGGCAATGTGTGTGAGTCATCGACACAGAGAGAGAGAGCAGGAGAAGTCAGTTTACTGGGAATAACAGGAACCAATCAATGCGATTACAAAGGGCATTGTCTGCTGCTGAATTGATTTTGATTTCTTCGTCTTCCTGCTGAACAGAAATAACCTCCTGGTGGATGTTCTCAGATAGCCTCAGACCCTCTCTTGATTTGATCAAAAAACTGTTTAAATAATAAAACTGAAATTAAAAGAAAATTGTCTACATCAGTCTTACCTTGTGTCTGGATAGAGATAAGATTGGATGCACTGCAGGGTAGCGATGCAAATCAGTGTAATACAGTACTGTTATGAGTTATAAATAAAACCTTGAAATCTTGTTCTTCGGGACATACACTCACTGGTCACTTTGTTAGGTACACCTTGATGATACCGTCTTGGACGTCCTGTTGTCTTCAGAACTACCTTAACACTTTCTTTTTCATTCTTCTATTGTCCAGTTTTGGTCCATGTGAACTGAAGGCAGCACCTGGTGTGGTCTTCTGCTGCTGCAGTTCATCTCCTTCAAGTTGTGCATTCACAGATGTTCAATTTAATTTTATTTATACAGCGCCAAATCACAACAACAGTCACCTCAAGGCGCTTTATACTGGAAGGTAGACCTTAATAATAATACATACAGAGAACGACCCAACAATCATATGACCCCCTATGAGCAAAGCACTTTGGCAACAGTGGGAAGGAAAAACTCCCTTTTAACAGGAAGAAACCTCCAGCAGAACCAGGCTCAGGGAGGGGCGGGGCCATCTGCTGCGACCGGTTGGGGTGAGAGAAGGAAGACAAGATAAAAGTTCTTCTGCATACTTTGGTTGTAACAAGTTACTTATTTGAGTTACTGTTGCTTTCTTATTTGCTATTCTGTGATGCCAACGAGGCATTTTCACCCAGAGAACTTTTAACTCACTGGATATTTTTTTCCTTTTTGGACCTTTGACTTGAGACGGTTGTGGGGAAATTACAGAAGATCAGAAGATATCAAAACACTTAGTCCTGTGTGTCTGCCACATTCAAAATCACTTTAATCACTTTCCTTCCATATTCTGATACTCAGTTTGAACTTCAGTATGTTGTCTTGATCATCTCTAAAAGCCTAAATGCACCGAGTTGCTGCCATGTGATTGGCTGTTAGCCCACCTGACGCTAATGGTTGATTATGTGTCTTAGCAGTTGTCTCCTGAGCAATCCCAGCCCGTGCTGCCGTTGCATTGGAAGACAAAATCAAATAAAGTCTTCATATATCCTTCTTTCTTCATGATTCCTTCAAACTTTGATGAGATTCCCAGTTCCAGAAACACTGAATAATCCCCACAGCCTAATACGCCCACCACAGTGTTTCATTGTGGGGACAGTGTTCTTCTGATTGTTTATTCTCCAAACATAAACAGTTTCATCTCATCTGACGAAAGGGCATGCTTCCAGTATGAATACCCTTTCTCCAGGTTGTCCTTAGCACACTTTAGTCTGGCTTGAAGGCGTTTCTCTCGGTCTGTGTCTTCTCTGAGACTCCAATTCTTGACTTCCTGACTTGACTAAGTCGTTCACGAGTGTCTTAGCAGTTGTCATTAGACACGTCTCTCACTAGTTTTCTTTCCAGTCTTTGAAATCTTTTGCTCCCTCTGCCAGGCTTCTTCTATACTCTTTGAATTTCTTGATGATATTTCTCACTCCACGTCTTGATGCTTGGAAATGCCGTGATAACTTTGTGTGTCTATCTCCTGCTTTGTGGGCATCACCAATTCTTTTATTAAGCCTGAACTGTTTTTTATTTTGGTGCTTTCTCATCTCACAGCTCAAACCTTTGCTGAAGTTGTGGGTGTTTTTCTGAAATGATTCTGATATTTGTGCAAAAAGAAATCATTTATGCTTTCTAAAGAAAACTCGAATGCTTAGAAATACTATGTTGAAAGTCCCTTGTTCTCTTAAAACAGCAGTTGGGAAAATTTGGTGGGGGGGGGTCTAATAATTTTGTCCTCATCTGTACCTAATAAAGTGGCTAGTTTGCTATCTTCCATATAAACAAAAACAGCAAGCCACCACAGGTACTTTTTAGGATGAATGCCAGTAACTCAAAACGAAATACAACCTTGTTTAAAGGCTTGCCAGTGTGCAGCTGAAAAAGAGGAGTCCCCTCCCCAGACATCTCTCCCGCCCCTTCCCAGAATCTGAACTTTTTGTCCCGCTTCTAATGTTTTCATTAGGAAAGTGAGCTCAACCAAGTCAGGGAGGGAAGGATTAGAAAGCAAAGGACCGAACACGGGGCAGAGAGGGAGAAGGGAAGAGCTTTATGGAAGCATAAATCTTTGGCTTTTTATCCTAATTTTGAGTTAAAAGAGATTTCGGGGCACTCACTTCTTTGTTTCTTTTCTCTCACACTCCTCACTCTTTGCCACCAGCTGCCCGCCAGGTTTCTGTCTTCATCATGAGCTGCCCCTCCGGCTCCTCGATTGGACTCCTCCTCCTCCTGATTGGCTATGCCGCTGCAGGTAAGTCTGGTGTGTATCGTGGTGGAGGTGGGGGTCACAGGTCAAACAGGAAGAGTCAGAGAACGCAGAACAGAGATCAGCGTTTTGATTTGCTAAAACTGATTTATGGATCAGCTTAGTGGAGATGCATCCGATCATCTCCATCCTACTACATGTTTGTAGCACAGTGCAATAGACTTTAGAGGTTTACAGATGTGTGTGCGTCTGTGTGTGTGTGTTTGTGTGTGCATGTGTGCTTGCTCACATGAGCGCCAAACTGACATCATGCATGTTTGAGTGTGTTCGGGATTTTGCCAGCACATCTGTTACTAATTTAACTGCAGCTCTGGCTACACTTGAGCGAATACATTGTTCATGTATCGTGTTCATCTGCTGCTTCAAACCAGCATTTCTGAGCTCTGCGTGTTCCAGTGTCACCGAAATCGAATGGAAATTCAGAAATATGTGGGACAATCCCTCAGAGCCAAATCTGTGTGTGACAGCCTCAGAGTGTGAATTACACTGACTTCATACTACAAGAATGGCCAACTGCAGGAAGCAAACAGAGTGAACACACACAAACACACAGACCACAGTTGATGTCATCTAAAAACGTCGTTTTTATTTCACACACTAAGTATGAAAAGATAATGGGGTCATACAATAGTTATAGACTCGTGTGTTGGGTTATCTTGATAAAAAAAGAAAAGATGTAAATGCTACAAAAAGAAAAAGTAGTGAAAACAGTTGAACTGTCACAGAGCAAGAGGCAAAAGCAGTGGACGTGACAGTTGACTTGTAAGCACAGAAACCAGATGGCTTTTCTGATGAACTTAACACGCTGAAAATAGTTCAAGTTCGTTTGTTTTTACATGAAAGAATGGAAGTGTCAGTGAAAAGTGAAGTCAACTGAAATCAGCTGATTATATTCAAGCAAAGCAGGGGTAGTGCTGTCTTTAGTTATTTCACAGTCAGTTGAAAGTAGCATTCAGCTGACTGATGTGTCAACTAAACTGGAGTCACTGCATACCACTGAAACAACCGTCCATCCATCCATCCATCATCCATCATCCATCAAGCCAACTATCCATCCATCCATCTAGCAGCCATCCATCCATCAGCCATTCATCCACACATCCATCCATCCATCCATCCAGCCAACCATCCATCCATCAGCCATTCATCCACACATCCATCCATCCATCTAGCAGCCATCCTTCCATCCATCATCCATGCATCATCCATCTATCCATCAAGCCAACCATCCATCCAGCAGCCATCCATCCACACATCCATCCATCCATCTAGCAGCCATGCATCATCCATCCATCCATCAAGCCAACCATCCATCCAGCAGCCATCCATCCACACATCCATCCTTCCATCTATCATCCATGCATCATCCATCCATCCATCAAGCCAACCATCCATCCAGCAGCCATCCATCCACACATCCATCCTTCCATCTATCATCCATGCATCATCCATCTATCCATCAAGCCAACCATCCATCCAGCAGCCATCCATCCACACATCCATCCATCCATCCATCCATCCATCCAGCCAACCATCCATCCAGCAGCCATCCATCCACACATCCATCCATCCATCTAGCAGCCATGCATCATCCATCTATCCATCAAGCCAACCATCCATCCAGCAGCCATCCATCCACACATCCATCCATCCATCTAGCAGCCATGCATCATCCATCCATCCATCAGCCATTCATCCATCTAGCAGCCATCCTTCCATCCATCACCCATGCCAACCATCCATCCATCCATCCATCAGCCATCCATCCAGCCAACCCTCCATCCATCAGCCATCCATCCATCCAGCCAACCATCCATCCAGCAGCCATCCGCCCATCCATCCAGCCATCCATAGCTTGATTTAAACCTCTACAGGAAATCTCTGTCCTAATTTATGCAGTAACCGGAATCTTGTATCCCCACACCACAACCTTCCACACCATTCAAGTCGTTGTGGTATGCATCGACCTGGCGTGTAGTTACACTTCTCAGGAGGTTCATGTCAGGTCACATAGAAGGCTGTTAAAATGGGGTTCTGGTTATGGTGTTTGTTACAAAGTAGATCTGACGCAGAAGTATAATTCACGTGTAAGCAGGGATGACCTCCCGCTTCCCAGCCACCTCCTCCAGCTCTTCTGGTGGGATACCAAGACCAAGCCAGCCGAGAGATGTATTCTCTCCTGCTTCTGCTTCTAGGAGGCTTCCAGGAGGCCGTTTTACTCTGAACCCTTTCCAAATGTCCAAGCTTCTCACTCTATATCTATTTGAGAGTACCACCACCCCAGAGGAAGTAATGTCATTCCTTCAGTCATTGCCAGAAGCTCGTGACCATGGGTAGAAGTAGAAATATGGGTCCACTGGTAAATCACCAACTGTGCTTTTATGCTCAGCTCTCTCTTTACTACAACAGACCAGTACTGCAGAAGGTTTTAAACTGAAAGGAGAAGGTAAAGTTACCCAACCAAAGGGTCAGTTTGGATGTCAGCAGTGTGGAGTAAGGAGGAAAGGTCTGAAATGTCAGCTGACTCGTAGCTGAAACTTTAAAAGTAATGCGGCTGTCAGTTAAACAGTGAGCTCTGACCTGTATTGACTTTTCAATTTTACACTCAGCTGAACTCCTGCTCTCCTATAGAGAGTCACGAAAAGCATCACATACAAACACGCTCAACACACACACCAGGTAGTTGACCTTTGTCCTCAGCTGCAGCACGGTGCTGTGTTAGATCGTCATATCTGTGTTTGCTTTTCCTGTGGTGTGTCTTCTTGATGTGTGTTTACGTGTGCATGTGCATTTCTTAACCTCTTGGAAGAGCTCTGAAAGAGGAAAAACAGTCTTCAGCGAGATGGCCTGAAAGCACATGCCAACATAAACAGGAACAAATGCCTTCTTGCAGTTTGTTAACACAAGCTGGCGATTTCGCATCCGCCCCTTTTTTATCGCATCTGCAAAAAAAGGCAGACTCAGTGGGTGCCACATACATCACAAACTTCAGCATGTAGCTCCCCGTTGCAAGTTTTACTCTAAAAGAGCAGGCTGCGCTGTGTACACGCTGACACTTAGATGGAAGCGCAGCTGCGGTTTGGAGGAATTTCAGCCCCCCTCACTCCCAACCAGATCCCTCCATTTCTTCCCCCTGTTGTTTTTGATTTTGAAACCAGCAGCACATTCACTACAACAAAAGATTGTGGCTGTTGTGAGATGCAACAGCGAGAACCGCCACTTTGATAAATTCACATCTGGCTCTTTAGTGTAGATCCAGTGTAGGAAAACTTCATGTCTTTTGCAGACTTTTCATAATTCATCTGTCACTGTCAAATCAAAGCAGCGAGCTTTGCCAAGTCCTCATACACAAGAGCGAGTGCAACAAAAACCCCCACTGCGGCGCACACACCGAGGCAGACATCTGCTTAGTCCGCTTGCTGGGAAGCCTGATGAATTTAATGTACCTTCCATCATCCATCGCTCTTTCTTGGCCCGATTCCTGCATGTACTGAACTTGGCACTCTCTGGACACCATAATGGTGCTTGTAAAAATGTTTCCATGAGAGGCTGTGGTAAAATCAGGACAGCTTGATGTTCAGGTACAGCTGAACAAGGGAGTACAACTCTTTGTGTGTTGGCCACAAAAGAAAAAATTACTAATTGACCCCTAACTACAATACTTAGTTAGGGGTCAGGGTCAGCCAAACACTTCATAAAGATCACTAATTCTCAATAACTGCGCATGCTGTCAAGCCTTAGCCGTCTACATTCACGCCAAGTGTTTCGTTGTTTCTAAATGAGAGTGACTTCACAGCTGCAAGCATTCAGCCAGTGGATGAGACAGTCACTTTATAAAGAATAAATACTATCAAGGGAAGCTTGGCCTGTCGCCGATAAGAAGACGTTAAAAAAAGAAGCAGAGAGCTGCAAGTGAACGGAAGCGTCCCCCAAATACCCGGGCTTCAAAGAGAAACAGATAATTGGAAACTTAAGTGTGAGAAGGGAAATGCCTGGGACAATGCATGTGGCCCTCTCTGGCCTGCTGAAGCGAATTAACACCAAGCATCACGGCTGTCTCCTCAGCATACTAACTGTGGCCTTCAAGTACGCCTGATCAATCGGCTGCTGTTTAACTAAAGAGTCACATAATTCAAGAAAATACAAACTGTTAAAAGGAGCATTGCATTTGGAAACGAGCAGATAAGCAACATAAGCTAAAAGCACATTTCCTCTGGTTAGTTTTCAGCTCTACATTAAAGACGTACATCAGATGGCAAAGACTTGTTTCTTTATAAGGACATGTAACAATAATATATACTTTGATATTTATTTGTTTTCTTTGCAAGCTAAAGTCAATCTGCACAGAAACCTTTTCAATTTTAAAGACAAACTAAACCCAACGTGTAATTCTTGAGCTTGTTTACATGGAGTACCGTTATGTTTGCATGGCCAAACGCTGCATGCATTTAACATATAGATTTAAAAGACACATTCATGGGGCTTAGGGACACAGCACCCATCTTAACTAACTTAAATAATAATAACTTAAAATTGCATTCATAGTACACATGGTACCTTACTGGATTCACATGTTTGCAGGCAATCTGAAGGTTTTATCTGCAGGCTGATTATTTAACCTTCAGAATAATTCATTTATATTTGCAATATATTAATATTCTCTATAATATGAATGTTAACGGCACAGAAACAACACAAAAAATTAAAAATGAAAGGTTTCACATAGTTTTAGGAGTACTTGGCGTAGGGTTTAAGTCCTGTTTGTCAAAAACATCTTCAGCTTGACTAGAAAGAATTATCGTTTGTTACGCTGTAT
The DNA here is from genome assembly GCF_056152115.1 of Neolamprologus brichardi. Lineage (NCBI taxonomy): Eukaryota > Metazoa > Chordata > Actinopteri > Cichliformes > Cichlidae > Neolamprologus > Neolamprologus brichardi. Next base: position 26,236,039 of record NC_142116.1, on the reverse strand, counting down.
GTCTATGATATATAAGGACTTCAGTTCTAATTGGTCACCATGTTTTTAGTGTTTAGTCAAACAAAACCGACTTTCGTGACAGTAGATGCATATACATTCATATGGTACGATCATTGTAGTAAGAAAACTTCAAACTACAGTCAGTTGTTTAGCTTAGCTTGATAGAAATAGTGGAAAACATAAGAAATAATTAAACTGGCTTTGTCTGAAGGTAACAAAATCAGCCCCAAGCTCCTCTAAAACCTCTCAGACAGAGCAGGAAATACATTTTCATCCTCAAACACTCAGTGAGACAAATGTAGAGATGATGATAGATGCTAGCTAGCTAGCACAGACGCCAGTTTGGGAGTGTTTTTTGTCCTTAGACTAATTCACCTCACCATGAACTCTTCTTCTTCTCATATTTCCCTCCAGTCTTGTTGTATTTAACTCCTCTTCTCTCTCGGTTTTTGAAACAGTTTGACAAAGCCCCGAGCTGCCACTCAAGCTAACAAATCCAGAGCCTTTTTGGTGGCGTGGATGGAAAAAATATTAGTGGGTAGCCACAAAATTTTGCTTCACCACGAGTTAGTAATACATGAGAATGTGATAATAAAGTCCTGACCACAAGTTAATAAGGCACTGTGGCAACATCTTAGTAATGCGTGGCCACAAGATACGAACTCTATTGTTTACCCTATTTTAGTGTTTACCACTAAAATAGCCGTACTTGATGGAGTACGGCTATTTTAGTGGTTACAATGATGATAGAAACAATTGGCAAGAGTTTGTACATTATTCTTCGTAAAGCTACAGTATGTTGGCAAGAATATTCAGTTTGAACCACACCCATGTGGTTATTATTTGAGGCTTGCTCTATTTTTTAAATGTATTCATGCTTTGGGGGGATAACAGCCCTATTAAGCCCAGAGTTGTAGGTAAATGGCAGATTTCATATCTTATGGCTATGCACTGCTATGTTTAAATGATATGCTTCCCGTGCATAATTAAACTGTGACCAGCAGCTGCATGACACCATGGTGGTCCTGTAAAAACATGCCTGCTTTTGCGTTATCTTTGCATGCAGTTGCATTGTTCTAATCTACCTCCAATCCTGCGTGAATACAGTGAGCCTAGGATTACACAACTGTGAGCTGATATAAAACAGACGAGTGATCCGTCTTTTAGTTCAGCTCTCCTAATCAGCTGGCTGCATTGTGGCGTGACAAAGGCACTGATGTTAACTTCTATACCTCAGCAATAATCTGACCTCTCTCTTTAACATCCCATACTGGAGCAGTTCCTTTAGTGTGTGACTAAAGTTTTGTTAAGCTCACAGGAATAAATACATCTCCTTATTCTCGTCTCTCATACTGTGTTAAAATCAGCATATTATTAAAGCACGAGTACCTTTCACGATTCATTATTACATCTTGTTTGCTTATACTGTGCATCTGTAACACTGAGTATACATCTAATGTGTTTTCAGGTCTTGAGCCCCACCTTCTGCCTCGAGCGGTGCGTTCAAGCGCCTGTCAGGAGCACACGAATCTTCACCACCGCCTGGACGTAGTGGAGAAGGTGTAGTTTCTAATCTAACCTCATTTAGGCCTCAGTGGTTTGAAACCATCAGGGTTTGGAAGTCCCCCCCTCCTTGGTTTTGACAGAATGAATGCCCAATATTCCTCAACATTTCCTTTAAAATATATTTTTTTCATAACTTTATTAATACACTAGTGATCTACCCCAGATCTCTACATTCCTCTCATCCAGCAAACCCCAGTCCTACTCAGACCTTACCTTGCGTTACCAGCTGTTTTGGGAAACTGTTTTATTCATTCAGATTCATTATTCATCGGTGATGATTCTATTATTCATACTACAACTTATTAATGTATTATTTATTTGTCAACCACGCATGTCTCACGCTTCCTGCAGCAAGTGGAGGACACAGTTGAAAAGTTGGAGGTTGAGCTGGCTGCTCTTCTGGATGCCATTGAGGCCCCAAAGTGGCGCCACCTGATGGACAATGTGGGAAAGACAGCTGTGGACATCCTTGAAGATCCAGTGGAGAGAAGCCAGTCCTGAGCCAAGCAGACATCCATATAGGGTGGACTTTGAATTTCCTTGTTAAAGAGAAACTGTCTATGCATTTATTCTATATTTTTCCATATGAAGTTTGTATCATACAAAAATAAAATTGTTTTGAACAAAGCCAAGCCTCTGCATTATGTATACTTACAAATCCTGTGACAGCCTTGTCTCTATTCTAGTCAGTCCTAGATTCCTCTTCACTGTACACTGCTATTTAGAGATCAGTTCACCGGGGACGCCTCTGTTCACCCAGTATATGCCCCAGCTCTTCACTGCCCCCTACTGTCTGCAAACAAACTGCCATTAAAGCTGCATTTGGGTAAAAATGACACACACATCAAATTACTGGAAGGAGATTTATTTTCATTATCAAAGCGATTGAAGCAGCATGTTTTCTGAACACACGGAGCAGTTTCCGTTTCAGCAACAAGGCCTTTTACTGATTCCCTGTAAAAATCCTGCAGCACAAGAACATTATGCAAAGTAGGATCATAAGGGAGGAAACGAGTGGCATGGATCACATTTTTCTTCTTGATTTCTTTTCTCGACGGGGCACTGAGTTTCAAAGTGTAACCACAGACTTAAAACACCTACAGAATCTCAAAAGAGTCGGTGAGAAAATGGTTGAGACATGCTGCTGCTGGTCAAACCCTATAGCACGATGGCTCGTTTTAAAACACAGAACATTAATACATGAAGAAATATGTCGGGAGGGTTTGCAAGCACGATCCAAGTAGGAATGATCACTGATATCAAGGAACGAAAGTCTAGATTAGTTTGGTGTAACTTTGAGAAAAGTTGCGCCTAAATCAACTGTTAAAATCAAATATTTTCCATTTACATAATTAACACATTTTTCCACACACTCCTCAGGACTACGGTGAGTCTGATGCTGTGCCGACAGAGTCTGAGAAATAACCACAAATGGAGACAATCAGTTTTGTTTTGTTTTTTTTTTCTTTTTCTTTTTTAATGCAGCAATTTCTGTATTGAGGTGAAGTGAAAACATGCCCCAGTTTCAAATCTTCATCTTCTGCTGCAGAGACAACAATGCAACACTTAATCCACAACAGACACACAGCTGCTGACCTCATTCCACTCACCATGAGGGTACGAACCTGTATACTTGGAACAAAGCATTAAGACAACCTACAGGATGTCAAAAAGGTACTGCATATCATCTAAAATATCATGCCGTCCATGTAACACTGGGATTATACGATTTGTACAGCTTAAAGTAAACAGTCACGCAGGCCGGTTATACTCTGATTTTGGACTGTGTCGATAATCAGGTGAGCGTCGAGGTATGCTATTACCAAAAGCTTGTGCATGCACAAATCAGCCGCTAGGGCTCAAGCTCCAGGCTTTGGCAAAAAACAGGCTTATACTGTAAAGGTACATGCAAAAATAAAAGCACAGGGCTCAAGACTATTCAATTTCTCACACGTTTTGGCAGACTTGGAAGATAACATTTCATGTCTCTTTAAGAAAGCTTCTTAATCTAATCATAATGTAGTGTTTTAAAGAAACAGCTTACTTTTGGGAAACACACCTATTTGCTTTCCGTTTAGGAACAAGGTCAAAGCATCTGTCACGTTTGAACGTCAACTGTACAGCTAGAGCTGGGGAACCGTTAGCCTAGCTTAACAGTGGAAGTTACGTAATTTTATCAACTTCCTACTTGTCTGAGTTTTATTGGAGGTTTAAAAATTCAACAAGCACTTAATAATAGATCCATTTTATAAAAAAAAAACTTTATCAAGCAGTCAGCCTGCGTTTTGAAAGTATCAGCTATTAGGTTAGCTTAAAATTAGCTATGGTGACTACACAGCAGCCATTTTGACATAAAATGCTAAATAAACATAGGTCAACTTACCACATTAATTAAAGCTTTTCAAAGTTAAAATAACAGAACCTTCATTAATGTCATTTGTAGAACATGTTTACCTGGTATTTCATATTAAAAAGGCTGGTGTGAAAAAGCTGTAATCACAAGTCTCCGTATCCTAGCGTCTAATGTTAGCAAGCTAGCTAAGAGCAAACATGTCATAAGCCAAATATGATACTGTCTTTTGTCTCTTTTGATAGAGGTTAATGCTATGTTCACATCATATCAGAGTTACTGTGAACACTGTAAATATTTTTCAACCCTGCATGTGCGAAACTGTAGTAAAACGACTCAGCTCCTGGAAAAAATATTCACTGTGAGCTAGGCTAACACATCGATCTGTCATATGAGACTAATAGTGAAGCCCACACCTGAACTAATGAGCTATGTATTATTACAGTAGACTATACGGAGCTCTGTGTGCTTTATATTTCATGTTAGATTGATATTCAAGTTTCCATTTGAAACATGTCAACTGGTAACACTTTACTATCAAGTTACTTGAATAAAATGTATCAGAGTTTGGCTTTTTTTCATAATTATGTTAGAACAATCTGTTACTAGGCAACTCTCACATTATAACACTGAAAGAACATTAACACAGAATTTATCAAGTTCTTATTTGTAGCTTTAAAAACAGAAAGACGTTACAAAGCTAGAGCTGCCCTGACAGCAAAATCACAACTCTCGCCTGTCACATGACCATCAACCCGAAATCCCTCCACAGCCTGCTGTACAGATCCACCTGCATGCGATGTTTCAAACTGGAAACTAAATCAAACCATTGGTGGTTCAGCAGCCCAGTTAGTGGTGTAGCTACATGTTGAATGTTTTATCCATCCTTTAAGAACCACTCATTCACTACATCTAGCTGTTTAACCAGCAGAGCACATTAACACTACATTAATATTTATATAAGAATTAATCACACAAGACAAATGCTAACTTCGAAGCTTTTACAGGTTTTGGTAAGGTGTTTTGCCCTGTGGCTACTCTTTATGTTAAGCTAGGCTAATCACTACCTGACTCTAGCTCTTTATTTAAAACAAAGACATGAGTATCGATCTTCCCCGGAAAGCCACTAGGCCTAAATTAATCCCCCTGTTGGGCACAAGAACTTTTTTTTAAAAAATACAAATGCTTCAGTCATCAAGTTGGTTAATAGCTGGGCATTAACTGTTTCTGTTGGCTGTTTAGGCAAAAGTAAAGAAAGAGTGAAGCAAATATTGTAGCTAATACTGTTTTACCTGTTCATGTGATATTTCACTCATGTCCACTAATTACACTGTGGAAGCTAGACCATTCGTTGACTGAGCAGAGTGGGAGTGCAGAGACGCACTTAGGCCAACACTGTTCTGTCTGCACCTCACAATTAACATTACAGCAGGCTATGGCACAAAATTAACTGAGTGCAACATTAAATTGTGGCTCCAACCCCCAAAGGTCAGTCAAAGCTGCCGGGGTAAACAGCTTTACTGGTGCATCAAGACAGCAAACAGGTGTATTTCCCAAGATGCATTACCTGAAATAGACAGTTTGCACATCATCACATTATGATTGTATGAATTACGATGTCTTCACTTGCAGAAATAACTGACTTTATGTTATCAGAGGGATAAAGAGACATACATTCACACACTCAAAGTTCCTTAGAAATGGTTGCAAATGGTAGAAAAGCTTTGGCATATATTGCCTACAAGTTGTGCCTGCACACTTGGAAAGAAGAGCGGGATGAAGTGGTGTGAAGCTTCACACAGCTCTTCCTTAAGTTTACACGTCGAGTTAGCAGTCCCACATAAAACTGTGGTCAGTTTAATTACCTACACTGTATGCTATTTACACGGTTTGTCAATTTGTTAGGCCTTCGGGTTTTTAAGGTGGTCTTTTGCTACATATTCTCAGACTGAGATTAACGGCGCCACCCTAAAATGTACCACTCTCACTACGACAATCAAAGAGTAGCTCATCTATGCAGTTTGACGTACCGACAGGACACAGCTACCCCAAACCAACCTCTACAGGGAGATGATCTTTATCCTAAACTAAGCACTTAACAAGATGAAGTCTAGTAAAGCAAACAGAGCTTTCTTATAGATTTGTAAAGGATGCCATTGTTGGCAGTGAGCTGAGTTTCAGAACCCTCTTTGGGTCAGAGCTTGGTGCAGGGCTAAAATACTAAATCTTCGTAAGCATTTTGGACACAGTGACAAGCACAACTTTTCATTCTGATTGCTGGACTGATTTTAACTTCAGTACCTTCTCCTCCTAAAAAGGCCTGAAGGGGAAAAAAGAAAAAACAGCTAGCTGGTTAAGACTTAAAAGAGGAAAACCTGCCCTATAACACATCCATGGCTACGGTGTGATTAACAAATACCGATCATCATCGACAGGCACAACTTTAAACAGGTTTACAACATGAAACCAGTCACACTGTCTTTGCTGACTGCAGACAGCCATCAACACTTACTGGAAATGTACCACAGGAAGGTGTTGCAACAAGAGGAAGGCGCTCCAGGAGGAAAAAAATGTTCCAAATTAGGGCACACATCACATGAAAGGGGGGGGAAGCGTGAACTGAAGACACAGGCAATAAAATAAACCGAGTGCCTTCGTGTGCTGAATAATTCAGTCGTCCCCCATCGGAACTGGAACAGGGATAATAAAGGGAGGCACCTCCACCAAAACCACTAACCTTATTCAAAAAGCCGAAGACTGCTATTGCTCGGGATGTCATCATGCTCGTGTGGCTCTCTGCTTATGGAACGACACCTCCTAGTAAGTGATACCTTATTATTTTGTCATGCTATACTGTAACATTGCATAGAAGTTGGAGCTTACTCTAGGGCGGTAGGTACAATAGGCAGGGACTCTCTGGGATCCCGCTTCATTCATGCCTTACCAAAAAGATGCTATGGGGGGCGGGGGGCGTAAACGATGGGAACCGTTATGGGAGCTGCTGCTGTGCGCCAAGTTGCCCCGCTGTCATTTTCCTCCGCTGTAGGCTACGACATGAGAGAGAGGTGAGAAGGTATCTGTTGGCATGGCACAAACACCGCAGCCGCCAGAGAGAGCTGCCATCGTCACTGTGAGGCGATGTGGCGCTAGCAGCTGCCGGGGGAGGAACACACTGAGCCGCACATGCTCAGTTTGGAGGCAGACTCGGGCGCCTGCTCGGGATCAGCTTCCGGTCCTGGTTCTGGCTCGTTCGCGTCCTCTTCGGCGGCTCCGCTTTCTGCCTCTCCGTCCCCGTCGCCGCTAGCATCATAATTCCCGGCCTCTGACTGACCCTCCTCCTGACGCCTTTTCAACCTGAGAAACACAGTGACTCATGAATATGTGTGCATGTTTGCCAGGTGCACTTCTTTTCGTTCTTCTCTTTCTCTTCACTCTCCAATCGCCTGCTACAGGTGGCTGCCTCTAACCTGGACGTCTCTTCCTGTTCTAAGGTAGTTCTTCCTCCCCGCAGTCACCAAGTACCTGCTCAGAGGGGATACATCTTATAGTTTGAGTCTGTCTTTAATATTATTATCTCACTACACAAACCCATTCAAGATAAACTAACTGTGAACTGGCTCTATATAAATAAAACTAAATCACCACATTTATGATGGCAGCCGAGATATGCCCCCATGTTGTGTAATTAAATTATTTTTCCAAACTTTTGAGCTATGAAATCCTCAGAAAAATAATCAAGAGGCCTTTAGACTTTACTATATAATTCTAGACATTATGCCCTCTATTATAAATAGAAGTAACATGCCATTAATCAGACCAATAGGATATAATAAGACATTTTCCACAGAGGAGGACTGCAGAAACATTGCAGCGGCAGGACCTGGTCAATAATAAATGAGGCAATAATTTAGAGCAGCACTGAACCAATGTTGCTCACTTTACATACAAAGAGACACATTCTATGATAAATGGACTGTAAAGTAGTCATTTATGTTGTGCAGTGTGTATTCTGCAGATGTAAAGAAAACATTAAATGCATTAAATTTAGCTACACTCTTAAAAAGCCTCCTGTCATCTCTGATTTACATAACCGAGCCATTTCATTACAGAAGCTTGGCTGTCGTAAAGGTCTGGAGTAATATGTAATGCTTTTCTTCCTATACCAGTAACTCTACACTGCATGCTCTTGGAGGATTAAGTTAGCATTTGCTGTACCTGTTCACATATGGCAGCCCTTAACTTGTTCCCACTGCAATCTTACGAGCATTTCCAGTGTCGGCCCCACATTCACCGAAGCAGTCGTGGTATAAGTAAAGGTGGCAGTTTTTTTAAACTCATCATTATGACTGCGAACCTTTGAAGTGCAGATTTATTTTTATAGATCTGACTATCATCATGAATTGTTATTGTGCCGCCTTAGTTTTGAAAGTGCGTGTGGACACGTAGGGGGGGAAATTACACTGATATCGCTGCAGCAACGTCTGACAGCAGGAGAAACTGGAGCAGTCAAAACAATCAGACGGGTCTTAAACAAACCTCCAGATTAGTCAAACAATCAGTATGCACAGTCAGAAATGTTTGATTGTGTGCTCTATCTGCAATGTAACAAACACAACGGAGGGAAAAAGGTGGAAAAAATAAATGAAGTCGCCCATACAGATAAGAAATGTAGTAAATATTTATGTATTATGTGTCTCATACAAGGTACATTCCTTATACTATCGTATGAAAGTGGCATCCTCAGCGTTTTGATCATACAAGATATTACACTTGATCCATATTGTTGTTGTTATTGATATATTTGAGAGGTTTTTACGGGTTTTAATATCGAGCTAATTGTTTACCTATCAATCTAACCTTATTTTCTTCTGAACAACACCTTGTTTGCTTATGCACAGCTCTCTTAAGATCCCGCCAAAGCATTTTAGTTGGTCTGGGCCATAGTAACACCTTGATTCCTTTCTTTTTTATCCATTCTGTTGTAAATTTGATGATGCACTTAGCACCGTTGTCATATGTTGCATGACCCAGTTTCTGCCACGCTTTAGCTGACACGATGGACTCATTTGACTAGAATACTTTGTTTTACAGAGCAGATCATGGTCGACTGTGAGGTATCCAGGTCCCATGGTTGCAAAAACAACTCCAAAAACCAAACTCAAATCATCACCCCTCCACCACCGTGCTTGGCCGTTGTTATAAGGAGTTTGAGCTGATGAGCTGGTTTGGGTTAGGCCAAACACGGCACTGTCCATTACAGCCAAACATCTCCATTTTAGTCTTCTATGTTTAAAAGACATGATTACAGAAGCCTTGTAGTGTGTTCAGATGTAACTTTCCAAAGCAAACCTTTGCATCCAGTGAAATGAAGCTTTTTTCTGGCAACCCTTTTTAACAAACCATCCCTGCTCACTCGTTTTCTAATCGTACTGTCATGAAATGTAACATTTAACGTTCTAACTGTTGCCTGTACAGTCTGAGATGCAGGTTTTTTGCAGTTTCGCTGAGCATTGCATGGAAGACTCCTTGAACGATAGTGGCATTGTCACATACGTGAATGCTCCAGACCTAAAGACAGGCGTCCATACTTGCTGATGCCTAATTAATCAAGTGCAGCAGCTACTTATACTCTTAATTCCTATGGAAGCAGTAAGGGTGTACAGTGGTCCCTCGCTATAACGCCGTTCATCTTTCGCGGTCTCGCTCTTTTGCACCTTTTATTGGTGCAATTTTGCATGCTTTTTTTTTTAAACAGCACATTGTGTTCTGCGTCCTGATTGGCTGTAGACCATTGTCAATGAATCTCGTGCTGTATCGCCTGTACAGTACAGAATGCGTTCAGCTTGTCAAATTTACAGAAATCTTCTATTGCTAGCAGTGTGACTCTGAAGTGTTGCACTGTATGTTTGTAAGTTTTCTCCCCAACAAACACAACAATGCCGACAAAACGTTTTGCACCATCAAAGTCACCTGAGGTAGCACCTAAACGGTCAAGGAAGATGCTAACCATAGCACAAAAAGTTGGACTTGTGGACATGTTAAAGGAAGGTAGAAGTTACCATCTGAGTTACCCGTCTGAGAAAAGTGTATAAAGTGTGTATGGAGGGGTTTTAGTCTTAAAAAAAATCTGTAATAATTGTAAAAAATAAAGCTGGCTACTTCGCTGATTTCACCTATCACAGGTATTTTTTTTTTTAACTTAACTCCAGCGATAAACGAGGAGACAATGTCCTGAGCTTTTTATAGGACTGCAAAGAGTCCTTTGGAACTTTTTTCACACGACTGTTTATTTTCACAAGTCAGACATTGTGTAAGACTCTACTTTTTGTCCGTTTCTTACACGAATCTTATGAAATAAGCATGCAAAAAAATCTGCATGGGGAAAAATGTAAAAGGAGACACTTTCATGATTAAACAGTAAAGGCGTTTAAGTTTGATATAATATCTACAAGCATAGGTTGTGAGAAATTTGTATTTTTTTGCACTTTTCCCCCCAGATGTTTCTCAGCACCTTGGAAAACAAGAACCTTAACATATTTGAAATGATGTATTATTACAGGACTGAATGCTAGCATGCTGGTTAATGCCGACACTTTAGAGCAGGAAGACAGCACCTGCTTTGGTCCTCCTGATCAACTGAGCCTCTTATATGTTCTCCCTGTGTCTGCATTGGTTCCTGATTGACATGATTGTGACATAACTGTTAAGCTGACTGTTGATTCTAGCAAGGAAAACAAGGACAAGGACGAAGATGCTTTGTTACCTTAAACTGCTATATCATTTCAAAGTCTCAATTCGTCTTTTGTGCTTGGATTTTATGCAATTTAATAAAAGAAACAGTAAAATGTGCCGACCTCTTGTCTCAGGGGTTTATGGGCAAAATATTTAGTTTTAACTGTAAATAAAGTGTCACTAATTTAGCTAATTTACTGCAGTTGGTTTTCTAAATATATGATTGCTGCCCCCCAAAAATAAGAGGTTGCGAGATAGCTTTAGGATCAAAGACAAATGAACCCCTATGTTGCCTCACAATCTAAGAAAAGAAACATGAAAGAAGATTAAATTTAGCTCCAGCTGAGGATATCAATCCGATTGTTTAAAGGGCAAACAAGGCAAGTGGCAGGAATGTTTCTGTCCTTTGCATTCGTTCTAAAAGGATGACGCTAATGGTAGCTAATTTCATTCTGGCTGCGTTGAATAAAAAAAAAGAAACCTCTGCTTTTAGCCCGTGTTATAGACGGTCTGCTGCTCTTCTGTTCTCTTACTTCTCTCGGTTGAAGATCATGAACTCTTGCTGCACCACTTCAAGGCACTCCTGTAGATAGTCGTTCTCCTGCAGGCAGATGACAGACAAAGCACACTCATCGTCACCTTACGCATCGACCTCATCATCATCAGCATCATCAAGAACCGCAGATTAAAAAAAACACAAAACAAAACTTGACGTCAACTTCAATCTGTCAAGTGCGTGACCTCCCAGGGATATTCATCCTTCCCCCTCGTTGCTCTTTTAAACAAGTCATGAATTGTTTGTGAGCTCTCCTCAAATTGGATGTTTGGCCCAAGACGAAAATAGAAGCTCATATTTCCAAAAGCACTTGGGGCCATGACAACGGCACCGAAGGCTTCATAATTTAATAATCTCAGTAATAACGCAGTATGAGTACACGCAAGCGGGCACACACTCATGTATGTGCTCCGCACACAGCGTCTCACAACCCTATTGTTAGAGGTGCACGCTCTTTGCACATGTTCATCAGCCCTGATAACACGTGACACACGCACACGCGCTGATGTCATGAGGAGCGTCTGATGGGTGCAGGCTGCTTTTCATAAATACAGAGAGGACGTCTCCCGTCTGTGGTAAATAATGTCTCAATCAAACATAACGCCAAGGCAAAGAAACAGAGACTGCACTGCTGCAGTTACACTCTGATCCTGCTCACAGCACACAAATCAGACAGCAGACCTCATCACGCATTAAGGCAAAGTGAGGAGGACATTTATATCTTGCATTGCTATTCGTCTGCTACCTCGAAATCCTTTTGTTTTGCTGTAGTTGTTGAAATTGGTAACATTTAAACTGCAATAATTTATCTTTTTTGGGGATTATTCATTTCATCCTTTAACAGAACAGCCTATTAATTCAATTCAATTTTAACTGTACAGTGGAAAATCACAACAACAGCTCTTTATATTGTAAAGTGAGAAATAGAGAGAGAACTGTAAGGCTACGTTCACGCTAGAGGTGGGAATCACCATACATCCCACGATACGATATTATTGCAATTTTTTAAAATATTTTGCGATATTCAGATTCTGTACATAAAGGTAAACTTTATCAATATTCATTTTATCTAATATCAAAGTCACACTCAGTGTTTCTCTCATTTCAGTTTTATTGTTGACAAACTGAACGGTTTGTATTACAGTCTAGTCCAACTTAACTGAACGCAACCATCTGGTACAATTATAGCTATTCTGAACTATGCAAATGTGAGAACTATGCAGCCCATTCAGCAACTGAAGAATTTGAAAGTAAATTAAAACAAAATATAATTTTACATTAAATAAAAAAGTTTTAAACTTCATTAAAATAAAACATGTCTTAAATTAAAATAAGTAAACTGTCATGTTTATTGCTGCCAAAAAACAAGTTAAACACATTTGGACAGTGAAGGAATGTCAGGATTCTTGCTCAGAAAAAGGATCAACGTGCTCTGAAGTCAGAGCACAAAAACTTTTTTTGTAACAAAATATCGATTTCTGCTGTCCCTGTATCTATACATTATTAGCAAACAAAATATCACGATACTACACAGTATCAATTTTTTCCCCCACCCCTAGTTCACGCTGCAGGTCTTAATGCTCAATTCAGATTTTTTCTCTACTTGTTCACACTACAAATAAAACGTGACAGCAAACGCGCTCTAGTGTGAACGGTTCACGGCCCGCATGCGCAAAAGAAGACACACAACGCGCTCTGTTTACGGAAGTAAAAATGGCGGCTACATAACTAGTAGGTGTTGTTGCAGCCGTCTATCAATTTCTGCAGTCGTAACCGACAGGATTTTGACAAATTAATTAGAGAAAGAAGGACACTGAGAAAAAAGAGCATGTGCTTTAACAATGGCCGCCATGCTTTCTCATTTGTCTTCTCCAGAGCTGATAATCGGCGTCCGTCTTATGTCAGTGACGTAAAAGACGGATTTAATGCGACATGAACGTTCACACAGCAGTCGCTTTCTAAGACATCAGATATGTATCGGATTAAACCGCATATGAAAGTGACCCAGGTCGGATTTGTGCTGTTCAAACTGTCATACCATGATCGGATATGTGTCGCATAGGTCAAAGAAGTCGCATTTGATGCGCTTTCGCCTGCAGTGTGAACGTAGCCGAACAATCAATACTTGGTGACAGTGGAAAGAAGAAAAATCAGTTTTAACAGGAAGAACAGGCTCAGGTAGGGGGACGCAAACTGCCGAGACCGGTGGGGGTCGAGACTCCAAAGATCAACAGCAAGTATTCAACAATATAGAAACTGTACTGTATTGCCTCTGTGAACATGAGCATGATTACACAGGTGTCTCGCTTTATCCTTCTACTGTATCGCAGAGCTAAGAGCACAGGTAATTCACTACAGCTGAAGAAAAAAAAATGCCAGCTGGCTCCAATCTAAAAATATACAGTTTTGACAGGATGTGACAGAGCGGAGACAAAGGTAAGCCTGAGCTGCATTGCTATCCTGGAATGGCCCGGGCGCTTTATAAAAACTGTACCAATGAGTAATGCTGTGGGTAAAAATAATTTACACGACTCTTCTGGCGTTCCCTTCATAATCTTTCGCTTTTAGCAATGACAGCTAAGTCTGTAAGTATCTGGACAATCAAACACATTTTGTAATTTTGTTCAGTGAAGTTCAGACTTTCACCTTTAATTAAAGGGTTATGAAAAAAAAAAAAGCTTTGGATTCGTTGTTTAGGAATTACAAGAATTCATATTTAGAGGCTCAAACGTAAGCAGGTTATTGATGAGATGTTTCATGCTCTGTTCTCTCATCATTTCACGAGCTGAAGCAGATGAAAGATACGGAGCTACTTGGTAGTTTTTCACTGAAACTCTGTAAAAATGGATTGACGTAGAAATGAAGGAGCCCATCATTAGGCTGAAAAAACAAAATGAGCCTATCAGAGAAGGACTGAGCAAAAACGTCTCAAGGAGGCAGGCATTTAACTTTCATAGGCTACAACTGAGAGATGCTTTCATGAATGGAAAAACACACGACTTATCACAATATGCAAAACCACCATTTACACTTGACAAGAAGGCCATTGGGTGACGTCCATGGCTCTAGGCTTCATCCAAGTACTAAAAACAATCTTTGTATTTTCAATCTCTAAAAATAGACACTGTGTATTCAAATGACTGTAATTCCTAAACAGTTAATGCGATGCTTTTGTTAAACCCCTTTGATCTTAAGTTGAAAGTCTGCACAATCATACAAGGACTGTGATTCAACGTCTACTGCAGTGCTGCACAAAGGCCACATTATAGAAGATGTGTAATTGTCCAAAAGTTAACAAAAACCTAACTGTACGAAGCAGAAACCACACGAATCTGCTGGAGGTAAGGCTACAAAGATCAAAATAACAGGTAAACAGCAAATCATATCGGTGCCTACGAGAAAATAACTCTTTTGAAGATGAAAAAACTAAAATTATCCCTTTGTATGATCAAAGAGAAGAGGCCTTTTAACAGATGCAGTGACAATTCCACCTTCATACTCGTGGCTCCAAAATCCTCCTCCTTAACAGAACATAGTGCTTTTAATGCAGAGGTTATATAACTACTAAGAGGACTTCATCTCTTGTTGCTAAATATGAAAGAAGATGGAGATCATTTTGCCTTTCTGAGGACTGGGATCCTTTTTATTATTTTTATTGACTTTTCTTTGGTTACAGTGTTTACCAGTTCTCCGGTTTTCACTATTCTTTAGATCAGGGAATAAAAAAAATACACCTTGACATATTTCTATCAGAACCAATCAGAAGCTTTCTGTAATTTGAGCTATGGGAGCTCGTCTGTTGGATTGGACCACGTGGGCCAACCATCGCTCCACCTGTCACAGTTCCTTCCTTGGGCCACTTTTGAGAGATACTGACCACTGCAGACTGGGAACACATGAGCTGTGGTTTTGGAGATGCTCTGACCCAGTTGTCTAGCCATCATAATCTGGCTCTTGTCAAACTTAATTAAATCCTCGCACTTGTCCATTTTTCCTGCTTCTAACATCAACTTTGACGACAAAATGTTCACTTGCTCCCTAATATGTCCCAGCTGCTAACAGGTGCCATGATGAACAGATAATCAGTGTTATCATGTCATCTGTCACAGGTAGGGCTGGGCTATATCATACCGTTCACGGTAATACCGGTGTAATTTTGGGCAACGATAGGAAAATGAAATATCGCGATAGAATATGGGTAAAACGCGCATGCGCAATGCCTATGTTTACATACGCACATGGCGGCGACACAGAATGAGAAGAGCGAAAGCGGATCGTTGAATGAAACGGATGAACCAGAACTGGTTTGTAAAAATGCTGCAACTTCAGTGTGGAACTGGTTTAGCTTTCGTCCATCAGATACACAACAAAGCACTATTTTTGGTAGAGCATGCTAGCGAGCCGTCGTTATTACCGTGTTGTTTGGAAAATACGGCACACTTAAAATCAATCCTTTGATTTTTCTGAAAATCGACAGTGCCCCTTATAATCCCGTGTGCCTTATGTATGGATTCTGGTTGTGTTTACTGACCTGGAAACGATTTTATGTCGTACACGGCGCTCAAAAATCTGTCAAATGTTTCAGTACGACTTTGCTAAGCTACGAAGCCGCACCGCTTGAGGGATTGTCGGAGTATTACGGCTCCGACAGTACGTATCACCTCGCGGAGTGATACGTACTGTGCTTCAACATAATATTACCGTATTGTGTGTGTATAACCTCTTTTTAAGTTTTGTGGATATTACACATGGTTATGCTGAGGATATGTCGGCCAATTTCCACTGGAAATGCCTTTTGGTTAAACTGTCAGCAAGAAATTTGCACTGTTAAATTTTTATGTAACTTTAATGCACATAAAAAAAACAGCTGCTTGTTTAAGTTGTGGAGTTGTAAAGTATTTTGTCTAGTGTCAATTATATTGTCAGTTGTATCGTTATCGCAAATTTTCAAATGTATATCGTGATAAATATTTTTGGTCATAATCGCCCTGCCATAATGTTATGCCTGATCATGTATATTTTAAGCATTATAATCAAATCAAAACTACCAGCAGCTACCAACACACTGCTTTGGCACTTCTTTCTCAACAGATTTGAGAAATGATCACTACTAAGAAGTACTAGAAGAAATTTAGGTTATTTTAAGTGGGAAGAACAAAAGTGATATGTTGGCACGAAGAGCGTTTCTATTTTTGGTCTGCATCTCTCGTAGTTTACTTTAAAAAGTTTCTTTAGTGGTAGCGCTCACGACTCACTAAGAAGCAAATTAATTGCAAACTAATGGTTTAGTTTGTGCCCTCTATGCATAAAAGTCAAAGCTGTTGGTATCAGAGGTAGCACACTAAGTGTTGCTTTATGAGATAAAAGAACGGACGCAGCAGCTCTGTGCAGAGCACCGTGTCACTTACAGACTGTGAATCCTTGCTGTTGTCTCGTGATCGGTTCTTTGCCAGCCTCTTTTTCTTCTTGTGAAGAGGACGTGACTCCAGGATCATCTCCTCCAGCTCAAAGGTGGGGTCGCAGTGCAGGCGACCTTTCTGTGTGAGCGAGATGCACATGAGATAATTAGAAGCAAACACGGGAGCAGCATCCATGGTAAATGGACCACAGAGTGCACACGCTCCGAGCATCAACAGGGAATAGCACACATGAATGCACTGACATGCAAGCAGGAATATAAGGTGAGTGCACCGCGAAGATGCTGCATGCAAGCATGCATTATTTAGTTGCCAAAAATGCTCATTATGATCAGCAAGCATGAAGGAGTGCTTCAGTCTGTGTGTGTGAGAGAGAGCGAGGTATGTGATGGCTTTACACTAACATTGGGAACAAATCCAGCCTCCATTTTCTTCTCATACACAGCGTCCCAGTTGACGTCAGCGAGGTAGGGAGCGGTCTGCATGTCAGACAGGCTGGAGAAACGATGCTCTGGGTTCACTGTCAGTAGCTGGAAAGAAAAGACACACAAGCACACACTTCATCAACATCACTTTCTGAGTAGCAACATCACCTTCACACCTTCTCTCCTCGCTCACAGCCAGGCTGATCTCCATGGGAGGTGAAATAAACCCTTACATGAGTTGTTTTTTTTCCCTCCTTTCCTTTTTACCACCTGCCATCCCTTTTCATCTGCTACATCTTACTAATATGCTTGTATGTGTTGAACTCAATGATATGTTAAACCCGCAGGACTGTCAACCTTACATTGTTTCGGTAGAGTCTGTTATGAAGATGCTGCCTTGTGTGAACGCAAGAGTTAAAAAAAAGACTATAAATAAAGATTATTAGCTTTAATAAAAATGATCAAACTCAAGAGGCTGGAAGTCTTGCATTAATAAAAGGAACAGATAAAATGGATCATCTCTTCAAAGGGAAGAGAAATGGGAGCGGATATGAGGGTGAGCTTGAGCAACCATTCTCAATGTGACGAGCAGATCATCTCACTTATCATTGGAGACCTATATTCGTTTTTTTTTCTCTGCTTATGACTTTAATAATATAAAGCAATATTATTCACAGGGCTGTGCAAATTTCCAAAGTCCACAAGAAACAAGACAAAACAACTTTGCACTTCAACCAGTCCAGTTTCAGAACATTGTATTTGCACCACAACAGACCAGTACAGACATCAACCAAAGTGCGAGTGCTTTGTCTAAACCAGGGGTTTCCAACTCCAGGCCTCGAGGTGTCCTGCAGGTTTTAGACGTGTCCGTGATCCATCACAGCTGATTCAAATGGCTAAATTACCTCCTCAACATGTCTTGAAGTTCTCCAGAGGTTTGGTAATGAACTAGTCATTTGATTCAGGTGTGTTGACCCTGGGTGAGATCTAAAACCTGCAGGACACCTGATCTTGAGGCCTGGAGTTGGACACCCCTGGTCTAAATCCTTATGAAAACTCCTGATGGAGATTGGATGTTTGATGTTTTCCATGGAAGATTTGGAAAATCGTTTAAGAGATATAGGATGTGATTTTTGGTCACTATTCCAAAGCTGGAAACTAGTAACTGTTTTTCAGTTACAACAGCACAAAAGCTAAAATACTTTTTTTTAATAAACACGTATTCCCATTAAGTGTCCCAGTAAACGATGATAGCGTGCCAGCCTGCACACTACCAGGACCCTGTATAGGTTTCATTTTTGTGCCCCAACTATCTTTAACGTCTGCTGTCAAAACCTTTTGATCATGCATGTTTATCTAGCTAATAGCAATTGTTTGGATTTCTGACATGCAGATACTGAAACCATGAAATCTGCTTTTATGGTTTTGCGTTTTATTTCTATACATTCTTATAGGGATGGACCAATACCGATACTGGTATCGGGGCCGATACTGTAAAATGTGTGTGTACTCATACTCGTAAAAGTTAACCAATACCATGAACCGATACCAACTTATTTCATTAATCAGAGGGTGGCTTGTCATTTCTGTTGTAGTTTTTTAGATTGGCCACTAGGGGGCCAATTATTATTTTATTTATTATTTATTTTATAATTTTTTATATTTTATTATTAATTTAATAATAATTATTTTGTTTGTTTGTTTACAATATGGACACTCTGCAATAATTTAAAAGTTTATTTTTTTCTCAAACCTAATTTGTATTTATTTTATTCCAAACAGAAGTGTTTATTTATTATTCTGAAAGCTCGAGACAGTGCCAATACTTCAGTGATATTTTGTAAAATTACAATGTGGAGACTCTGCAATAATTTAACAGAAGTGCTTATGTTTCACTTGAAATTTTTTTGTGGTCATTTTTATTAAGATTTTATTTTTTATCGGCAGGGAATATAATAAAACCTGTCTTCCAATTCATTGTATTTGTGTGTGTGTGTGTGTGTGTGTGAGGTAGAAGTATAGTTTTTTGTACTTTGTATCGGCAAGTACTGAGATCCAAGTATCGGTATCGTATCGGTTTGAAAAAATTGGTATCGTTGCATCCCTACATTCTTATAATCTGTCTGTGTAGGTTTTCAGATCATGGTAGCGTAAGAGTCAAAGGCAGCTTCATTTCTTTTTGAAGAGCCCTCACCTCAAGTGGTTAAGACCATTCCTACAATCTTTTTTTCATTTATAAAAGTCTTTCATTTATAAAACGTCTGGTACTGACTCTTGGCTGGTGTCATTTTTTTAGATTGGATGGTTGAAGCCTGAAGAAACACAATAAAGAGATATTGGCAATTTAACAGTTTATTCTTTTAACAAACAGGGGCTTGGATGGCTGGTCTCCAGCCTGGTCACACACTGCTATGTGAAACCATCCTATTCTTCATTTGTCACAAATCAGCCAATGTGTTTGTGTTAGTCACTCTGGCACAAACAGCACATCCAAACTGATCCCAGTGGGGTTGAGGTCAGGACTGCAGGCAGGTCATTCCATCCTAGTCAATGATAAGCCTCGCTCTGCGGAGTGTCGTCATCTTGGAGGATAGAGTTCGGTCTGACTGTGGAGATATGGGATTGCCACTGGCTGCAGAATCTCATCTTGAGACATCTCTGCATTGAGATTGTCTATAACGACAAGTCGCATTTTTCCAGTGAGGGAGACGCCGCCCACACCGTCACCGCACTGTCTCCACTAAAAACTGTTACCTTATTGGTGCAGCAATCAACACTGCAACATTTTGACCGTACGACCCAACAGGTGCAGGAAAACTCCCGACTCATCGATGAACAGGACCAATCAGGCCCTTGACTGTCAGCACCTGGGGTACCAGGAGCTCTAAACAAGAGCCAATAGCAGAATAAGCTGTTTGGCACTAGCAAGAGAAGGTTTGGCAAGTTTTTCATGGGTGCAACCCACATACTCAACGCTGCTGCTCAATCTACAAATGTGTTATTATTTATGGGGAAACAAACAAATTGACCAAAACACAATTTTACTTCCTTCTCTGTAGAAAACTAATAATTATGTTGCCGCTACATTTGAACAGGAGGACAAATGCACCTTTTCTTAGAAATCCACCAACAGGAGGAATTGTTAATCAAATCTGACTCCAATCAGGTTGAATCAGAATTGTTGCACTGATCAGAACAGATGAACACCACACATGAATGGAGTCGCACAGTCCAGGGAGAAAAGAAGAGCTGGTGCTGATACAGTTGTGTTTTTAAATGGAATGCCATCTGCTTCATTTTTCACCTCGGGGTTAAAACGCTGGAGATGACAATGGGATGTGGTTTTTGTTGTTGCGTTAGCTCGCTTCCTGCGCTTTATTTTCTTCTTTTGGTCACAGGCTGATTCAGTTTTCTCCTGCAGGGCCAGTTAGCTCAGTCTCGGTGGAGTCCAGACACGGTAA
The DNA here is from genome assembly GCF_056152115.1 of Neolamprologus brichardi. NCBI lineage: Eukaryota > Metazoa > Chordata > Actinopteri > Cichliformes > Cichlidae > Neolamprologus > Neolamprologus brichardi. Next base: position 26,215,532 of record NC_142116.1, on the reverse strand, counting down.
TCGATCAGCAGCAGAGCGGAAGAGCCCGTCGCTCCGTCCAGAACACTCAGTCATTCAGACGCAGAGCACATGCACTTACACTCTGCCAAAGAGTATCCTCCTGAACAAGCCGCAGTTTTCCTTCCCCACTCAAAAATCTTGTCTTCAAATAACTACAGAAATATCACCAGAGGGGAGGAGAGGACTTGTTTCCAGAACAGTTTTGCTTGCTTAGATGACAGCACGCTGATGCAAAACAGAATAAGGTGGGTTTTTATTGCAAGGAAAGTTTGGAGCAGAATTATTAACAAGTTGATCCAGAGGGAGTTCTCTCATCCAACTGGCACACTTTCACTTTTAAGAAAACATTTTCAGTCTCGATATTAGACTAAAACACTTGTTATGATAAGTTAGCACACAAAGATACACATGCACTGTTTCGTCTCTCACCTACATGCTCGGTTTCTGCGCTTTCATCCCATCTGTCATTTTCTTTCTCCATCCCTTCTTTGCCCTCGGGGTCTCGGATCATCCCCCCTCCCCACAACACTCA